>NW_008238107.1:20227-28450 GCF_000691975.1 Corvus brachyrhynchos
TAGGGAAAGTGCCCCGAGTCTGGCTTTGGGCCCCTGCCCCTGGCACACTGGCCTTTCCAGACCAGCCATCCTCCTTGGGAAGGCCAGGGAGAAGGGAAGGGGTTTTGGAGCCCCTCTGGTAACTGCCAGCCCTGCTGCCAGTGAGCGATGGTGCTGTCAGTGCCTGCAGCCCTCACCCCAGCTCGGGCCAGTGGATGGTACTTGGGGTGGCGTTTGCAGTGCTGGAGCAGCAATTGCACCCAATGTCCTCAAAGGGCATTTCCAACCTCCAGGATTGCAGGGGACGCTCAGGGACGGACTCAGCTGCACAGACAGGCATGGGAAGCTGTTACACGCAGATTATATTGCCATGAGCGAGAGCACTTCAGTGCATCGTTAAGAGAGTGCAGAGAGCCGGAAAAAAACACCCAGTTACACCTTTATCCTGCTCTGTGGTTTGCAAGTGGGGCATGAACACCATTTCGTTATGATCTTGAGAGTTCTGAGGAAAATAACAATAAAGGTGGCAGTGAAGATGCCACTTTTCTGACACTCCTGCTCCAGAACCATGACCCAGCAGGTTTCTGTGGGAATCTGAATTATTTGTGTCATTCAGAAGCTGCACACTCCTAAAGCAGTGCCTTGGGAACACAGTTTCTCACTTGTGTTTTGTAATCTGAGTTGTATTTCCAGCACATTTCAAGACAGTTTAAATCAGAATGAGGTCACTTGGTGACAACACGTCAGGCACATCAGGAGACCCACCAGACAATATTCACTATGGACTCTCCATTCCCATCGCTCCATCTGCAGCATCCTCTTTTCTCATGCATTGAACAGTTCTGTTTGAAGGATTGCAGTCAGGAAATGGATTGCTGATCCCAGAAGAAAACCCCCAAGGCAATTTTTACTCCCTGCAGATAGATGGAATGAACAAGGGCAACTGCTGTCACAGGGGGGAAAAAAAGAGAGGTTTAGCAGCTTTGGAGTTCAGTCTGGACCGGGCGTAGATGGACGGAGATCTCTATAAGCAGATCTTGGAACATGCGGTTTATTGCAAAGGGCGTGGGTATAGGGGCACTGCTTAGAGCTGCAGCTGGCAGCTCTGAGCAGGCCCAAGAGAGCAAGAGAGTAAGCGAGTAAGTAAGGAGAGAGAGAGCGAGAGGAGTGAGAGTGAAGGAGAAGTGATGAGAATAGGATGGAATGGACTGGTGAAGTCCTGGTTACAATACAATAAATCATCTTCTGTACTGAATATTCTAATTGTCACTAACCAATCTAATACAAGATACAAATCCTATAGCATTTACATACAGCCTGTAGGAGTTCTTATATTACCATAGAGTGTTACATCTTAACTTCTAAAAACTACTCTTTGGACCCCTTCTGCTGAGCTAGTAGGGTCTGCTCTGACCTTTGGACCTGCCTGCAAGCAGAGGGTATTGTTCAATCAAGAGGGGATTACCTTCAGTCGGCCATACCATTGTTTTCCAGTTGTTCAGTAACTAAGACTTGGTATTTCAAAAGTGGCTTTCATTTCGATGTCGCCTGTAGTTTTCATATTCCCAAAATCTTTTGTCAGGCAATGATATTTATAAGGCTTTCCTGTTTCATCTTCCCCAACAGAGAGGATTGTTGTGATCAGACACCTTTCCCTGTTGAAGGCTTCAGTTTCTGCTGCCATCCCTAAGCAGCTCTGCCTTGGCTCTGCCTGCCTGCTCCAAAATACCTCCGTGGGGTTTAACTCCAGCTCTTTGGATCTGCCCATCCCCACTGCTCTGACAGGCAGCACAGCAGGTGAAGACCTGAACAGGTACAGCCAGGGGCACACCAAGGCCACCAGGTTTTGCAGCACAGCTTCTTGTGCTTCACTTTTTTGTGACTTCACTTGTGACTTGTGACATCACTTTTTTGGTACAGATCCACTGCAGTGTAACCGAATCAAAAACATCCAGCAAGACTTAATAATAACCCAGAAGATCCAGTGCACCACCCGTGTGTTACCTCAGTCAGTTCAGGTGGGGTTTGTGAGAGAAGAACTGTGTTTCAACCTTTGTACAAATCTGTTGAACTGCTTTTCCACAATACAAAAATTAAGGATTTTTGCTTTTGTTTTTGTCTATGACAATAGGGGGTGTTCCAGTTGTGGGCTCTTTTCCCCAGGAAGGAGAATTTGTCAACAGATTGTCACAAGGCCTATTTGAGAGTGGCCACTGGGAGTCCAAGGCCAGCAAGAGCCTTAGCTCCTGGAAGGTTTTGTCTTGGAGAAATCCTACAGCATTTCCAGTTTAAGGAGATGGAATCCTACTTTCGGTCTGGGGCTCCTGGCTGGAGCCATTTTTGACAGGAAGAAAAACCCAGAAACCCAGGGTCTTAAGGCCAGTTCCGAGGTAGTGCCTGGGAGTCCAAGACCAGGGAGATGTAGTTCTGGGTAGTGTTTTTCTGGGAGGAATCCTCTGACATTCACAATTTCAGGAGGCAGTATCCCACTTTCAGCCCCCTGCTGCGAAATGCGGCTCTTTTCCACAGGTAGGAAAACCTGGCAAACCAGCGTCTCAAGAGCAGCTCAGAGGTACAGCCTGGGAGCCCAAAGGCAGCCAGCACCCTAATTCCTGGCAGTTTTGTCTGGGTGAAATCCTCCAACGTTCGCAGTTGTAGGACAGGGAATCCCACTTTCAGAGCCCGGCTCCATGCTGCGAGTGGTGGCTCGTTTCCACTGAAGGAAAACTTTCCAGCTTGGTGTCTCAGGGGCAGTTCACAGGAGCCCCCCGGGGGCCAAGGCCAGCCCAAGCCCTAGCTCATGGAAGCTTTCATCTTGGAGAAATCCTCCTACATTCACAACCTTAAGAGGCAGAATCCCACTTTCAGACCCTGGCTCTGTGCTGCAAAAGATTAGGGTTAGGGTCAGGTTTAGGGCTGAAGGTGCTCTTGCAATTTTAGGAGGCAGAATCCCACTTTTGGCCCCAGGTTCTTGACTGTGAGTGATGGCCCTTTTCCATAGGGAGGGAAGCGTGGCAACGCAGTGTCTTGGGGCAGTTGAGAGGCATTGTCCAGGAGTCCAAAACCAGCCAGAGCCGTTGGTCCTGGCAGCTTTTGTCTGCGAGAAATCCTTTGATGTTGGCAATTCTGGAAGGTGGAATCCCCTTCTTGGCCACAGGTGCCTTACTGTGAGGGAGAGCTTGTTCCACGGGAATGAAAGCTTGGCCATACAGAGTCTTGGAGGCAGTTGAAAGGTGGCCCCAGGGAGGGTTTTTAAGGTCTGAGTACCCAAGCAGAGTTCTCCTGCTTCATGTCTTTTGCTTTTTGTGGGTTCTTTTGCCTCTCTCCTGCATCTTGGCTCTACTCACAACAGTTCTAACTGTTTCAGAGTGAATTGTGCAGCGTGTCTGCCTCTTGTGGAGTGGGAAGTCCCCCTCCAGGGCAGAGCGAGACAGCACTGAGTCCACACTGCCCCAGATGGGTGCTGCAAGTAGGGTGATGTCCCTCCACGAGTTTTGGCCCTTGGCCAAATTTCAGGTGCCAGAGTGCATCACCAACCTTTTCCAATGGAGTTTCGGCTGCTGGAAAGCCAAGGGAGGGGAGGGCCAATGCCATTTTCCCTTTGTCTCCTTACACAGGGTCACCTGTGGCCAGCACCCTCCAGGCGTAGGGATCACTCCACAGTTTTGGGGCTCTCTTTGTTCCTGTGGGGTTTGTGAGGTTCAGCATTTTTGTATCCAGTGATTATTTGCTGTTCCTTTTTGCCTGTTGCTCTTCCAGTTTTTTGGTAAACTGTTATTTTCTCACTTATATATACTTGTACTCATTTCTCTTATTTCTCTTATTGGTGGAAAGGGATAGGTTAAAACTGACAGGAAGCAAATAATTTCAGAGTGTCCCCCCTTAAATTGTCTTAAACCAAGACACCCCCCAAAGCCCTGAGTCTCCCTGACTCCAGAGGGGCATTTTGGCTCCCTCTCTCCTCCCACCAGAATGAAAAATTATTGGAATGACACAAGACCAGATGACTGTGAGTGGGATCGAGGGATTCCAGGATGGGATTGTGTGATTGTAGGGGTTTTCAGGTGCCCCCTACACCACCCCCCAAATCTCTGAGGCCTCCAAGGTTTTTACTATGGCGTTTCCTGCCCCACCTCCGCCTCCCTCCAAAATTAGAAATTGTGTTGGAATTACACAAAGAGCTCAGAGGCTTCAACGGTGGGATCAGGGGATTACAGGATCATGGGATTTTGGGATTGGAGTCTTGTGATGTCCCCTGTACCCCCCACCCCACTGAGTCCCCCCCTCCCTGCAAGGATAGGAGGGTGCGTTTTCTGCCCTCCAGTAATTAAAAATAGTTGGAGTTAAGCAAGGAGGCTGGAGGGCTTGGTAGCAGGATCAAAGGATTCTGGGATCAGGGAATAGCGGGATCAGAGTTTTGGGGCACTCCCCTGCCCCTCCCCGAAACCCCTGAGCCCCCCTGAGGGTTTTATTGGGGCACTTCCTGCCCGCCCCCCAGCAGCCCAGAATTAGAACTGGTTGGAATCCTTACACAATGAGGCTGGAAGGGTCATGGGGTTCCAGGGCTATGGGATAGCAGAACTGGACTCTTGCGGTGCTCCTTGTGCCCCCTCCACCCCCCTGAACTCTTTTTCCCCCTCCCAAGGGTCTGGGGGTGCATTTTCTGCTGCCTCCCCCACAGAATTACAAATGATTGGAATTACACAAGCCCAGAGGGATCACGGGATTCTGGGATTCTGGGATTGTGGGATACAGAGACTGTGGGATTAAGGTGTGCCCTGCACCCCCCCAAACTCCTGAGACCCCCCAGGGGTTTTGCGGGGGCCCCCTGGAATTAAAAACGATTGGAATTGCACTATGAGGCCAGAGGGTTCAACAGCAGGATCGAGGGATCCCAGGATCGTGGAAATGAGGTTTTGGGGTGCCCCCTGCCACCCCCCCAAGAACTCCTGAGGGTCCAAAAGGCACATTCCCTGCTCCCCAGTAATAAAAATGGTTAGAGTTATCCAGTGAGGCCAGAGGTTCATGAGTGGGATCAAGGAATTCTGGGATCATGGAATAGCAGGATTGAGGTTTTGGGGTGCCCCCTGCACCCCCCCAAATCCCTGAGCCCCTTCTGATGTTCTGGGGGTGCGTTTCCTGTCCCCCAGAAATTAAAAATGGTTGTAATGATGCAAAAAGGCCAGAGAATTGTGAGCGGGATTGTGGGATTCCGAGACTGTGGGATCAGGGTTTTGGTGTGCTCCTCCTGCAACCTTCCCTCCCAGAGCCCCCCAGAGTGCCTGGGGGTGCCAGTGTGTGAGTGGGGCATCCCCGTGCCGCTCCCATTTTCCCCCAGGTGCCCTGGGCTGGCACTGGATCTGGCCTGCCTGGGAGAACCGAAAAAGCTTCCTGTGGCCACACTGGGATCACTCGGTGACCCCAAGACTTTGCAGTGGGAAGATGCTGTCATCACCCCCTGGGGGTGACGCCATGGGGGGGGTCCCCAAATCTGTGTGGTGGGACCAGGCTGCTCGGGGACCTTTTATTGATGATGTCAGCAGATCCACGCACCCCAATTCCAGGGTCCCCATCCCCACTCTGGGGTCCTCATCCTGGTGTCCCTGTCCCCATCCTGGTGTCCCCATCCTGGTATCCCCATCCTGATCCTGGTGTCCCCATTCCCATCACAGTGTCCCCACAGGCCCATCCTGGTGTCCCCATTCCCATCAGTGTCCCCATCCTGGTTTCCCTGTACCCATCACGGTGCCCCCATTGCCATCCTGGTGTCTCCATCCTTGTGTCCCAAGCCTGGTGTCCCTGTCTCCATCCCCATCCCATCCTCCCCATCCCCATCCTGGTGTCCCCATCACGGTGTCCCACCCCCCTCCAGGTGTGCAGATCCCCATCCAGGTGTCCCTGTCCCCATGCCCACCCCGCTTCCCCCTCACACCACGTGCTCCCTGCGGTGCCTCCGGAGCTGGCCGGGGTTCCAGAAAGTGTCCCCGCACTCGGGGCAGAGGTGGGGCCGCTCTCGGCCGTGGGGACGACGGTGCCGCCGCAGGTTGGAGCTGACGCTGAAGCTCTTCCCGCATTCCCCGCACCGGTACGGCCGCTCCCCGGTGTGCGTCCGCCGGTGCTGTACCAGCGCCGAGCCCTCCCCGAAGCGCTTCCCGCAGTCCCGGCAGCCGAAGGGCTTCTCCCCGGTGTGGATGCGCTGGTGTGTGGCCAGGTTGGAATTCTGGCTGAAGCCCTTCCCGCACTCCCCGCAGATTGTGGGGCGCACCCCAGCCCCCTGCGGCCCCAGCAGCTCCTTCAGGGGGCTCGGTCCCCCCACGGGGGGCCTGAAGGGCTTCCGGCGTGGCCGGGCCTGGCCGGGATGGGCTGTGGGAGACAGGGGTGGGCACTGCTGGGGCAGGGAAGGGGCCTGGGGCCCTTTGGCGCCAGCCCTGTCCCATCAGCACCTGCTCCAATCCCTCTCCCCATCCCATGTGTACGTGCCCCATCCCATCCACACCTCCCCTAATTCCTCTGTCCCTTACCTGCCCCATCCCAATGACACCTGCCCTGTCCAACTGGCACCTGCTCCGGGCCCTCTGTCCCATCCTGGTCCCACTGGTACCCTCATCCTTTTGCCCATTCTCCATCCTCTCTTCCCCTTTTCCATTCCTTTTCCACATTCTCCATCCCATTTGTACCTTCTCTATCCCCACTGTCCTTTCTCCATCCTCTTTTCCACCTTCTCCAGCCCCTCTTCCCCTTTTCCCATCCTCTCTTCCCCTTCCTTATCCCATCCTTATCTGCACCATCCCCTCTTTCCTTTCTTCACCCCCTCTGAGCCTTTTCCTTTCCTTCTCCCCCTTCCCCATCCCTTCTTCCCCATCCCAAACCCTTTTCCACCTTCTCCATCCCTTTTCCCCTTTCCCCACCCCTGTTGCCTCTCCCTCCCCTTTCCTACCCCCATCCCTATCCTACTCCAAAGCCAGAGTTCAGTTCCCCCCAGCCCTCCCATTCCCACCCAGACAAGGGTCTGGAATCAGGGTGCAAGGGGGCCAGGGTCTGGGACAGACATGGGGGTGGCACCACCCAGGGGTGACCCCAAATTCCCTCTGGAAACCAGGGATGGAGTTGGGGTACCTAGAAAGCCCCCTGCACCTCAAAATCAGGACACCCTCATGCCATGGGTTTGGGACAACCCTGCACCCCAGTATTGGGACATCCTCATCATGTGAGATTGGGACATTCTTACACCCCAAAATCAGGGCATTCCCATTCCATGGGATTGGGACATTCCTGCACCCCAGTATTGGAGCACTCCCATGCCATGAGATGGGGACATCACTGCACCCCCAAACTTGGACATCCCCGTGCCATGGGGCTGGGACAACCCTGCACCCAAATATTGGGGCACTCCCATGCCATGAGATTAGAACAACCCTGCAGCCCCAAATCAGGTGATACTGACCCTGAACTCTGGGACTGTGGTGCCACCATATCCTGGGATCAGGGCACCCCCGTATCCTGGGATCAAGGTACCCCATTCCATGGGAATGGGACATCACTGCACTCCAGGACTGGGGTACCCCTGAGTTGTGGGATCAGGGCACCATCTTACCCTGGAATTGGGACACCCCCATACCCTGGCAACAGGGTACCCCACACCATGGGAATAGGACAACCCCACATTCCTGGGACTCCCATATCCTGGGATTGGGGCATCCCCATACTCCAAGATCAGGGTACCCCATTCCATGGGACTGGGACACCCCCACATCCCTGGGGCACCCCCAGACCCTGGAATTGGTGCACCCCCATGCCACAGCAATGTGACACCCCCATATCCTGGGGCATGGGAAATGCGAATACATTGGAATTGGGGTACCCCACACAATGGGAACAGGACACTCTCACATCTCTGGGTACCCCCTGTGTACAGGTACCCCGACATTCCCAGGACTCCCTTACCCTGAGATGGGGTCACTTCCACAGTCTGGGATCAGAGTCCCTCCACACCATGGGATCCCAATCCCCCCACATCCCTGGGACTCCCGGGACCAGGGTCCCTCCCTCAGGTTTGAGCTCTCCCTGTACCACGGGCGCAGGTTTCCCCCCCGCATCGCAGGTCCCCAGGGGACCCCCAAAAAAGCCCCCACCCCTCCTCTGCGATTCCAGGGGGCCCCCTCAGAACCTCTTACCGTGGCCAGAGGCCTCTTTTGGGGGAGGGGGGGTGGTCTCACCTGTGGGGGGACCCTCGGGCAGCGGGGA
>NW_008238107.1:30946-31860 GCF_000691975.1 Corvus brachyrhynchos
CGGGGACATCGGGCGGAGCCAGGACGGAGAAGGGGCACTGGGGTGACATTGGGGGTCCCAGGCCCAGGGAAGGATGGGGGGACACTGGGGCGACACTCGGGTGTCTCAGGCCCAGGGCAGGGTGGGGTGCTCCACGGGGACACTGGGAGGGCTCAGCCCCGGGGCAGGCTGGGGGCACTGGGATGGCCGATGACCCCTCTACCCCCAATTTGTGGAGCGCAGGGTGACCTCTTTTCACCCCCACCCCGAATTTTTTCGGGCCGAGGAGTGGCTCCCTTTTCCCCCCAGTTTTTGGGTTGCGTGGTGACCCCTCCCAACCTTTGTGTCCCAGGATTGACCCCTTTTCCCTGCGGGATTTTCTGTCCCGATGGCGAGAGACGAGCGGGCGACGCTGCTGGAGGTGCACCAGGCGCTCCCGGAGGAGCAATTCCAGAGCCTGAAGTTCCTGCTGGAAGGGCGAGTTCCTGCCGGGCTTCTGCTCCCGGCATCGCGCCCCGAGTTGTGCCGGATCCTCCTCCAGCGCTTCCCGGGGAATTCCCTGCGCGTGACCGCCGGGATCCTGCGGCAGCTCGGCCGCCTCGACCTCATCCAGCGCTTCCAGCTGCCCCTGGAAGAGCAAATCCCAGAAGAAACTCCCTGGGAACGCAACGGGGACACCCCCGAGGTGAGGGGGGACCCCATTTCGGGATGTCGTCCTGGCAGGATTCCAGCTCCACCTGTGAATCCCCGGCGCTTGACGGAGAGGGATTTGATGCAAGTCGCCCAAAGATTGGGAAAAGAGAGGAAGGAAGTGGGAATCCTGCATCTAGGGCTGGAGCGGAGCCGGCTGGAGCAGATCCAGGAGGAAAATCCTGGCAGTCCCAGCCTCTGGAATTTCGAGATGCTGCGGGAGTGGTGGGGGGGGGGGGGGGCAC
>NW_008238107.1:31889-34110 GCF_000691975.1 Corvus brachyrhynchos
GGCCACAGCGTCCAAGCTCCGATCCTGCCTCGAGCCCGCCCGGCTCGACCCTGGAATCCTCGACTTCCTCCAGAGCCTCCAGGGGGATTGAGGGACCCCCAAACCCCATTTCAGGGGGAAAGGGGGATGCGATATCAAATTAATATGAAATTGGGACCATTAAATGCTGTTTTCATTCCATGAGTGTGGAATTTTGGGATCAAGTGCTGAGAATTCCCATCTTTATTCCTGATTCAAAGATTCCAGAAGGAAGCCTAGGCTCTGCTCCACTTCCTCAGGGATGGGGAGGGGCAGGTTTTGGGGTACCCTCCCTAGAGTTTTTCGGGTGCTCACAAATCCCCTTCCATCCAAATTCCGACCTCTGGAGCTTCGAGAAGTGATGGGAATGTCAGGAGAGTCACAAGGCCACTACATCCTGATCCCAGAATCCACAACCTCCTCTGGAGGTCCCAGGGGAATTGAGGGACCCCCTACACCCCTAAACCCCATTTTGGGGGGTGGGATTATATCAAGTTATTATCAGATCAGGGCCATTAAATGCTGTTTTATTCCCTAAGTGTGGAATTTTGGGATGTGGGGAGGAAATCAAGACTCTGCTCCTCTTCCTCAGGTGCAGGTTTCGGGGTCTTTCACAGGGGTTTTTGGGAGTGCTCACAGATCCCATCCCAGTTCCTGGATCTCATCCAGGAAGAAGTCCAGGTCCTGGCGGGTGACAGCAGGATTGGTGACAATCTGCCGGAAGAAGTTGACCCGGGATCCTTGGGGTTGGTATCCCACCATCATGGAGCCCCTCCGGATCATCTTTTCCTTAATGGCTGGGGCCACCTGGGGGGAAACACCATTTTGGGAGGATTTTGTTTTTATTTTCAGGTGATTTATTTGGGATTTGGGGGCTCTTTGGGGGAGGGGAGGGGGGGGGAGAAATGGGAATTCTGGGCTCACCTTTCCCAGTTTGTCCCAGAATTCCGGGGAGCTCTCCTGGCCCCGCAGGCTGGGCGGGATGAACCAGAAGCAGAGGTTGAGGAATTCTGGCTGCGGGAAGAGGAAGATCATGGCCAGGAAGAAGGAGATCATGGCCATTCACCCAATTCCCAGAATCTGACAGGGATTCAGACCACCAGGAATTCGGTCTTGTGTATTTAATTGTCTGGGATTGGAACCTGCAGGATTTAATCCTCCAGGATTTCAACCTCCAAAATAGAAACTTCCAGGATGATTTGAAACTCCAGGATTATTTAAATATCTGGGAATTAAATTCCAGGATTTAAATCTCCAGGGTTTCAACCTCTGGGATTAATCCTCAGGGATTCAAACGTCTGGAGAATGATTTAAACCTCCAGGATTTAAACCTCTGGGATTTCAACCCCTGGGATGATTTAAACCTCTGGAATTCCACTCTCCAGGATTTCAATCTCTGGGATTTAAACCTCTGGGATTAGTCCTCAAGGTTTTAAACCTCCAAGATTTAAACTTCTGGGACAATTTAAACCTCTGAGATTTCAGCCTCTGGGATTGAAAACTCTGGAATTTAAATTCGGGGATTCAAATCTTTGGGATTAATCCCCCGGAAGTTAAACCTCCAGAATGATTTAAACCTGTGCCATTCCAGCCTCCAGGATTTTTAAGTGTCCACATTCCCCCATCCCACATTCCAGCATCATCCCTACCTCCATCACCAGCTGGAATCCCTCCCTCCTCTTCACCTGCTCCAGCAGATACCTGGCGGGGAACAAAGGTGTGAAGCCCAGTTTGGGAGGGTGGGGGGTCCCCCCTGATCCCGGGGCTCACCGAGTGGCAGCGAACGCCCGCTCCACACGCCGTCCCAGCCCCCGGGACCCCACAGCTTTCCAGAGGATCCAGAGCTTGAGGCCGTCGGCGCGGCGGCCGCACTGGGGGCTCTTGTCCCCTGTGTCCAGGGACACGTCGTAGAACTTGTCCCGCTGGAACAGGTACGAGGCCCCCACACCGTGGCAGCGCTGCAGAAGCCCCTGGGAGGAGCGGGGAGCACCCCAAAATTAATGAGGGGGCCCGGGGAGGCATCCCAGGGGCAGGAATTCAGGATGGGGGGCACCTACGGAGCTGTCACGGAGCAGGAACGCCGAGCACTGCAACCCCACCATCAACAGCTTGTGGGGGTTCCAGGTCACCGAGTCGGCTCTGGCAGGGGGAACAGCGGGATTTGGGGGGCCCTGTGGGGAAAAGGGGAACCCCAAAAACGTGG
>NW_008238107.1:34858-36870 GCF_000691975.1 Corvus brachyrhynchos
CAGGGGGACATTGGGGGGGCGGGAAACAGGGTTCAGAGGACTTTGGGGTAGACAGGGGACTTTGAGGGGGGACAGGAGGCCTGGGGAAGACAGGGGACATTGGGTGCATTGGAGGGACATTGAAGGGACATTGGGGGGGCACTGGAGGAGGTTGGAGTTTTTTGAGGGGACACTTGGAGGGATTGGGATATTTGGGGAGACACTGGGGACATGGGGGGACATGGGGGTTTTGGGAACATGGGAAGGGCTTTGGGGACACTGGGGAGGCTTTGGGGACTCAGAGGGGGACACGCGGAGTTTGGGGGAGCTTTGGAAACACTGGGAAGGCCACTGGGGATACTGGGGAGGCATTGGGGAATTTGGGGAGCTCTGGGGACACGGGGAGTGCAGCCTCCCCCCACCTCAGCTTTCACCCTCTGGATCTCCTTCTCCAGCTCTTCCGGGATCATCTTCCCCCTGAGAGGAAGGGACAGGGATGGGGACACAGAGCGACCCCCCGACCTGGGGCCCCCCGGGACCCCCCAGCACCCACCTCTCGTCTGTCCGCACCAGGTGAACGTTGTCCATGCCAATTCCCAGGAAAGCAGCTCCTTTTTGGATGGAATAATGACTCTGGGCAGGAAAACAGGACCAGGATTGGGGGGACCCCAGGAAACAGATTTTGGGTAACCTCAGGGACCAGACTTGGGGTGATCCCAGGGACCAGATTTGGGGTGATCCCATTGGCCAGGTTTTGGGGTGACCTCAGTGACCACGTTTTGGGGTGACCCCATGGATCAGGTTTAGGGCAACCTCCAGGATCAGCTTTGGAGTGACACCAGGATCAGGTTTTGGGATGACCTTAGGTGACCCCGTGGATCAGGTTTTGTGGGGATCCCAGGGATCAGATTTGGGGTGACCCCAGGGATCAGGTTTGGTGTGACACCAGGCACCTGAATTTGGAGTCACTCCAGGGATAAGGTTTGGAATGACCTCATGGATCCAAATTGGGATGACCCTGAGGATCAGGTTTTGGGGTGACCTCAAGCCCCCCGCTCCCACCTCCTGGGATGCAAACAGGGCCAGGCGAGGCAGGTCCCAGTTCCCTCTGCTCCGGCTCTCCGGGAAGCGCTGGAATCGCGCCACGTTCATGGCCAGCATGTTGGACATAGAGCCCCCTGCCCAAAGCGGGGGACAGGGACCTCTGTGTCACCCCCAGGGCACCATGGCCAGGCTGCCAGGGGGACGGGGTGGACAGGGATAATCCCCAGGAAGGGGCCGGGATACCGGGAGCGAAGATCCCATCACCGCTGCTCCATCCCACGAGCTCCCGAAGCTTGGCCAGGACCTGCTCCTCCATCAGCACCAGCACGGGAGCCACCTCGTACGTGTATCTGGAAGGGCTCAGTGGGAGCCGGAGGGTCCCCCTCCCCTTGAAACCTCAGAATCCCAAAACCTTCCCCTGGAGCCTCAGCAACCCCAAACCCTCGCACCCAGCACCCCGTCCTCCATCAGCACCAGCACTGAGGGCTGGACTGGGGGAGTCAGGGCAGGTTTTTGGAGGGTACTCTCTCCTTTGGGCTCCTCAACACCCCCAAAACCCTCCCACCAAACCTCAGCAGCCCAAAATCCTTGCCCCAGCACCTCCCACTCCATCAGCACCAGGGGCTCCTCGCAGGTGGATCGGGGGGGGGGGGGGAGCCACAGCAGGTTTTTGGGGGGTCCCCCCACCCCCCTGCCCCCATTTGGGGGTGCTGGGGGCTCACGGGCTTGTGTTGAGGGTCTCGGTGAGGAACCGCCCTGCCAGGGCGTGGTGGTCCAGCCCCGAGAAAAGCTGGTTGAAGAAGCGGGGGTGACCTGGGGGGACACAGGAGGGACGTGGGGTGGTCAGAGGAGGACATGGGGGGACTCAAGGGGGTATGGGAGGGAATAGGGGAAAATGGGGGGAACATGAGAGGCTTGGGGATGGCACATGGGAGGTGGGACACGGGAAGGTAAGGGAAGGACCTGGGGGGGGCAGAGAGGACATGGGG
>NW_008238107.1:37297-39021 GCF_000691975.1 Corvus brachyrhynchos
GCCCAGCTGCAGCGGCTTCTTCCAGTCACACACCTGGGAATGCTCTGGGAATGACTGGGAGGGACTGGGAACGGGACTGGAAACCGCAGTGGGAATGGGAATGGGGTTGAGAATGGGACTGGGAATGGAAACAAGATTGGGAATTGGACTGGGACTGGAACTGGGAACCAGAATAGGAATGGAACTGGGACTGCCAACAGAATGGGAAATGGGAATGAGAATGGGGCTGGAAGTGGGATTGAAAATGGGACTGGAAATGGAAACAAGACTGGGAATGAGACTGGAAATGAAAATGGGACTGCAGCTGGGATTTATTCTCACTCCCAATCACAGTCCCACTCCCAATCCTGTTCCAAGTATAAGACTGGGAATGGGACTGGGAATAGCACTGGAACTGGGACTGGGAATGGGACTGGGAATGGGACTGGGAATAGCACTGGGACTGGGAATGGGACTGACTATTGGAACAGGACTGGAAGTGGGACTTGTACTGGGAACAGGATTGGGACTGGGACTGGGACTGGGACTGGGACTGGGAAAGTAGCAGCATTGTGACCCCCACCCATTTCCATGTCTGCTTCCGGTTACACACCTGGGAATGACTGGGAACGAGAATGGGATTGGGACTGGGACAGGCAACAGGGAGGGACTGGGGGCCCCACCCCCTCCGAGGGGCTCCTTCCAGTCACACACATGTGGGGACAGGAACGGGACTGGGACTGAGAATGGGGCTGGGACTGGGAATGGGATTGGGACTGGAAATGGGAGTGGGGTGGGGTGGGATTGGGAACCCCCGCCCTCCCCGGTGCTCTGGTGTCCCAACCTTCTGTGTCACGTCCGTGCTCTTCCGCACACCCTCCTCCAGCAGGATCTGGAACACCTCCTGCAGGAATTCCTCCCCAGCTGTGTTGTCCAGGCCGGGGTCATCCAATGGGATGCTGTCCCCAATCCCAGAGGGCTCAGCCATGGCAGGAGAATACGGGGAGACCCTGAAATGCGCTGGGAAGGACCCTAGGCCTGGGACTGGCAGAGGGTGATGGGATGGGGGATCCCAGGATGAGATTCTCCTGGAAGAAGGAGATAATCCTGGGATGAAGTGATCCCTGGGCAAGGTTCTCCTGGGGTAAGGTGCTCCCAGAACGAGGTGACTGTGGGATAAGGATTTCCTGGGATAAGGTGCTCCCAGGATGAAATTCTCCTGGGATAAGGTGATTCCAGAATCACGTTCTTCTGGGGCTTCTGGGACAAGATGATGGCAAAATCAGGTGTTCCCAGGATGAGCTTCTCTGGGGATCAGGCTCTCTGGGCTCAGGTGCTCCCAGATTCTCTCACCTCTGCCAGCTGGAATTTTCCAGGATCAGGTGCTCCCAGGACCAGGTTCTTCTGGGATGAGGTGGTCCTGGGACCAGATGATGCCAGACAAGCTCTTCCTGGGATCAGGCTCTCCCAGATCAGGCTCTCCCGGGGTCAGGCTCTCCCGGCTCCTCTCTCTCCCCTTCCCAGGATGGAATTTTCCTCTGGTCACGTCACCAAGGGGCAAGGAGCAAAGTCCCAGACTCAGGAAGGGGCCCCGGAGGGTTCTGGGCAAAGGGGGCAGGGTCAGGACTGTGTCCCCAGATCCGTGAGAAGAGGGAAGAGTGGTGACCCCCATATGTCCCCCCAACCCATTCCCAGTGTGTTCCCAAACCTATTTCCATTGTCCCCCCTGCCCCCAGTGTGGTCCC
>NW_008238107.1:41027-43641 GCF_000691975.1 Corvus brachyrhynchos
GGGTACTGGAGCCCGCCCAAAAATCCATAAAAATTTACTGATCCCACCTTTTCTTACCCCAAACGAGCTTTACCTGGGCGAGAAGTAAGGCCAAAGGCTCCCACAGCATGGCTCAGGTAATGAGCCCCCACCCCCTGCATCCTGATATCCCCAGGCCCAGGAATTTGGGGGAACAGCAGCCCCAAAGAAATGGGAAAAGGGAAAATAGAGGGGAGAGAGCTGAAGCTGGAGCTTCCCTCACCCTGCGCCAGGGTGGGGGGTGCCTCCCCATCCCCCCTCCCTGCTCCAGGGAGATATCCCAAGATTATCCCTGGTTTCCCCAAAACTATCCTGATTTTCCCCAGAAATATCCTGAATTTTCCCCTTAGCCCTGAGGGCCTGTCAGGCCTCAAGAAAGGAGGTTCCAGCTCCCCTTCCACACTTGGGGTTCTTCCCAGGATTATCCCAAAATTTCTACAGTATTATCCCAATTTTTTCCCAGGATTATCCCAGTTTTCCCCAGGATTTCCCAGATTTTCCTGTTAGCCTTTAGGGCCCCAATAAAGGCAGTTCAGGAGGCAGTTTGGGGTGTCTTTGCCTCCCCCCACCTTCCCCTCCCCACTTCGGGGGTTTTTCCAGAGTTATTCCTGAATTCTCCCAGTTTCCCCTGGAATTGTCCAAGTTTTCCCTGGGATAAACCCAAATTTTCCCCTGAATTATCTTGAAATTTCCTATTACCCATTAGATCCTCACTGGGCTGGAAGGAGGGGGTTCAGACCCCAAACACACCTGGGGTCCTTCCCAGAGTTACCCCAGGATTATCCCAGTTTTCCCTGCTATTTTCCCAAGCTTTTCTCAGGTTTATCCTAAATTTTCCCTGTGCTTATCCCAGTTTTCTCCAGGATTCCCCAAATTTCCCATCAGCCTTTAGGTCCCGTCAGGCCCCAAATAAGGGGTTCAGCCCCCCCAAACCCTCCTTCTTTGGGGCTCTTCCCAGAGTTACTCTGTAATTATCCCAGATTTTCCCCATAATTCCCCACCGTTTTCCTGGGATTATCCCCTAATTTCCCATTAACCCTTAGGTCCTGACAGGCCTCAAAAAAGGGGACTCAGCCTCCTCCATTCCCAGTTTTGGGGTGTTCCCATTTTGCCCTGGGTTCAGCCCCCTTTTCCCCAAGACCATCCCGAATCCGCTGCACGATCCCCTTGAATTTCATCATTTGACCTTAAATCCTCACGGGGCTGGAAGCAGAGGCTTCAGCCCCCTCCCTTCCACTTCAGGGTCTTCCCAGAGTCATTCTGGCACCATCCCAAAGTTTCCCCAGGATTATTCCAAACTTCCCTCCCGATCATCCCAAAATTTCCCCAGAAAATCCACAAACCCCTGTCAGGGCCCAAAAGAAGGGGGCTGATGCCGGGGGTCCCTGTTCCAGGCGAGTCTCCTGGCCTGCGAGGGGCTCTCGGGCGTCTGCCTCGTCCCCACCGTCGCCAGCAAGAAGATGATGCCCAAATCCGGCGGGAAACAGGACGGGAGCCGGGAACGGGGCTCCAGCCCCGACCTCCTGGTACGGAGCTGGGGTCTGGCACCTTCCACTGGGGGATCCCACCTTGAACTGGGGGGGTTCACCCTTTCATTTGGGGGTTTGTGCCTTTAGCTTGGCGTTTCCCACCTTTAATTTGGGGGTTTCCTGCTTTAATTTGGAATTTTCCACCTTTAATTTGCTTTTTCTGTCTTTTAAGTTGGTTTTTTCCTGCTTTAATTTGGGCTGTTCTGCCTCAAATTTGGCATTTTCCACCTTTAATTTGCCTCTTCCTCCTCAACTTGGAGTTTTTTTCCTTTTATTCGCTCTCGGGCGTCTGCCTCGTCCCCACCGTCGCCAGCAAGAAGATGATGCCCAAATCCGGCGGGAAACAGGACGGGAGCCGGGAACGGGGCTCCAGCCCCGACCTCCTGGTACGGAGCTGGGGTCTGGCACCTTCCACTGGGGGATCCCACCTTGAACTGGGGGGGTTCACCCTTTCATTTGGGGGTTTGTGCCTTTAGCTTGGCGTTTCCCACCTTTAATTTGGGGGTTTCCTGCTTTAATTTGGAATTTTCCACCTTTAATTTGCTTTTTCTGTCTTTTAAGTTGGTTTTTTCCTGCTTTAATTTGGGCTGTTCTGCCTCAAATTTGGCATTTTCCACCTTTAATTTGCCTCTTCCTCCTCAACTTGGAGTTTTTTTCCTTTTATTCATCCATTTCTATATTTTATTTGACCTTTTCCACTTCTAATTTGGCTTTTTCCTGCTTTGATTTGCCTTTTTTCACCTCTAGTTTTCCTGCTTCAGTTTGATTTTCCCACTTTTCGTTTGACCTTTTCCTCCTTTGAGTTTTTCATCCTTTCATTTCCATTTCTGGCTCTTACTTGATTTTCCTTCCTTCACTTGCCCTTTCCTTTCTGTTATTGGGCTTTTCCTCCTTCATTTGGGTTTTTCCTCCTTTATTTGGTCTTTTCCTGCCTCGGATTTTCCTGTTCTAATTCCATTGTTTCCCCCTCAATTCCGTTATCCCCCAACCTCTCCATTCCCTGTTCATCCTTAACCCTCCCTCCCCAATTTCCTGCCCCTGCTTACCCTCCCCCATCCCCCCTTCCC
>NW_008238107.1:44246-45759 GCF_000691975.1 Corvus brachyrhynchos
CAAAACGGCTCCTTCCAGCTCAAGAACTTCATCTGCGACCACTGCTTCGGCGCCTTCCGGAGCAGCTACCACCTCAAACGGCACATCCTCATCCACACCGGTAAGCAGCCCTCGTTAATGAGCGGCCCCAATCGTTAACGAGCACCCCCCACGCTCATCCACACCCGGAATTGCAGGGGAGAAGCCCTTCGAGTGCGACATGTGCGACATGCGCTTCATCCAGAAGTACCACCTGGAGCGGCACAAGCGGGTGCACAGCGGGGAGAAGCCCTACCAGTGCGAGCGCTGCATGCAGGTATTCCCAGAGAATCCCTTGGGAATGCGCTGCGGGGCAGCCCTGGAACTCAGAGCGCCGCCCCCGCCCCTGAACTGACCCCCTGTCCCCACAGAGCTTCTCCCGCACGGACCGGCTGCTCCGACACAAGCGCATGTGCCAAGGCTGCCAGACCAAGACCCCTCCCGACTCCCAGCTCCTGCTGTGAAAATCTGGGAATGCCGGGAAGTTCAGGGGGTGCGGGAGGGGGGTGTTTCCTCCCGCACCCCCCACATCACCATGCTCTGCCTCACCTGGATTTCTCACCCCCTCTAAGGATGGGGAAGAGCCCGAGCGCTGCCAGTGTGAAAAAACTTGGATTGTTCCTGCCCTCCAGCCTAAAAACTTGGATAACGATCCCAAAAATCCTCCTGGAATCTTCAAGTGATGCCCCCACCATCGTTATACCCCTGAATCCACCCCTCCCCCCTCTTAGGAAAGACTGGGAACCCCCAAACTGCCCGAAATCCCGGCGGATCCGGGATATCTGTGCACAGGTAGGAGGGTCCTGCTGGGAACAGCAGCATCAATCCCTCTCTTCTTTGGGAAAAGGAGAAAAACCTGAAGCTTTTGGAGGGTGCTTCAGCTTGGGGGGTGCACCCCCCAGTTTTTTTGGAAAATAGGGAAAAAAAAGGAATATGGGGACCCCCACTTGAGCGGTACATCCTGCAGGACACTCAGCAGCACTTCCATTTCCTCTGGAACTCCTTCAGATTTTGGGGTGTTTCTCCTATTTCTGCGTGGTTTTGGGGTGCTGCCTCTGCCCCCCCATGCCGGGAGGTCTGCACCCTGGGGGGGGAGGGGTGGGACAAGGGGTCCCCCAGTTTCCTGGAAAATCCTGTTCCAAGGGAAAGGAAAACCCCTGGATCTGGGGCAAGGGGGGGGCAGGAGCAGCCACACATCCCCAAAAACTGAGCGGGGCCCTGCTCTTCCTCCCCCCCATTTTGAGGGTGTCCCTGTCCCCCATCACAGACTGCTCCAAGGGGCAAGAAAGATGAATTTGCATCCCCTTCCCCCCACCCATTTTTGTGCCCTGAACCCCCTTTCTGGGCCTGCAGGAGTTTTGGGGAGGGGCCCAAATTTTGGGGACCTCCTCCAATGACACTTCAGGAAGGACTTTGGCTCTGCTGAGCCCATTCCCCCAAATTTGTGGGGCCCAGGGGGGCAGTTTGGGGGCTCTGGCAGGGGTTGGGGGTGCTG
>NW_008238107.1:47435-47794 GCF_000691975.1 Corvus brachyrhynchos
TGTCTCCCCTTTCCACTGTGTCCCCCCAGTGTCCCTCCTCCCTCCCCCCGTGTGTCCTCCCCCATCCTTTAGGGTTTATTTAAATAAAAATTTGGGTTTTTGCTTTTTTAACCCCAAATTTGGGTCCTTTGAGGGAGTGAGGGGGGACCCCAGAACCCACTTATGCCAAACAAAGTGAGGGGGGGCTTTTAAACTGGGGAGTGGCCCAGAGGTGCCCCCCCTTTATTGCTGGGGGGGGTCCCCAAGTACCCTCCTTATCCCTGGAGGGATCCCTAAGTTGAGGGGTCCTGAGGTGCCCCCCCCCCTCACCCCAGGGGGGCCCCCCTCACCTTGGGGGGGGGGGCCCAGGGTCCCCTTCT
>NW_008238107.1:49144-49574 GCF_000691975.1 Corvus brachyrhynchos
CCACCCAAAAATGAGCTTCAACACCCTCCCAAATTTCAACAGCCACCAACTTTCCAAACCCCCCAAAAGCTTCAACACCTTCAAAACCTTGAACCTCCCCAGATACCCTGAACACCACCAGAATGAGCTTCAAACCCCCTTGAAACCCCCCCAGGACCTTCAACTCCCCCAGTGCTGGGGGCGGGTTGGGGGGTGTCCTGGTGGGATTTGGGGTCCTGGAGGGGCACCGGGAGGCTTTGGGGTTGCTCCCTTTGGTGGTGATGCTGCAGGGCAGTGCCTGAGCAGCATTCGGGAAGATCACTGCAGCTAGGGGGTTTTGGGGGGATCCCAGGGGGGTTTGGGGGGTTCTGGGGTCCTGGCAGGATTGCCCCGGTTTGGGGGGGGACCCGGGGGTCGCTCACCCTTGGTGCTGATGCCGCGCAGGTCGGTG
>NW_008238107.1:49883-52392 GCF_000691975.1 Corvus brachyrhynchos
CCCGCGAAGGCGAACACCAGATCGGTGAGGGGCCCAAATCCCGCGTTGTGCATCTGGGTCCGGGTCAGCGTCAGCCCATCTGAGAACGTCATTGTGTCCTGCTCCGGCGTGTAGCGGGTGCAGATCCGCAGCATCTGCAGGGCAGGGACTCCAAAATCACCAAGGGGCACGAGAATACATCCAGGGACACCAAAAATCCATCCGGGGACACTAAAATCACCCAGGCACAACAAAATCCACACAGGGACACCAAAAATCCACAGAGGGGCCCAAAAATCCACCCAGGGTCAGCTCATCCCATCACTGTGTCCTGCTCTGGCAGGTAGCAGGTGCAGATCCACAGCGCCGCAGGGCAGGGACCCCAAAATCCGCCCAGGATCTGCCCACCCTGGAGCACTGTCGTGTCCTGCCCTGGCTCTACCACAGCACAGACACAGCACTGGGGGTTGGGGTCAGGGACACCCCAAAATCGCCCAAGGTCACCAAAAGCACCTAAGGGACCCCAAAATTTCCCACCAAGGGACTCCCAAACCCACCCAGGCCCTCCCAGGAGACCTCCCAGCCCCTTTCCAGGACGTCTGTCCGTGGGCTGGTGAGGTCAGGACCACCGTGGGCCACCCCAAGCCCCTCCAAGGAGCCCCCAAACATCCTGAAGAGCCCCCCCAAGCCCTGTGGAGCCCAGCCCTCACCAGGATGTCGAGGCAGGCGGCCTTGAGCAGAGTGATCTGGTCAGCCATGCTGAGCCCCGTGAACCCCGGCAGCCGCTTCGCAAACTCCACGATCTTGATGATGCACTTGGTGGCCAATTCACTGAACTTGTCCCACAGCCCCAGGTCCAGCTGCACCCGGTGGTCAGCGCTCGAGTTCTGGGGGACAGGGGGGGCCCTGGCTCTGTTAGGGGGGTTGTTCAGGACCCCCTGGAACCTCTGGGACCCCAACCCCAGCACCCTGAACCTGTCCCACGGCCCCAGGTCCAGCTGCACCCGGTGGTCAGCGCTTGAGTTCTGTGGGGCATGGGCTCCGTTGTGGGGGCTCGGGGTGGACTGGGACCCCATGAGACCCCAATCTCAGTAACCCCCAGCCTCAGTTCCAGCTGACCATGTGGTCAATGCTGAATTTATGGGGGACACAGGCTCAGTTATGGGGGGTCAGGACCTGCTGGGACCCCCTCCTCAGTGACCCCCAGCCCTGAACTCAACCCCAGTCCCAAGTCCAGCTGCTCCCTTTACTCAGCACCTGAGTTTTTGGGGGTCAGGGGGTGCAGAGACCCCGCTCTAGGCTCAAGAGTTGGGGTCCCTCCCATGAGTAACCCCCCAAACCCTCCCCACAACCCCCAGTGCTCAGTCCCAGTGCACCCCTCCCCCTGAACTCATCCCCCAGACCTCCAGTGCTCAGCGCTTGTGTTTTGGAGGTCAGGAGGGAACAGGGACCCAACTGTGGGTCTGAGGGTTGGGGTCCCCACCAAAGGGACTCCCAAAACCCCCTGGGGACAGAAAGCTGGTGCCCCACTACCCCTGAACACATTCCCCAGCCCCAGCTGCCCCCAGTGCTCGTGTTTGGGGGGGACAGGAGGGAGCAGCAACCCTGCCCTGGGTCCAAGGGTTGGGGGGAGGGTTGGGGTTCCCCCTCGGTCCCCCCAGACTCCCAGCCCTGCTCACCGTGGTGTACTTGCCCAGCTGGCCCAGTGAGGGGAAGGTCTCCTGGTGGGCTCTGCTGACCCTCCGCACCAGCTCGGCCAGCTCGGGGCTCAGCTCATCCCCCCCCAAATCCTCCTTCACCTCCTTCTTCCTCTTGTTCCGGTCGTTCTGCACGGCTGGGGGGGATGGGGTGCAATTTGGGGGCCAGGGGCATTGGCTGGATCCCTCCCAGTGGGGTTTCCTCCCCACACCTCCCCCAAAAATCCCCCCATGGGACAGGAACATCCCCACCATGAGCATCCCCAGGCCCCCTGGGGCACCACCAGGGCCCCTCAGTGAAGCTTTGGGGGGGTCCCCAACTTCGGGGGACCCCTGTCCGGACCCCCTCTTACCTTCCTTGGACATTCCGACCTGGAAGCACTTCTGGAGGCGGCAGAACTGGCACCGGTTCCGCGTGACCTTGTTGATCTGGCAGTTCCGCTCACGGTGACACGTGTACACCATGTTCTTCTGGATGCTCCGCCGGAAAAACCCCTGCAGGGGGAAAGCTGGGGGTTGGAGGGGGCCAGGGCACCCCCAAACTGGGGACACTAGCGTCACATCCCCAGGGATCCCAGTAAGGCTCCCCAGTATCCCAGGGTGGGGCACAGGGCCTGGGGGGTTCCCATTGTCCCTGAGGGGTCCCCATCCCCCAGGGGGAGTCCCACTCACCCCACAGGGTCCCCAAGCGCCCCCATTACAGCAGCCCAGTGCTGGGTTCCCACTCCCGCACTCATTCCTCGAGCGGGTCTCCACTGCCTGGGGGGTCCCCTTTTCTTGGGGCAGGTCCCCAGTGTCCCTGGGAGCCCCCACGGCCTCCTCCAAGTGCTGGG
>NW_008238107.1:52476-52751 GCF_000691975.1 Corvus brachyrhynchos
GGTGCGTGCCCCCCGGACAGGGGCGGGTCCCCACGGGGTGGGGGCGGGGGCGAGGGGGGGCCCGTGTCCCCCAAAACCCGCCCAGGGGAGGGCTCCAGGGCTGGGGGGGGGAAAGGTGGGGGAGTTAGGCAGCCCCTCTCAGCCCCACTCCAAAGGGGCCCCGTCCCATGTCGGGGGGTGGGGGAAACTGAGGCACAGGTGGGGTGTGATTTTGGGGGTCTCACTGTCACCTCCATGGCCCTAAAACCTGAGTTGCAAAGCCCCAGAAATGGGGT
>NW_008238107.1:53101-53405 GCF_000691975.1 Corvus brachyrhynchos
CCGCCCCCCTCCACGGGGACCCACCCGCGCGCACCCCAGGTTTGGGGAGGGCTGGCTGTGACCCCCTCATCAATGCTGGGGGCTCCCCGCCGAGGGCTGGGGGGTTCATTGCGGGGGGCGGGCACGTGTGGGGGCCCTCACCATGCGTGTTCTCTCCATAGGTGTGATTTTTGAACGGGGGGTACCCCAAATTAAAGCACTCATCCCCCAAAAAAGCAGCACCCCGAAAACATCCGGGGGGCCACGGCGCTGTGGGCACCCCCATTTATCAGGGGACGCCCCGCTCCAAGGCGCGGTGCCCCCT
>NW_008238107.1:53948-54155 GCF_000691975.1 Corvus brachyrhynchos
CGGGCACTGGGGAAGGGGGGGATTGAGGGGGATTTGAGGGGATTCCCTCCCGTCCCAACCTGTTTCTGCCCAGATCTACACGCGGAGGGCTCCTGTGGGACCCCCAGGACACCCCTCCGTGCGCCCCCCAAAACCGGCTGCCTCTTTCTACCCCCACAAAGGGGTCTGCGACCCCTCCAAAAAAAACAAGGTTCGGGGCCCCTGAGC
>NW_008238107.1:55610-57016 GCF_000691975.1 Corvus brachyrhynchos
CCCCACACGTACTCAGACGGTGCCCCCTCCGCAGCCCAGAAGGGAGGGGGCCCCCAGGCTCCGCCCCCGGCCCCTCCCAGTCCCCCCAGTCCCCGTGTCACCCCCTTCCCAGTCCCTCCGAATTCCACCCCAGGCACTTCCATTCCCTCACAGTCCTCATGTCACCACCCGTCTCCCCGGTCCTCCCAGTTCTTCCAGTTCCCCTGTCACCTCCCCAGCCGTTCCCAGTCCCTCCCAGTCCCCTTGTCACCCTTCAATCCCTCCCAGTCGTGCCAGCTCTCCCAGTTCCCCGCGTCATTTCCCCAGTCCCTCCCAGTCCCCTCCAATCCCCTCGTCACTTCTCCCAGTGTGTGCACTGCGCACAGGTGTGTGTCAGCGTGTCCAGCTGTGCCCAAGTGTGTCCAGGTGTGTGTGAGCATATCCAGGTGTGCACAGGTGTGTGTGAGTGTGTGCAGGTGTGTCTGGGTGTGCCTGGGCGTCTCCAGGTGTGCGAGGGCTGTGCCAGCACCACCTGCCCGACCGCATTCCTGGGGCTCTGCACGAGTAACACACCCATACATGGGATCACTGCACGTGTCACACACCTGTACACGGGGTCATTCTATGTGTCACACACCTGTACACGGGATCATTGCACGTGTCACACACCTCTACACGGGGTCATTCTATGTGTCACACACCTGTGAACGGGATCACTGCACACACCCATACACGGGATCATTGCACGTGTCACACACCTGCACAGGGGATCACTGCACGTGTCACACACCCGTGCACGGGATCACTGCACATGTCACACACCTGTGAACGGGATCACTGCACGTGTCACACACCTGTGCACGGGATCACTGCACGTGTCACACACCTGTACACAGGGTCATTCTAAGTGTCACACACCCGTACACGGGATCATTGCACGTGTCACACACCTCTACACGGGATCATTCTATGTGTCACACACCCATACACGGGATCATTGCACGTGTCACACACCTGTACACTGGGTCATTGCACGTGTCACACACCTGTACATGGGATCATTCCACGTGTCACACACCCCTGCACAGGCTGGTCATGTATCACTGCACGTGTCACGAACCTTTACACAGTCTCCAGCGTGCACACGCGTGTCTGGGCGTGGGGACGTGTGCGGGGTGTGCCCTGCATGTCACACACACACACACACACACGCGTCCCCATGCCCTGACACGCGTGTAAACCCCCCCGTGCTTCAGTTTCCCCCGGGCCGGGAATGGGGAGGGGAGGGGCTGCAGTGGGGGAGGGGCGAGAATGGGCTCATGGAAAAAGTTTTGGGTGGAAATTCCTCTCCCCGCCCCTCCCCCACTGCGGCTCAATGTCCCCTTTGTGCGGCCCCGGCCCCGCCACGCTGGGACCCCCCGTGTGTC
>NW_008238107.1:57051-57470 GCF_000691975.1 Corvus brachyrhynchos
CCCCCGTGACCTGAATGTGTCCCCCCATGGCCCCCGTGTCCCTCATGCTGCCCCATGTCCCCACAACCCCTCCCCCCCAATAGTGTCCCCTCGGTGTCCCCTGTCCCCCGTGTCCCCTGTGCCCTACCGTGTCCCCATAATCCCGTGGCCCCCAGTCGTGTTCCCCCATGTCCCCTGTGTGCCCCTATGTCCCCCCAGTTGGGTTTCCTCAAGTCCCCTGTCCCCAATGTCCCCGCACATCCCCATATGCCCCATGTACTCCATGTCCCCGGCATCCCCTGTGTCCCCTGTGCCCCGCCATGTCCCTGTGTCCCCCCAACCCCCCAGCTGTGTTCCTCATGTTCCCCATCTCCAATTTCCTCCGTGTCTGCTCCATGTCTCCCGTGTCCCCTGTGCCCCACCCCCTCCCCTGTACTCTC
>NW_008238107.1:59049-59540 GCF_000691975.1 Corvus brachyrhynchos
TGTTGGAGGAATGGGGGTCTGTGGGATGGGGGGAACTCTGATGGGGATTTGGGGTCTATGGGGGTTCTGTGGGGCCTGGGTGGGGTCTGTGTGGGCTTGGGAGGGGTGGTAGGGCCTATGGAGGAGCTGTGGGGGGATTATGTGGAGTGTCTGTGGCTCTGAGGATCCCTATAACCCCCATGGTATATTTTGGGGGCTGGGGGTCCCTATAGCCCCCCATGGGTCCCTTTGGGGTGGGGGGTCCCTATAGACCCCATGGGCTGTCTGGGGGGTCCCTTTGGTTTGGGAGTCCCTTTGGTTTGGGGGTCCCTTTGGTTTGGGGCACCCGGGTGCTCCCTCTGGACTCTCTCAGTTCCTCCCAGTGCTGATCCCCTCTTTTCCCTCCCCAGGCCCTCCTGCGCCCCCTCCCCACCATGTTCCTGCTGCCCTGCTCTGCCCTCGCCCTCCTCCTCCTCACCTGCCTGGCTCTGGAGCCGCACCCGCGCCGCCCC
>NW_008238107.1:60974-62168 GCF_000691975.1 Corvus brachyrhynchos
TGGGGGCAGCTGGGGGCGTCCTGGGCACCACCCGTGGGGACGAGGGGCTGAGGGTGGGGGACGAGGGGCTGCTCGAGGGGGACACCGGGGAATGATGAGGACACTGGGACGGGACAGTGGGACAGCTCAACAGGGACACCTGGCTGTGGTGGGGACACTGGGACCGTTTGAGGGGGACACCAGGATGTGACAGGAACGCTGGGGTGTGACAGGGACATGGACACTGGGACAGCTTGGTGGGGGCACTGGGGTGTGACTGGGACACTGGGACAGCAGGACAGCTCAATGGGGACACTGGGGTGGGACTGGGACACCAGGACAGCTCAATGGGGACACCGGGGTGTGACAGGGCACTGGGACAGCAGGACAGCTCAATGGGGACACCAGGGACACAGGGACAGCTTGATGGGAACACTGGGATTTGACAGGGACAAGGACAGTAACAGCTGGCTGGGACAGGAACACTGGGACAGCTCAGCAGACACACCAGGATGTGACAGGGTCAGGGACACTGGGCTGTAATGGGGACAGGGAGACGGGAAGAGCCCATGGGGACACCAGGCAGTGACAGGGTCAGAGTGTCACCCCCATGCTGAGCTGTGACAGTGACACTGGGACACCCCGTGGGGATGCCGAGCTGTGATGGGTCACATATTGTCACCCCACGATGGACTGGGGGTGATTGGGAAACCTCAGGGGGACGCTGAACTGTGGTGGGGGTCTCAGTGTCACCCCCACAATGGACTTCAGGTGACAGTGACACTGGGACACCCCGATGGTGACATGGAGCTGTGATGGGGCCCCGGTACCAGTGGCACCCTCACAACGAACTCTGGGTGACAACATGGGGACACCCCAAGGCCACACTGGGCTGTGACAGATCACGGTGTCACCCCCATAACGAGGTGACAGCGACACCAGTGCAGCACCGGGTGACAGTGGGGCTGTGCTGGGTCACCACAGTGCCACCTCCCCCAGGGCACAGCAGAGGGGACACGGGGACACCAGGCCAGGTGCGCCCGGTGACCCCATCTGGTGTCATGGGGGGTGGCGGGGTGTTAATTAATTAATTAATTTCTAATAAACCCACCCAGTTGAGCTGTTTGTGAAGTCCTCCCCCTCCCCCCACCCGGGGTCTGGGGGACGCTGAGCTCCCTCCAGAGCGACCCCAGTTCGAACCAGGGACTCCCAGTC
>NW_008238107.1:63393-63959 GCF_000691975.1 Corvus brachyrhynchos
CTGGGAACAGGGATGCTGGGGAAGGGGGACCCCCGCAATGGGGGGAGCTTGGTGTGGGGGGGGAGGGGTCAGGGGTGGGATTTGGGGTCAGTTTTGGGCTGTCAGGTGTGATTTGGGTGTGTCAGGTGTGGGGTTTGGGGCAGTTTTGGGCGATCTTACGTCGTTTTTTGGTATGTCAGGTGTGATTTGGGTGTGCCACATGTGGTTTTGGGGTGTCAGGTGAGTGTTTGGGAGGACGATTTTGAGGGATCTCCGGTGGGTTTTTTGGGTTCAGGTGTGTTTTGGGGGTCCAGGTGTGTTTGGAGGGCCAGATGTGTTTTGGAGGTTTACGTGTATTTTAGGGAGTCAGGTGTCTTTAGGGGGCTTGGGTGTATTTTGGAGCATCAGATGTGTTTTGGGGATTAATTTTGAGGGTTCAGGTATATTTTGGGGAGCCAGGTGTGTTTGAGAGGTTCAAATCAGGTATGATTTGGAGGATCGGATGTGTTTTGGGGGGAGTTTTGTGGGTTTAGGTGTGTTGGGGGGGGGCAGTTTTGGGGTGTCACACGTGTGTTTGGGGTCAGATT
>NW_008238107.1:65114-65814 GCF_000691975.1 Corvus brachyrhynchos
CGACCCGTGCGCAGGTGTCCATCGTTGACAGCGGGGTCCGCGGCACCATCGCCGTGGGGCTGGTCCCGCACTGCCACAGCCTCGAGCACCCCCCGGGATGGGGGCCTGGCTCTGTCGCCTACCACGCCGATGATGGAAAGTGAGTGTCGCGATAGCGGGGGCGGGGGTTGTTGGGATAGTGCGGGATGTGGCCGTAGCGGGGAGGTGTTGGGATAACTGCGGGTGTTGGGATATTGAGGAATTTCACGATGCTGGGAGATGTGGGGATGTTGAACGGCGAGGTGAAGGATGAGAGGCTTTGGGGTATCGGGGATGTCGGGATAGCAGGAGGATGTTGGGATATTGGGCAACGTTAGGATATTAAGGGGTTGGGATCTTGGGGGTGTCGGGATATGAGGGAGAGCTGGGGGGGGCAGCGGGACTGGGAGGTGTTGGGGAACACTGGGGCCCGGGGACTGTCGTGATATTTGGGGTCTGCTCCAGGTTTGGGGTCCCCCATTTCTGACAGCGCCTTGTTCTGACCGCCCGTATTCGGGGTCCCCCCCATTTTTGGTGTGTCCCAGGCTCTACAGTGGCCGGGCCAAGGGGCGCCAGTTCGGCTCCAAGTGCAGCTCTGGGGACCGGATTGGCTGCGGTGTCGAGAGGGGCTCATTTGGGGCCCCCCCAGCCCAGGTTTTCTTCACCAAGAACGGCCAGAGGG
>NW_008238107.1:65871-66323 GCF_000691975.1 Corvus brachyrhynchos
ACGTCCAGAGGGTGAGGGCACCCCCCCCTTCAAAACTCACCGGGGCACCCCCAAACCTCCCAGCACCCCCAAAGCTTCCAGGACCCCCCAGACAGGGGGTCCTTTTGCCCCTCCCCCAACTGTTCTTCACAGAGAATGGACAGAGGATGAGGGGACCCCCAAATCTCCTGAAACCCCAAAGCCTCCAGAGCCCCCCCACTTCCCACTTCGATGTCTCCCTAAATCCCAGATGGGGGGTCTGGGGGTGCCCCTGTCCCTGACTCCCCCAGTCCCCTCCCCTGTACCCCGATCGCAGGTGGGGGGTCTGGGGGTGCCCCATCTCCCCCAGGGCTGTTCCCCCCTGACCACCACGACCTCCCCTGTACCCCAATCGCAGGTGGGGGGTCTGGGGGTGCCCCTGTCTCCCCCGGGGCTCTTCCCAGCCGTGGGGCTGCACTCGCTGGGGGAGGAGG
>NW_008238107.1:66697-67139 GCF_000691975.1 Corvus brachyrhynchos
CCTCCCGCAGGACTGGGGATGGACCAGGGAAGCGGGGTCGGAATGAGGGTATGGGGGGGTTGGAAGAAGTTGGAGCCCCTCCCTGGGCTGAGAGGTCAAAATTTGAGGTTACGGGGGGAGGAAAGTTGGGGTCTGGGGGTTTGGGAAGGGCTGGGTAAGGACAGAGGGGTCCCCAGATTTGGGGATGGGACAAGAGGAGCCCCCCGTCCTGGGGAAGGGGAAAGGGGGGGGCCGTGATATTGGGCAGGGTAAAGGACGTCGGGGCGCCGGGACTCTCGGTGCCTCCCCAACCCTCCGTGATCCCCCAAATCCCCCCGGGACCCCGTTCAGTCCCCCCAGGTGCTGTTCTTAGGTGGGGAAGGGGATTAATTTCACGGACCTGGGGCCGGTCTGGGTTGGGGGTGCCCCTTCCCCCCCCCTGAGCCCGCCCCGCGCCCCAGGT
>NW_008238107.1:67826-69487 GCF_000691975.1 Corvus brachyrhynchos
CCCCGGCGGGAGCAGGGGCTCGGTGGCCTACCACGCGGGTGAGCCCCCAGAAGTGGGGGGGACCCCCAGAATGGGCAGGACCCCCCCAAATGCAGGACCCCAATAGTGGGACCTCCTCTTTCTCCCCCTGAAAACCCCTTTCCCATTCCCCCCCCCGTTTTGGGCTGCACCCCTATAAGGAGGGTCTGGGGGTCTCCCCCATGACCTCGGGGCTCCCCTCTAATTTGGAGGGTCCCCATGAGCCCTCCCTGTTCCCTTCTCCCTTCCTCCTTCTTTTTGTCCTTCATTCTCTTTCTCCTCTTCCTTTCCCAGCTTCCTCCCTTTTTTTGGGGTGCAGCCCCATGAGGAGGTCTAGGAGTCCCCCCAAAGGTCTGACAGGTGGCTTCCAGCCCCTCGGGAGGGTCCTCATGGCCTCTCCCCATTTTCCCTTTCATCCCCTTCACCCTCTTCTTCCTTCCTCCTTTCTCAGCCCAATTTCCCTCTATTTTGGGGTGCACCCCCATGGGAGGGGTCTCCCTCTAGTTCGAGGGTCCCTCTGTGACCCCCCCCATCCCCAGTTCTCCCCTTCTTCTTTTCCCTTTCTTCCCTCTTCCCCTCCTCCTCCTGTAACCCCTTTCTCTGCCCATTTCTCCCCCTTTTCTTGGGGTGCACCCTCATGGAGGGTGTCTGGGGGTTCCCCCATGAACTGGGGGGTCCCCCCTGATTCGGGGTCTCCCCCCAGACGACGGAAAGCTGTTCCACGGCAGCGGCGTCGGGGATCCCTTTGGCCCCCGCTGCTACAAGGGCGACGTGATGGGCTGTGGGATCATGTTCCCTCGGGATTACGGCCGGGACAGCGAAGGTATCGCGGGGCTGGGGTCCCCGAGAGCCTGGGCGGGCTCTGGGGGGGTCCCTCACCCTTTGGCCCCCCCCAGGTGACAGCGATGACGCCTCGGAACCCCCCGAGGTGAAGGTGAAGGTGCGCAACGTGATGTACCTGGAGGAGGAGGAGGAAGAGGAGGAGGAGGAGGAAGAGGAGGACGGGGAGGACATGGAGCAGGAGCAGGAGGGCAGGAAGGTCGTGGTAAGGGTGGGGACAGCCTGCCAAAAAAAATTGTGCCTTAAAAACACCCCGCCCCCAAAAAACTTCCTCCTTCACCCCGGAATTCTCCTTTGTCCCCCGTTGGGACAGTCTGGGGGCTCCAACACCCGGATTTTGGGGGGGTCGGGGGTGTCCCGCCCCCCCCATTTTAAGGTGACCCCCCGGTTATCTATGACCACCACACGTGTTTGTGCCCTGCCCCTGGATCCTCCATCACCCCAAAAATCCCCCCCGCAACCCCCACTGGGTTCCCTTTACATTGACTCACCCTGGGGTCAACCCCTTGCCCCCATTTCTTTGGAGGTTGGGGTCTCCCCGCCCTGCCCTCGTATTTTGGGGTGACCCCACCGTGTGTCTCGGACATGGCTGTCCCCCCCCATGTGTTTGTGCCCCCTCAAAAATCCCACCCTCACCTCCTTTTAGGTTCATCTTTCTGTGCCTCACTCCCCCCTTTACCCCTGGTTTTTTGGGGGGCAGGGGTCTCCCTGCTCCCCATAGAGGGGTGACCCCCCGTGTTGTGCCCCCCAGGTGTTCTTCACGCGGAACGGGACGGTCGTGGGGCGCAGGGAGGTCGGGGTCC
>NW_008238107.1:70614-70949 GCF_000691975.1 Corvus brachyrhynchos
CTTGGTGATGGGGGGGGGGGTTGGTTGTGTGTGTCCCCGCCCCCTCCTTGGTTTGGGGGACTCGGGGGGGGTTTGGGCATCCCCAGCTGTTTCTGGAGATGGGGTTCTGCGAGTTCCGGGGGTCCCTCAATGTTGTGTCCCCAGCAGGACCTTGGTGAAGATGGGGGGGAGTCGCACTGGGTTATGAGGGTGCCCCTGAGCCCCTCCCCCCGCCTCGGGGGCATCTGGGAGTCCCCAGACGGATTTGGGGGTCCCGGGAGGGTCCCTGGTGTCTCTCAGTGCCGTGTCCCCAGCAGGACCTTGGTGACGAAGGGGACGATGGCCGCCGCCGGCTG
>NW_008238107.1:71012-71369 GCF_000691975.1 Corvus brachyrhynchos
CGCCTGCTTCGCCACGAACCCGAAAATCCTGGGGGGGCCGGTGGGGGGACAGGGGGAGGTCAGAGTCACATCCGTGCCCCCCCTCCTTTCCTCCTTTCCCCGCTCTGGGGGTCTCTGCGCGTACCTGGCCGTGCTCCCGTCAGAGTTCGTCCACCTGGGGGGGGTTAAAGGGGTTGGGAGGTCTGGGAGGGTTCGGAGGGTTGGGGGTCCCCCGTGGGCCCCCCCTCACCTGCGGTCCTGGGGGTCGGTGCCGCAGTGGGTGGCGCTGCGCGCGGGGTAGTGCCGGCGGAAGAAGAGCCTGGGGGGGGAAGGGGCATTGCTGGGCCGGCGTCGGTGGTCTCGGGGCTCGGGGGGTGC
>NW_008238107.1:75975-76867 GCF_000691975.1 Corvus brachyrhynchos
TTTCGTGTGTTTGGGCCTTTTGGGCTGGTGGGGAGCTATGGGTGGTGTGGGGGCCCTGGGATGTTGGGGATCCATGAGATGGTGGGGTCCCATAGGACTTTGGGGTCCCATAGGGTGATGGCGACTCCTGGGATGTTGGGGTCCCATACGGAGTTGGGGTCTCCAGGGATGTTGGGGTCCCATGGGATGCTGGGGGGCCGTAGGGTATCGGCGACCCCTGGAATGTTAAGGTCCCCTGGGATATTGGGGTGCTACTGGGCACCAGGGTGTCCTGGGATATTGGGGCCCCGTGGAATGTTGGGGACCCCCGGGATATTGGGGTCCTGTGGGATATTGGTGTCCCATAGGGCGCTGTGACCCCGTGGCACGTTGGGGTCCCGGGGGGGGCATGGGGTGCTGGGGTCCCCTGGGATGTTGGGGGGCCATGGAGTGTCAGGGTCACGTGGGGCGCCAGGGTCCCGTAGGGTTTTGGGGTGTCATAGGGTGTGGGGGATCCCTGGGATTTGGGGGCCCCATAGGGCATGGGGAAGCCGTGCGGTGTTAGGGTCCCACAGGATGTCGGGGGGCTGTGGGGAGCAGGGGTCCCATGGAATGTGGGGGTCCCGTGGGATGGGGGGGTCTCATAGGGTGCTGGGATCCCATGGGATATTGGGGTCCCGTGGGATGGGGGGGTCTCATAGGGTGCTGGGATCCCATGGGATATTGGGGTCCCGTGGGATGGGGGGGTCCTGTAGGCTGTGGGGGTCTCATGGGATATTGGGGTCCCATAGGATATCGGGGTCCCGTGGGATGGGGGGGTCTCATGGAATGTGGGTGTCCCGTGGGATATCAGGGGTCCATGGGATACCGGGGTCCCGTAGGATGTGGGACCCCTGTAGGGTGCCAGGGTCCC
>NW_008238107.1:79134-79486 GCF_000691975.1 Corvus brachyrhynchos
GGGAGCTGTTCAGGCGGAGTCGCCCCGAGAGCAGTGCCCCGAAATCCTCTGTGGAGCTGGGGGGGCACGGGTGGAACCCCAAAACCGCCCCAAAACCACGCCAAAAGTCACCTCAAAACGACCCCAAAAACACCCCTAAAAATCACCCCCAATCCATCCCAAACTCCACCTTGAACCACCTCTAATCACCCAAAACCACACCAAAAATTACCCCTAGAACACCCTAAAACCACCCCTAACAGCACCCTAAAACCCATCCCAAAACCACCCAAAAATCACCCGAAGAAACACCCCAAAACCTTCAAAATCACCCCAAATCCCATTCCCCAAAATCACCCCCAAAACCACCTCA
>NW_008238107.1:82831-83212 GCF_000691975.1 Corvus brachyrhynchos
CCCACCCAGTCCCCGTCGTGTCCCCTCCGTCTCCCCGCGTGTCGTCCCCCTGCATTCCCCCCGTCCTCCTCTGGCCCCCTCCAATGTCCCCAGGTGTCACCCGTGTCCCTCCTTGTGTCCCCCCCGTGTCCTCTCCATGACTTCTCACTGACCCTTCCGTGTCTCCCCGGACTCTCCCGTGTCCCATCCGTGTCACCTCGTGTCCCCTTCATGACTCCACTCGTGTCCCCGCATGTGTCCCTATCATGTCCCACTCCTGTCACGCCCAGGGTTCCCCGTGTCCCTTCCCGTCCTCTCCTGTGTCCCCGCCTCCCGACCTGTATCCCCCCCCGGGTCCCACTCGTGTCCCCCCACGTTGTCCCTGCGTCACCTCCCTGTCCC
>NW_008238107.1:84834-85199 GCF_000691975.1 Corvus brachyrhynchos
CGTTACCCCGCCCCTGCGACCCCCCGGGACCCCCAAACTCGGGGGAAAGGGGGGGGTTGGACCCACCCCATGGGGACCCCCAAAGTCGAGAAGGGGGAGGCTGAGACCCCCCCACGGGACCCCCAAAGTCGGTGGGAAAGGGGATCCTCAGCCCCAACTCGGGGAGGGGATGGAGGTTTGGAGGGGCTCGAGGGACCCCACACAATCCCGGGATGGGCTCCCCAGGGGGCGCAGGGACCCCAAACCCCTCTCCTGAGGTCCCCCAGGGAGTAGCTCGTTTGAAAGGGAGGAAGTGGGGCGGGGAGGTTGGGGTGCAAAGGGTTTTGTGGGGCGCTGGGGCGCGGGTTATTGAGGTGGGGACGTTT
>NW_008238107.1:86018-86727 GCF_000691975.1 Corvus brachyrhynchos
GCCGCATTCCGCGGTGGGGGAGGGGGGTTCCAGCATTCCAGCGGTTGGGAAGAGCCGGGAAAGAGCCGAGGGATGAGGAAGGGCCGGGAGGGCCATCCCGGGGCTCAGTGCTGTGCCTGCGCCCCCAGTTAATTACCGTTAATTAGCGGGGGGGGAAGGGGAGGAGGAAGGATGGAAGGAAGCAAAGAAGGAAGGATCAGGACGAAGGTGAAGGAAGAACAATGAAAAAGGAGGAGGGAGAGGAGGAAGAATGAGGGATGAGGAGGAAGATGGAAGAGAAGGAAGGATGAAGGAATGGGGGGAGGAGGAAAGTGAAAGAGGAAGGAGAAGGAAGAATGGGAGGAAGGACAGAGGGAAGGAGGAAGGAGAAGGAGGAAGAAGGAAGGAGGAGGAAGAAGAATGAGGTGGAAGGAGGAAGGTGAAGGGGAAGCAGAAGGAGACGGAATGATGGAGAGAGGATGAAGAAATAAGGAAGTAGAAGGGAGGCGGGGAGGAGGAGGAGGAAGAGAGGATGGAGGGAAGGAGGAGGATGAAGGAGGAAAAGCAGGAAGAAGGAAAGAAGAAGGATGAGGAAGAGGAAGCAGAAGGAAAAGGACAGAGGAGGAAGGATGGAATGAGGAAAGAAAAGGAAGCAAGAAGGAAGGAAGAAGGAAGTCCAGAGAGAGGAAGGCCGATGATGGGACAGGAAATTCCGCCCAGGGGGCTTTGG
>NW_008238107.1:86880-88333 GCF_000691975.1 Corvus brachyrhynchos
AGACCTCCCAAAACCTCTGGGAAGGTTCTTTATACATATTTGTACAGCCCACCCCGAATCCCAAAATCTTGGAATATCTTTAGGTTCCAGGGTGGAAATCCAGGTTTTCCCATGTGAAGGGTGGGGTTTGCATCCCAAATATTGTGGGGGGCAACTGGGGGGACACCTGTGAGCAGGAGGATGATGAAGGTGTCCAGGGGGAAATCGACATTCCAGAGGGGAGGAAAATGGGGGGCAGAGGGGGATCCCAGACCCTGGAGGATTTGGGGGGAGTGGATGCCTCCTCATCCCTGCTTTGGAGGGGATCCAGTGAGGAGGGGGATGGGAGGAAGGCCAGCTCTTCCTCACCCCTTATTCCATGGAAAACATGGGGGGGGTTTCTTTCCTTTGAGAAAACTCTTGGAGTTACCCCTCCCGCCCCCCATGCTGATTTTGGGGTGGTTCCCCTGTGTTCAGGGTGGGGTTTTCAGGATTTAAGAAGCTGTAGCTGCGGGAATTGATGAGTTTTAGGTTTTATTTCTGTCTCGCCTGGATCAAGGTTGGGATTTTTGGGAATCTCCAGAGGTTCCCATGGCGGCTGAGGAGGAGGAGGAGGGGGAGGAAGCTTTTACTCAGCTCCTTCTTCATCATCACCTTCATCCTCCCCATCCATGGAGAGCGCGGCGTATTTGCTGGCGTGGCTGAACTGCAGGGAAAACCAGGAAAAATGCCCAAAAATGGGATTTGAGGGGGATAAAGATCCCCAGGGGCTCACAATCCCAAAACCAGGTGGTCACAGTCCCCCAAAAGGGGTCAGAGACATCTGGAGTGGTTGGGGTGGTTGAGCTGGGAGAGCCAGGGGGGTCATGATTGAAAAAAATTCCCCAAGCCCCCCAAAAAACAAGATGTGAAGGGATGAACATCCCCAGGGGGTCATGCACCCCAAAAAGGGGGGTCACAGCCCTCCCCAAAAGGGGTCTCAGACTGCTCGTGGCTGAACTGTGGGGGTGGGCAGGGGGAGAGGAGCAGTTAAGCAGGAAATCCTCAAAATACCCAAAAAACGGGATTTGAAGGGTTAAAGTGCCCTGGGGGTTCACTCCTCCCAAAGAGGGGTGCCAGCCCCCTGTGCTGAACTGAGGGCATGGGGGGTCAGTTATGGTGAAAATCCCCCGAAATCCCCCAAGGCCGGGACTGGAGGGGGTCCCTCCCCCCGATCTGGGTGCCCCGGGATCCTTACGGAGGGGGGGGTCTCCTCCAGTTTCTTTGGCTCGTGCTCCTTCCGGGGGTCCCTCCTGCGGGGTGGAGGTCACAGGTCAATTCCCAGGGAAATTCCCGGTTCCCCGGGGGGTTTTCCCGGTTCCTGAGGGGGGTCTCTGGGGGGGTCTCACCTCTCGGGGTCCCCCATTCCCGGGGGGCCACGGCTGCAGCTCCGGCCCTTGGAGCTGCTCTCCCGACCCCCCTCCGGCGTTGGGTC
>NW_008238107.1:88452-90725 GCF_000691975.1 Corvus brachyrhynchos
AGACCCCCTGAATCCCCAAAACCTTCCCTGAGCCCTCCCAATCCCCCTCCCATTCTCACCTCTCCTCTGGGGGGTCCTCCCATCATCTCCAGGTTGGGAGGAGCCAGGGGGGCCCCCACTGGGAAGAGAGAAAAGTGGGGAGGGGCATCAGGAGGGTCCCAGGAACGGCCCCATTCCCAGGAATGGTGGGATAGGGCACAGGGAATTCCTGGGAATATCAGGATGGGACACTGGAATATCCCTGGGCCTGGGAATGTCAGGATGGGGCACAGGAACATCCCTGAGCCCCAGGAAAGTTGGGATTGGGCACAAGAACTCTGGGATGGAGCACAGGAACATACGTGGGAACAGTGGGGGGGGCACAGGAAGGTTGGCATGGGCAGAAGAGCCTCCATGGGCTGCAGGAGTGTTGGGATGTGCCAGAGAACACCAGGATGGGGCACAGGAATACCGGGATGCGCCACAGGAACATCCCTGGGCTGCAGGAGTGTTGGGATGTGCCAGTGACTCCATGGAATGGGCCACAAGAACACTGGGACGTGCTGCAGGAATACTGGGACAGGGCACAGGAACATCCCTGGGATACAGGAGTGTTGGGATGGGCCTTAGAAAGGTCGGTGTGGGTGGCAGAAATGTTGGGATGCGCTTAAGGATCATCCCTGGGAATGTCAGGAAGAGCCAGTGGCTCCACCAGGGCAAGCCAGGGACCCATGGAATGCTTTGGACTGGAAAAGCCCCTCAGCCCGCTCCTTCCTGGAACACCCACCTGGTTGGGGAGGGCTGCTCCGAGTCGGAGCTCTGGGAATTGCCGGGGGGGTTCTGGCTGCTCCGCTTCATCCAGGCATTCTCCTTGGGAGGCGGCGCCGGCATCACCTTTGGCTTCTCCTCCCGGGATTTGGGGGGGGGTGAGGGCGGCTCCTCCTCCTTTCCTAGGGGCTCATTTTCCAGGGATTTCTCGCTCTCCCTCCTCCGCGTGGCTGGGGGACACGGATCCGTGTGGGAGCTGCCGGACACCCCGGGCTGGGATGTTCCGGCCGCCCCAGACCCCGACTCACTCCGGCCGGTGGGGCCCGAGCCCGCTGACGTTCCGGGGGGTCCCGCGGGGCCGCTCTGCGAGGATTCGCTGCCTGTCCGGGATCGCTCCTGGTTCTCCTCGCTCCGCCAGCTCGGATGCCTGGGATAGGGTGCAAATAGGATCAGGGGCTGGGAAAGGGCTGCCCCATCCCACCTTTCCCCCAGGGTGAGCACCACCCCAGCCCACTTTTCCCAATGGAACAGCCGCTGCTGATCACACCGTTCCCAAGGGATTGTTCCCTCCCAATTCCACCTTTCACACGGTTTGAGCTCCCTCCCCATCCGAGCCACTCCCAAGGCACCATGCCCACCCATCCCACTTTTCCATGGGGACCATTCCCTGTCCCTCCCATATCTCTGTAGGGATCAGCCCCGAATTTCCTAATTCCCATGCCATCCCACCTCTCTACGGGGATCAATCCCTGCCCATCCCCACCTTCGCCATGGGATCATTCCCAGCCCATACCCCCTTTCCCAAGAGACCATTCCCTATCCCTCTCACCTTTTGGGTGGCATCATTCTCTGCCCACCCCACCACTACCAAGCAAACATTCCTTACCCATCCCATCTTTCCCAAGAGACCATTCCTAGCCCTTCCCACCTTTCCCAAGGGATCACCCCCATCCCACTCCCTCTTTCCCAAAGCACCATTCCCACCTTTCCCGGGGCCGTCTGTCGATCCTCTTGTCATCCTCCAGCTGCCGCTGGAGCTTTTCCTGCTCCTTCTGGAGACGCTCCTCCACCTCCCGCTCCCGAGCTGCCGTATCCACGGGCTTGGCCCCCCCGAAGATGGAAGCGGCCCGGCTGGATTGGGCAGCAGGAGCTCCGGAAGTTTCCTCTTCCTTGGGAGCGCTCCGGGGCTTCAGGTTGAGCTTCGGTCTCTGGGTGGGACCTGGAAAGGAGCCAGGAGATCCCAGTGGGCACTGATCCCACCTGGAATGGTGCTGGGAGCGACAGGATAATCCCTGTCCCATGCCGCCATTCCCAAGGGATCATCCCCTTCCCCAGCCCACCTTTCCCGAGGGACCATTCCCTGTCCTTCCACCTTTCCATGGGGATCATTCCCATCCCATCCCGCCTTTCTCAAGAGACCCTTCCGACCCCATCCCACCTTTCCCAAGAAGTCATTCCCATTCCATCCAACCCTTCCCAAAGGAACAGCTCCGGTCCCACCCCACCTCTGTCCTCGAGGCGGAGAG
>NW_008238107.1:91003-93535 GCF_000691975.1 Corvus brachyrhynchos
TCTGCCCCTGAATCCCCTGGGAATTCCCACCTCGGTCGTAATCCCTGCTGCGGTCATCATAGCGATCCCGGCTCCCAAAGCCGCGATCCATGTCCCGCCGCGGCCCGTCCCGATACCGGTCGTCATAGCGATCACGATATCCTGGAAGTGGAATGAGGTTTTATTGGGATAGGCACAGATTCCACAAAGAAGGAGGAAAATCCTGGTGCTGCTCCAGGTGGGAGAGGGGGAGGCCCCATTTATCCCTACAAACTGGGAATGAAGAGTTTTGGGAATGAATGAGCTAAGGGTAGGAATGAGTTCTGAGAACGAATGAACTCCAAGTGGGGAATGAACAAGCTCAGGGTGGGAATAAGTTCTGGGAATGAACGAGGACCAGATGGGAATGAACAAGCTCAGGGTGGGAATGAACTCCTGGAATGAACAAGGACCAGATGGGAATGAACGAGCTCAGGGTGGGAATGAGCTCAGGTAGCCCCTCGTTCCAGACAGAGCAGTATCAGGTGCCCCCGGATCTCGGGACAACGCTGGTTCCCAGGGGCACCGGGGAGGGAGGGAGCACCTGGAATGCTGGGCCCATTCCCTTCACTCACTGTCCCCAAATCCATCGTCACTCCGGCGCGGGGGGAAGTCATCGAAGGCGTCGGGAGCGGCCGGACGCGCGCGCCAGTCGCTCTCGAACCGCTCCGAGTCCCGGAAGCGATCCCGGTCTCTGCCGAAGCAGCGATCATCCCGGTCTGCTGGGAGCCAGGGACACGGGCAGGGACAGGGAGAGGGAAAGGAAAAGAAAATTCAAAGGAAAGGAAGGAAACAGAGAAGGAAAGGGAAAAGGAAAAGCAAAGGGAAAGGGAGAGGGGAAAGGAAAGGCACAGGGAAGAGGAAGGGAAAAGAAAGAGAGTGAAAGAAGAGAAAAGGAAAGAGAAAGAGACAAAGAAAGGGGAAGGGGAGAGGAAGGGGAGAAGGAAAAGGGATAGAAGGAGAAAAGGGATAAAAAGGGAAAATGGATAAAAGGGAAAAAATCAGGGTCAGTGCTGGGCCCTTGGCCACTCTCCCTGAATCCCTACCCTGCCAAATCCGTGCCCGCAGCTGCACACCCACCTTTATCCTGAGCTTGATCCGCCACATCCACTCGTATCCTTCTGTTTCCTAAAGACTGGGAACAACAACGGGAAGTGAGTGCTGGGCTGGGAATTCCCTCCCCACATCCCACCTGACCCTCCCCTCTTCCAGCTGGAAGCCATTTGCCCTTTTCCCATCACTCCAGCGTCCAAATCCTTCTCCAGGTCCTTGGAGCCCCTTTAGGCCCTGGGATGTGCTCCTGGAAGCTGGGATTGGACTCACCTCTTCGTTGAGGCTCAGGGCCTGGAACAGGGAATCGATATCCTCGAATTCCGCATATCCGAAACCTTTCAACCTCTCGGGATTGGTGGGTTCCCGTGGGAGCCGCACGGCGCTGATCTGGGAAGGGAGGGAAGGCAGGGAAGCTCCCATTGGGATCTTGGCTTCCAAAGGGGAATGCGGAAGGGTGGTGGGATCTGGGATGGAGCAACTCATGGATATCCAGGGCTTGAGGGGATCAGGGATGAGGAACGAAGAGGGGGGTCCCACCCCAGACACAGCAATCTTTGGATTCAGGGACTGGGAAGAGAATTCCAGCTCCGGCAGCTGCACTGGGAATGATGGGAAGGGCTGGGCGTGCTCTGCAGGCTCCAACCCAGGCTCAGGGAAGCAGGAGCCATCTCGGAGCTCATCCCAGTGGAAAACCAGCCCTGAATGTGACCAGCACGAGTCCCACATGGACACAGGGTAGCCCACAACCTCCTTTCCCTGGATTTCGGCTCCCAAAGTGTGGGAGCTCCTGGCTCATTCCTGATCGGAGCCCTGGAAATTACCAGGAGCCACCAACATTCTTAAATGACATCCCAGGGAGTCATGGGGTCCCCAGAGCATCCCTTGGATTTTCCTGGGATGGATTTCCTGATGGGAAACCCCTTTGAAAGGATCTAGCTTGGACCAAAGGAGAATCCATGATGCATCCACGGAATCATACTTAAAGGATGGAAAATGCCAAGGAAGAGGGAAAAGGAATGAGGAAGGCCAAGGTCAGGTGCAGAGCTGGAGAAGCAAGAGTAGGACTGGTTCAAATGGGGATAAACTTGGTTTTCCCCAATTTGACTGATTTCCCTGTGGTTTTCAACACCTTTATGTGATCCATGTGGTAAGTGACTCGATTTTCGTGGTGCCTGGCGCCTAACCAGGGTCAAACCACCACATCCATGAGCTTCCTGATCCTGGTTTTTTCCCATCTGGAAGCGAGCCGCTGCCCTGCCACCCCCCAGTCTAACCTCCACCTGATTCCACAGGGAAACCCGCCCTTGGAGGGTCCTCGATCCCACTGGAGCAGTGGGAATGGCTGATCCATGGCTGGGCAACCAAGGGACTCTTTCAGGATCAACCTACAGACACCCACATCCCAGGAGAACGCCCCATGGCAACGGATATGGGCACCCCACTGAGAGCAGGAGCTGCATC
>NW_008238107.1:93661-94091 GCF_000691975.1 Corvus brachyrhynchos
GAGTGGGGCTGGTGTCAATGTTGGGCGCGCGGGGGGCGCGCGGGGCCGTGGGAAGGATGGAGCGGTCGATCGGAGGCGCCCGGTAAACGTCGTCGTCATTGCTGTGCCACGTGGTGGAGACTGCGGAGAAATCCGGGATGTTGGCACAGAGCCCCTGGACAGAGCCAACGGGGCCGTCCAGAGCTGGAGCCAGCAAATCATCCCAAAACCGCCCAGACGAAGGCAGCCAAAAGCAACCAGAGGCAACCGGAGGGAACTGGAGTCAAGCAGAGCAATGGCAACTGCCGGCAGCATTGGAAAATCCATGGAAAAGGTGCCCTGAAGGCATCCAGAGCTGCTGAGGCAGGGATAGGCAATCCCATGGGACGGCTTTCCAGGATTCATTCCCGCTTGGATTCCAGCCTGGCTCAGTGGGAAGCTCTGGTGAACC
>NW_008238107.1:94126-94344 GCF_000691975.1 Corvus brachyrhynchos
CCTGCTCCCCCACCTCGCCGGTCATCATCCCTAAGGAGAACTCGCATGGCTCTCCCAGCTTCATTATTCCCCTAAAAAAGAATAACCAGTGGATTTTTCCAGTTGTGGGTGCCACTGGCAGCTAGGAATGCCAATCCTGGAGCTGGGAACGCCAATCTGAAAGGCAGGAATTATGTTCCAGGAGCTGGGAATGCTGACCCAGAGCCAGGAAAGAAAGT
>NW_008238107.1:94419-94712 GCF_000691975.1 Corvus brachyrhynchos
ATGCCAGCCTGGGAGCTGGGAATGCCAATCTCAGAGCTCAGAATGGTGCCCAGGGATTGAGAATGCTGTTCCAGCTCTGGGAATGCTGCTCCAAGGACTGGGAATACCAATCCCAGAGCTGGAAATGGTGTTCTGGGGGCTGGAAATGCTAATTTCAGAGCTGGGAATGCTGTCCCAACTCCAGGGATGCCATTCCAGGGGCCGGGAACGCTGTGCTCACCTTCCAGGTCATCGGTCTCATCGGCCCAGCTCACGGGTTTGGGGATGTAGGTGGGGCCCCCCCCGCCCCCCCC
>NW_008238107.1:94766-97216 GCF_000691975.1 Corvus brachyrhynchos
TCTTCGCTGCCGCTGCCGGAGCAAGCGGAGACACGGATCAGAGTGGGACAGGAGCAGGGATGGAGCAGAGATGGGAGAGAATTAGACAGGGAATGGACAGGATTGAGAGGGAACGGGTAGGAATGAGAGGAAATGAGAGTGGCAATGGGCAGGAAAGAGAGGGAATAAGAGGGAATGAGAATGGGATCAGAGTGGGAATGGTGGGAGTGGGAGTGGGGATGGGCAGGAATGAGAGCTGGGGCAGGTGAGAAGGAGAGCAGGAATAAAAACAGGAATGGGTGGGAAAAGAGTGGGAATAGGTGGGCTGAGAGCAGGGACAGGAGCAGGGTGGGGGCACCGAGGGGACTGGGGACATCGGGGTGGGACACAGGACACTGGAATGGGACTGGGGACACCAGGATGGGACACGGGGCACGGGGATGGGACATGGGACACTGGGATGGAACACGAGGAGCTGACATGGAACATGAGGCACCAGGAGGACATGGGACACGGGACACTGGGATGGGACTGGGGACACCAGGATGGGACATGAGGAGCTGGGATGGGACACTGAGATGGAACAAGAACCACCAGGAGCCGACACTGGGAGTGGACACGAGGAGCTGAGAGGGGACATGAGGTATCGGGATTGGGAACAAGGCACCGGGACATGGGACACTGGGAAGGGACAGGAGGTGCTGTGATGGGACATTAGAATGGGACACAGGATGCCAAGAGGGGACAGGAGGCACCAGGATGGGACACGAGGCCTTGGAATGGAGTACAGGGTGACAGGATAGGACACGAGGTGGGACATGGGACACTGGGATGGGATGGAATGGGAGGAGCTGGGATGGAACAGGAGCCACTGGGAAAGGACATGAGACAGGAGAGGTGGAGCCAGGAGGGTACAGGAGGACATGGAGCACCAGGATGGGACAGGAGACCTTGGGATGGGGCACAAAGTGACACTGGAATGGGACAGGAACCACTGGGATGGGACAGAAGGTGCCAGGAGGGGACACGAGATAGGACATGAGGCACCAGGATGAGACAGGAAGTGCTGGGCTGGGACACAGGACACTGAGATGGAACACAGAGCACCAGGATGGGACAGCAGCCACTGGGATGGGACAGGAGGTGAGACAGGAGGAGTCAAGAGGAGACAGGAGGTGTCAGGATGGGACACAAGGAGCCGAGAGGGGACAGGAGCCACCAAGATGTGACACCAGTCACTGGGATGGGACATGAGGCACCAGGATGGGGCACAAGGGGACAGGATGGGACACAAGATGGAACACAGAGTACTGAGATGGGACAGAAGGCACTGGGAGGGTACAAAGGATGGGACACGACACTGAGAGAGGACACGAGGTGCTGGGATGGGCCATGAGGGCATCAGGGTGGGACAGGAGCCACCAGGATGGGACAGAAGGAACCAGGAAGGGGCATGGGGCACCAGGACAGGACATGAGGAACTGGGATGGGACAGGAGGTGGGACAGGAAGAGCCACGAGGGGACAGGAGGTGACAGGATGGGACACAGGATGGGACACAAGATGGGACATGGGGCACTGGGATGGGACAGGAGCCACTGGGACAGGACACTGGGATGGGATATGAGGAGCTGGACATGAGGAACTGGGATAGGGACAGGAGACACTGGGCTGGGAGAGGCCACGGGGCTCCAGGCTGGGACATGAGACACCAGGATGGGACAGGAGCCACTGGGAAGGGACACACGAGGGGACAGGAGCCACCGAGCCACCCCCCAGCCCCCTTTATTCCCTATTACCACCGGGAAAACCATCCCCATCCCACACCTGTGGGGACATCCCCAGGCACATACTGTGACCCTCCTGGAAAGTCAGGATATTTCCTGGAAGGCAGGTTTTGATCCACAGTTCCCCCAGTCTTCCCTCCTTCCGGGAGGAACTGCTGCCCTCATGCGGCTCTGCCGCTGGATCTGGGATCTTTCCCGGCAAAACCACCGCATTTTCCAGGAAAAATCCCTCCAAGTGGAGCTGGGGGGGGTCTTGGAGCCCCCAAGGGATGGTGGATTCTCCACCCCCAAACGGTTTCCCCCCCCCCGCCCCCCCCCCCGCAGGTTTTGAAGGGATCAATTGTGCTCCCACGGGAAGGAAAACTGGTGGGATTTAAGGACATGACGGAGAAAGGCTTGGAAAAACATTTCCTTCTTTCTTTTAAGGAGAAATCATGAATTTTTGGATGGCCAAAGCTTCCCGTCATATATCTCTGACCAGGAAGTGGAATAATTAATTAATTAATCAACTGAAGAGCTTCAATGAGGATAAAAAGGATGGAGGTGGGATGCTGGGATTGCTCACAGAATGGCCTGGAAATGTGTTATTCCATGGAAATCCAGCACCACTGGTGATTTCCCGTGGGAGCTGGGGGGGTGTGGTGACATGTGAGACCCCTGGGATGGCTCCAGCCTTCCCCAGTCC
>NW_008238107.1:97281-97602 GCF_000691975.1 Corvus brachyrhynchos
GGGCTCCGGGAGCCCCAAGACCCTCAGAGCTGCCCCGGGGTGACCCGACCTCCCCCAGGAAACCAGCCTGGGACACCCCTGGGAACGCGGGAAGCACTGGAGGCCCAGGGAAAGCTGGGACAGGAGTGGATCCAGGTGGGAAACACCGAGCCTTGGGGGGGAGGGGGTGGGGGGCACCTTCCAGCCCCCTCGTGCTCAACCCGGTACCGGGACCCCCCCTCCTGCTCCAAGGAGAGCCGAGAATCCCGGGAGATGCTGTGGGATCGGGAACTGGGGGAAGGCTGGTGTGTCCCACCACCCCGGAGAGGCTGGGGGGATGAT
>NW_008238107.1:98598-99956 GCF_000691975.1 Corvus brachyrhynchos
CCCCCCCACCGACACCGCCCACCGGCACCCCCCGGCAGTGACACCTCCGGCACCCAAGGCACCACGGACCCCCGAGCCCCGACACCGCCGGGATGTCCGGAGCTCCCGGGCAGGGACACCTCCGGGCAGTGACACCCCGGACACTGAGACGCCCCAACACCGTCACTCCCCGAACCCCACGACGCTGGGATCCCTGGGCACTGACACCCCCCGGGATTCCCGATCACTGGGACCCCCGACACCAGGAGCCCCGAACACGGCCCCGCCATACACCGACACCCCCGGGCACCACCGACACCCCTGGCAGCCCCCCGAGACCCCGATTCCGGCACCGCCGGGCACGCGACCCTCTGGGCACCAGCACCCCCGTCTACTGACACCCAGGGACCCCCGGGCACCGACCCCCGAGGAACACCGGGCACCGGGACCCCCGGGCACGAGGATCCCCGCGACCTCCGAGCACCGCACCGGGACCCCCGGGTACCGCAGTGGGACCCGCGCTCCCGAGACCCCCGTGTCCTCCCGGGAGCGGCTCAGGAAGTGTCCGGGGGGACGGTGCCCGGAGCTCGGGGCTGAGCTCGGGGCTAACCCCGGGGCCGGCCCGGGGGCCTCCCACCTGGTTCTGGGGGGGTCCATGCCCCCAGGGACCCCGACATGGGCGGAGGGCGAAAGGGGTGTCCCGGGGGGGGCGTGGGTGACCGGGGGTCGGTGTCGGGGACAGGGATGGCGACAAGGAGGGAGGACAGGAATCCATCCCTCCCCTAACATCCCCCTACACCCCATGTCTCAGTTTGCCCCCGGTCTCACCTCCGTGTCCTCACCCCCGTTTCCCCCCTTGAAGGACACACCAGCACATCCCATCTCCCGTTTGTGGGGAATCAGCACTTTATTTGGATCTGGAGGGGCTCGGGGGGCCCCCCCGGGTTTCGGAGGCCGGGTATGCCCCATGACCCCCTCAGTATGTGCGGACCTTCACCTCCCTGGTCTCGGTGACCACACGCTGGGTGGTCCCTGTCCCCGCCGTGGTGGCCGTGGTCTCCTTGTCCAGGGCATCCCTCAGGCTGCGGGGAGGTTGGGTTAGGGGTGGGGTCACCCAGGGGGTCCCCGCCCCATGCTGGTAGTGTTCCCCCCTTAGTGTCACCCAAGAGGTGATGGAGATGGAATGCCCGGGGGGATGGGCTAGGGTGTCCCAACACCCTGGAGGTTGTCCCCTCTGGGTGTCACCGCTGTCCCCTGGCTGTTCCCAAAATATTGTAACTGGTGGGACCTGGACACTTGGACACCTGGGGTTCATCCCCTCTGATGTCACCATTGTCCCCATCCCCAGACCATCCTGAAAGACACAGCTGGGACATCTG
>NW_008238107.1:99983-100288 GCF_000691975.1 Corvus brachyrhynchos
ATGTCACTGCTGTCCCCTGGCTGTCCCCAAAACTTTGGACACCTCATCACAGGGGGCTCAAACCCCCCCGGGTGCCCCCACCCCGTGCCAGGGACGGCACCTGGACACTCCATTCCTGGGATTATCCCTTCCCATCCCCTTCCCAGCCCACATCCCCCTTTCTCCGTCTCCATCTCCCCCTCACCTCACCTTCCTCCTCACCTGAACCCCCTGTACCTGAATTCCCCCCACACCTGAACTTCCCCCTCTGAATTCTCCCCCTCTGGCCCCGTACCTGAACTCACCCCCCAAACTTCCTCACCTGA
>NW_008238107.1:101351-104654 GCF_000691975.1 Corvus brachyrhynchos
TGGGGGAGTAGTGGGGTTTTTGGGGTACCTGGTTGCGCAGGGCCTCGAGGTCGATCTCGAGCGTCTGCAGTGAGCGACGCAGGGCCCCGACAGTGCCTCGTGCCGTGTCCAGGTCCTTTGTGCTCTGCGTCACCTCCAGGGTGGTCTCCGTGATCTGGGAGGGAAAGGAGGGGTCTGGGGGGGCCTGGGGACACCCTTGGGGTCTGGGGGCAGTGGTCTCAGTCCCACCCACCACAGACACCCCAAGTCCTGGACGGGGTGTGGGGGGTGAGACCATCCCAAGAGGAGCCAAACTCAGGCATGGGGTTACCACATCGTGGGGGTCCCCCAGGAGGGCTCCAAACTTGGACCCCCTTGGAGAAGGTCCCAGTGTGGGGTTGAGGTCCTGGATGGGACAGAGGCCACCCCAAAAGTGTCCCCAAGGTTGGACCAGGAGCCTCCTGGAGCAGTTCACCCCAGGAGCCCTCCCGAAAACGTCCCCAGTCTCAGCCCGGGACACCCCTGGGTCCGGCCCCCTCCCCCCCACCCCTTTGCGGGGCTCTTTTGGGGACCTCCCAGGCCAGCCTGGGGACCCCTCCCAAAAGGGGTTTCCCCCTCGTTTGGGACCCCCAGCTGATGCCCCACTGGGGACACCCCTATGGAGCACCACTGGGGATCCCCGGGTGTGGATTGGTGGGAGTTTGGGGGGGCCTTGGGGGATTTGGGGTTTTTGGGGTCCCCACCTCCCACCCCCTCTGCTTCTCCAGGTCCTCCAGGGGTTTTAAGACCAGGGCATTGTCCTGCAACAGCAGCTCCCCCAAGACCATTTCGGTGGCTGTTTTTGGGCAGGATTTGGGTTTTTTGGGTTCCCCACCTGCTGCCCCCACTGCTTCTCCAGGTCCTCCAGGTTTTTCTGGGCCAGGGCGTCGTACTGAGCCCGCAGCTCCCCCAGGACCTTCCCTAAATCCTGAGACTGCGGTGCATCCACCTCCACCGTCAGCGCCGACTGTGAGACCTGTGCTCGCAGGTCCTGCACTTCCTGCGGGCAGGGAGGGTCAGTTTGGGGTCCCACGGCCCCCCTGAGCCCCCCAAGCCCCCCGGACCCACCTGGTTGTGGTCCTTGCGCAGCAGGATCAGCTCCTCGTTCAGGGCCTCGATGTCCCCCTCAAGCTGCAGCCGCGTCATGTTGGTGTCGTCCAGGACCTTGCGCAGCCCCGCGATGTCGCCATCCACCGACAGCCGGATGGCCAGCTCCGCCTCGAACCTGGGAACCCGCAGGAGCGGGGCCAGGGCCCCGATGGGACACGGGGCGGGGCCAGCCTTACGCCTGTTCACAGCTTTCCCCTTGTCCCCGACGTGTCCCTCTCTCCCCGCATTGTCAGCCCCGTTTCCATCCCAGCCCAGCACAGCCTTTCCCTCATCCTTGTTCAATCCGCGTCATCCTCAGCCCCATTTCCATCCGCAACACATCCTTCTCCCCATCCCTGTCCCATCATCCTCATCCTCATCTCCGTTTCCATCCCCATCACATCCCTTTCCCCATTCCTGTCCATCCCCATCATTCTCATCCTCAGTCTCATTTCCATCCTCATTCTCATCTCCATCCCCATCCTCATCCTCATTTCCATCTCCATTTCCCTCCCCATCCTCATCCTCATTCTCCTCCTCATCTCCATCTTCAATCCCATCCCATCTTCTTGTCCCACCCTCATCCTCATTTCCATCTCCAGCCCCACCTGACCTCATCCCATCACTGTCTCCATCCATGTTCTTGTCCCTGTCTCATCCCCTCTGCCACCTCCACTCATCTCATCTTTGTCCCTGTCCCCATCCTCATTCCCATCCTTCTCTTTGTCCTCATTCCCATTTTCATCCCCCGTTCCCGTCCCTATTCCTCTCATCCTCTTCCTCATCCTCATCTCCAATCCTGTCCCATCCCTGTCTCCATCCATGTTTCCATCCCTGTCCCATCCCAATTCCCACCTGCAGCTGTCCCCATCTCTGTCCTTTTTCCTGTCCCCATCCAGCTTCCCATCCCCATCTCACTCCTGTTTCCATCTTTGACCTTGTCCTCATCTTGATTTTCATTCTCAGCCCATCCCTGTCCTTGTCCACATCCCATCCCCATTCCCAGTCCTGTTTCCATCCTTGTCCTTGTGCATGATCCTGTTCCATCTCCAGCCCCATCCGCATGTCTGTCCCCACCCCATTCCCATCCCTGTGCCCACCTCCTTCCTACCCATCCCCATTCACAGCGTCTCCATCCCATCCTCGTCCTCCCCCCCATTCCCGCCTGTTCTTCCCCTACTCCCACCCCATCCCCATCCCCATCCCCCTCCCCATCCATTTCCACCCTATTCCCATTCCCACTCCTGTTTCCATGCTTGTCTCCATCCCATCTCCCTCACCAAAGTTATCCCCCATTCCCATCCCCTCTCTGGTTCCCACTCCCATTTCCATCCTCGTCCTTGCCCTCATCCCCATCTCATCTCCAACCCTATCCTCATCCCCATTCCCACCCCCATTCCCACCTCATTCACGCCCCCATCTTCACCCTCACCCCCACCCCATCTTCATCCCCATTCCTACCCCATCCCACCCCTATTCCCATCTCCATTCCCACCCTGTTTCCAACTCCATTCCCACCCCCATCCCGATTCCCACTCAATGCCCATTCCCACCCCATCTCCACCCTCTTTTCCATCATATTCCCACCCCCATTTCCATCCCCATTCCCACTCCATCCTCATTCCCATGCCACCCCTGTTCCCACCCCCATTATTCCCAGTATTCCCAGTATCCTGCCCTCACTTGACCCGGAAGTCGTCGGCTGCCAGCCGCGCGTTGTCGATCTGCAGCACCGTCCGTGCGTTCTCCACCGTGGTCTCCAGGATCTGGGATGGGGACACGAGGACGCACATGGATACAGGGGGACACATGGACATGGGGACATGGGGGACATGTAGGGACACATGGACACACGGACATGGGGACATGGACATGGGTGGATACATGGACATGGGTGGACACATGGACATGGGGACATGGACATGGCAGCGCACGGATGGGGGACATGTGGAGGGACACAGGGACACATGGACGTGAGGGGACATGGGCGGACACACAGACACGGAGACACACGGACACGGGTGGACACATGGGTATGGGGGGGACAGGTGAGGGGAACACACGGACACGCGGACACGGGGACACACACGGGGCCGCAGGGACACGTCACCGTCCCCGTGGCGAGAGGACTCCCCTCACCCCCCTTCGCCGCCGGGCCTCGCCCCGGAGAAGAGGCGATAACCCGAGGCGGGGGCG
>NW_008238107.1:105038-105404 GCF_000691975.1 Corvus brachyrhynchos
CCCACAGATGGCAAAGCTCACCCTTCCCCCCACCCAGTTAATGTTTAACCCCAGCCCCCCCGTGCCCCCACCTTGTCCCGCAGCTCTTCGATCAGCTCCCATTGGGGGCTCCAGTCGTGAGTGCTGGGCCCCTTTTGGGCCACAAACTCCCGGATTTGGGTCTCCAGGCGCCGGTTCTCCCGCTCCAGGCTCCGCACCTGCTCCAGGTACGCGGCCAGGCGGTCGTTGAGGTCCTGCATCGCCTCCTTCTCGTTGGCCACGGCCCCGGAGCCCCCCAGGAAGGCGCTGCCCCCCAGGCCGGCCCCATAACCGGCCCCATAACCGGCCCCAAAGGCCCCCCCGGCGCTGCTCAGGGTGCGGGGGACG
>NW_008238107.1:105632-106112 GCF_000691975.1 Corvus brachyrhynchos
ATCGGCCCCACGACTGGGGGTGGGGGGACAGGGAAGGGGATCGACCCCAGAACTTGGGGAGTGTGGTGTGAGGGAAAGGAATCAGCCCCAAAACACGTAGGAAGTGGGGCAGAGGTTTGGGGGTCTGACCCAGAATCGGGGAGTGCAGGGCAGGGAGAAGGGAAACAACCCCAAAACTTGTGGGGTGTGCGGGGTGGGTGGAAAGGGGTCTGACCCAGAACTGTGGGGTGGGACACGAAGGGATGGGGGTCGGTCCCAGAACTGTAGGGTACGGGGGGGTGTTCGGGATGAGCCGCACACATTTTCGGGTCCCCATAGCCAGCCCCACATCACCCTACTGACCCCCCCCAGCTCACAGCGACCCCCACACCCCGGGGGCTGGTGGGCACCACCCTCCTCATTCCTGGGGGTCCCCCTGGGGGTGGGGGGTGGCGAGGGGGGAGAGCTCGTCCTGTCCAACCGGCTCCAGGAATTCCGTCC
>NW_008238107.1:106462-107251 GCF_000691975.1 Corvus brachyrhynchos
GCCCGACCCGAGAACCCCCGTTTTACCCTGTCCCCTGCCCCGTTTTGCTCCATTTTGCCCCTTTTTGCCCCATTTTGCCCCCTATTGCCCCATTTTGCCCCATTCATGTCCCATTTACTCATTTTTGCCCAATTTTGCCCATTTCTCATGCTCCCCATTTGCCCCCATTCCCGCCCCTTTTTGCTCCATTTTACTCCATTTACGCCGAATCTTCCCTTTTTGCCGTTTTGCCCCATTTTGCCTTGTCTTACCCCATTCCTGTCCCATTTGACCATTTTTGCCCTGTTTTGTCATTTTATCCCATTCCTGTCCCACTTGAATAATTTTTGCCTGATCTTGCCCTGTTTTACCCCATTCCTGTCCCATGTATCCTTTTTTGCCAGCTCTTGCCCCATCTCTGCCCAGTTTTTCCCCTTTTCCCCATTTTTTGCCATTTCCTCCCATTTTGCCCCATTCCTTCCCCTTTTTCTCCCATTTCCCTTTTCCCCACGTTTTTCAGCTTTGCCACATCCCTTCCCCTTTCCCATTTTGTCAGTTTTGCCCAATTCCTGCCCAGTTTTTCCCCACTTCCCCCCATTTATGCCCAATTTTGTCCTGTTCTGCCCCGTCTTTCCCCTTCCCCCCTTTTTGCCCCTTTCCCCCTCCTTTTTCCCCATTTTCTTCGCGACGCCCCCGAGGTGCCGGACCCGAGGGTCCCAGGGGGTCCCGCCCGGGGTCCAGCAGCCTCGTCCCTCTTTGGGGACCCCCTGGGACCCCCTGACGGGCGCGGGGGGGGGGGGGGGGGGGGGG
>NW_008238107.1:107697-108424 GCF_000691975.1 Corvus brachyrhynchos
GGGGGGGGGGGTGGGCGCCGGGGGGGGGGGCGGAGGGGGGAACAGATCGTGTCCCCTCCCGGGCGCCGCAGGTTTGGGGGGGCTTTGAGACCCTCCCTGTGGGGCTGCGGGTGCTCAGACCTATGTGACCCTCCCCCCTCCCCTCCTTCCTGGTGGAATCCGGATGGATTTGGGGGGAAGGAAGGAAGGAGGGAAGGAGGGAGGGAGGGAAGGAAGGATTCCAGGAAGGAAGGAAGGAAGGGAGGGAGGGAGGGGGGGATGGAGATGCTGCCCCAGAGCTGCCAATGCCCAGTTGGAGGCAAACCCCCTGGAACCCTCTAGATCCCAACTCCTGGATCCCAAATCCCGGGTCCTGACTCCGGGCCCGCAGGTACTGCACACTCCCTGTGCCCAGCATGTGCCGCTCTCGTGCCGGGCAAGTCTGGGCTGGAGCCACCAACGGAGCCACCACCACACCCATCGGCACCTGTCGGACCCACCTGCACTCACCTGCGCACTCCTGAACCCGCCTGAACACACCTGCACACCCCATAACACACCTGAACACACCTGCACACCCCATAACACACCTGAACACACCTGCACACCCCATAACACACCTGAACACTCCTGAACACCCCTGAACTCACCTGCACACCCCTGAACACTCCATAACACACCTGAACACACCTGAACACCCCTGAACCTGCCTGAACCCGCCTGAACACACCTGAACACACCTGAACAC
>NW_008238107.1:108602-110041 GCF_000691975.1 Corvus brachyrhynchos
ACCTGCACACCCCTGAACACCCCATAACACACCTGAACTCACCTGAACACCCCTGAACACTCCATAACACACCTGAACACACCTGAACCCTCCTGAACACACCTGAACTCACCTGCACACCCCATAACATACCTGCACACCCCTGAACACCCCATAACACACCTGAACTCACCTGAACACCCCTGAACACTCCATAACACACCTGAACACACCTGAACCCTCCTGAACACACCTGAACATCCCATAACACACCTGCACACCCCTGAACACCCCTGAAAACACCTGAACACCCCATAACACCCCTGAACTCACCTGCACACCCCATAACACCCCTGAACCCGCCTGAACACACCTGAACACCCCTGAACACCCCTGAACTCGCCTGAACACACCTGAACACACCTGAACACACCTGAACACCCCTGAACACACCTGAACTCGCCTGAACACACCTGAACACACCTGAACACTCCTGAACACCCCTGAACTCACCTGCACACCCCTGAACACCCCATAACACACCTGAACACTTCTGCACACCCCTGAACTCACCTGCACACCCCTGAACACCCCTGAAAACACCTGCACACCCCATAACACACCTGAACACACCTGCACACCCCTGAACACTCCTGAACACCCCAGCACTCACCTCCATCCATCCCATGCCTTTTTTTCACAGAGGTGTTTTCCCATTTTGCTGGTGAGTTTGGTACCGGGGACAGGCCCTGGTGACGCCAGGGCTGGGGACAGGTGTGGGGCCAGATTTGGAGTGATGTGTCTGGAGTCACATGTTGGGACTCAGGTTTGGGGACAGGGGCTGGGGTCAGGGATTGGGGATACACCGTGGGGACGTAGTTTGGGATCCTCGGATGGTGACAAAGATTGGGGGACAGGAGTTGGGGACATGGGCTGGGGGAATAATTTGGGATCCCAGATTGGGATGTGGTGTTGGGGACACAGACTGGGGGACACAAGGTGTTGACATTGGTCCGGAGACCCAGACTGGGGGACAAGCTGGGGATGTGGGCTTGGGTCAGGGGTTGGGGCTGGGGACCCAGACTGGGGGGACCCGGGCCGGGGTCGGGAGTTGGGGGCCCAAACTGGGCAGACAGGACCTGGTGACATGGAGTTGGGGACCCAGACTGGGAGGCCCAGGTGAGGGGACATGGTGAGGACAGGGCTGGGGACACTCCCTGGGGACACTCAGCGGGTCTCCTCCTCTGGGATGGGGCGCGGAGGGGGGGGGGCGGCACCGGGACCCGCATTTCGCCCCCGCGCCTCCCACCCGTCCTGATCCTGGCGGATCCCGGTGACCCCGCGGGTCCCACGTCCCGAAGGGGTTAAAGCTCCGGTCCCTCCTCCCGCTTCTCCTCCCCCGGCTCCGGGACAAACCCGGGAACCAACCCGGGAACCAACCCGGGAACGCGCCGGGAACC
>NW_008238107.1:110269-110922 GCF_000691975.1 Corvus brachyrhynchos
CGTCCGGCCGGTCCTGCCGGGGCTGCCGGAGCCTCCCTGCCCCGAGCGCGGCCTTCGGCCTCGTCCTCCTCAGCCTTCTCCAGCCTCTTCCAACCTGCTCCAGCCGTCCTCATCCTCCTGAGCCTCTTCAGCCTCTTGCAACCGTCCTCAGCCTCCTCCAATCGTCCTCGTCCTCCTCAGGCTCTTCTGACTCCAACCTCCTTCCAGCCTTCTCCACCCTCCATCCAGCTTCCCCACACCCTCCTCATCCTCTGCAGCCTTCTCCCAACTGTTGTATCCCCACCTGCTCCAACCCTCTTCCAAACTTCCCCCAATCTCCTCATCCTCCTCCTAACCTTCTCCATCCTCCCAGCAGCCTCCTCATCCCCCTCAACCTCCTCCAACCCTCTTCCAACTCTCCCTGACTTTCTTCATCCACTTTCCAACCTCTTTCCAAACTTCCTCCGACCTCCTTTCCCCCCTCCCAGACACCTTTCCAAGCTCCCTCAGCCTCTTTTCCCGCTTTCCCCTCTCCTCCCGCCCCGATGTCGGTCTCCATTCCCCGGCAGCCGGTCCGGAGCAGCGCGGCCTTTCCGGGCCGTTCCTTCTCGTCCCGCTCCTTCACGGCCGGCCCGGCACTGAGGATGAGCACGGCCCCGGCCTTCGGCCCTTAC
>NW_008238107.1:111017-115666 GCF_000691975.1 Corvus brachyrhynchos
CGCCCCTTCAGCGACAAGGTGGGGCGGCGGGCAGCCGAGGGGGGGGCGGGACCACCCTGGGGACTGGCTCCTGGGACAGCCTGGGACACCTGGGGACACTGAGACCCTCCTTGGGACCTCCTGTACCCTTGGGGACATTGACACCTTCCCTGGGACCCCCTGAGGCTCAGCTGGGCCATCCCAAGCACCTTTGGGGACCTCCTGAGACCCCTGGGGACATTGAGAACCCCTCCCAGCTCCCCTTCAGGGACCCGCTGGATCAGCTGGGACATCCTGAGCACCTTTGGAAACCTTCTGAGACCCTCGGGGACATTGACACCCTCCTTGGGGACACCCTGACCCCCTCCTGACCCCCCCAAGGACACCCAGACTCCAGCTTGCCCCAGGACCCCAAATCTCCCCCCTGCCCCCACCCTTCCACTTCATGTCCCCCTCCAGCCCAACCCATTTTCCCCGGGGGTGATTTGGGGGTAATTTTGGGGTGCTGGAAGTGCCCCTGACCCTCTTTTCCCCCTTTCTCCCCAGGTGTGATTTGGGGGTGGGGGTGATTTTGAGGTATGCGAGTGCCCCTGGCCCTGCTTTCCCCCAGGTGTGATTTTGGGGGGTGGGGGTGATTTTGAGGTATGCGAGTGCCCCTGGCCCTGCTTTCCCCCAGGTGTGATTTTGGGGGGTGGGGGTAATTTTTTGGTGATTTCGGGGTGACTTTGGTGTGCGTGTGTTATTTTGGGGTGATTTTGGGGGTGTGGGAGTGCTCCTGACCCCCTTTCCTCCAGGTGTGATTTTGTGGTGGTTTTGGCTGGTTCTGAGGTGCCGTTCCCCGTTCCCAGGTGCGGTTCCTGGAGCAGCAGAACAAGCTCCTGGAGACCAAGTGGAGCCTCCTCCAGGAGCAGAAGACGACGCGAAGCAACATCGCTCCCATGTTCGAGGCCTACATCAGCAACCTGCGGCGGCAGCTGGACGGGCTCCTGGCGGACAAGGGGCGCCTCGAGGGAGAGCTCAAGAACATGCAGGACCTTGTGGAGGACTTCAAGACCAAGTAAAGTATCAGTGTCCCCCTGGCAGGGTGGTGAAGCTGCCAGCAGGGCTGGGCACGGATGTCCCCGGCTCCCCTGCCAGGGATGGAGATGTTTCCTGGCCAGGAATGAGGTGTTTAGTCCAGGGGAGCTGCCTACCCCCATGTCCCCTCATGCCCGTGTCCCCCTGGCCCCATAGCCCTCGATGTCCCCCCCCATGTCCCTGGGTCTCCCTGTGTCCTCATGTCCCCACATCCCTGGTCCAAGTCCTCTCTATGTCCCCACATCTTCCCATCGCCCTGTCCCTCTGTCCCTCTGTCCCTCTGTCCTCATGTCCCCATGTCCTCCCATCCCCTTGTCTCCCTATATGCTCTTGTCCCCACGTTCCCATGTCACCCATCCTCATATCCCTCCCTGTCCCCTGTCCCCTGTCCCCATGTCCCCCCTGTCGCCATGTCCCCCATCCCCACTGCTCCATGTCCCCTTGTGTCCCCCTGCCCAGGTACGAGGAGGAGATCAACCACCGCACAGAGAAGGAGAACGAGTTCGTCCTGCTCAAAAAGGTGGGGGAACCCCAACACCGAGGGGGGACCCCGACACGGGGGGTGCTCCCTGAGACCAGGGGGTTGCTGGGGGGTTCCTGGGAGTGCTGGGAACAGGGGGGTGACAGGGGTGTTCCCGCAGGACGTGGATGAAGCCTACATGTCCAAGGTGGAGCTGGAATCACGCCTGGAGAGCCTCACGGACGAGATAAACTTCCTGCGGCAGCTCTACGAGGAGGTTTGGGGCTTCCCTGAATTTGGGGGTGCCTGGGATTTTGGATGCCGGGATTCGGGGGGTGCCCCCCGGCTAAACCCGTCCCCCCGCGTGCACAGGAGCTGCAGGAGCTGCGGGTGCAGGTGTCGGACACGGCCGTGGTGGTGTCCATGGACAACAGCCGCCAGCTGGACATGGCCGGGGTGCTGGCGGACGTGCGGGCGCAGTACGAGGACATCGCTGGCCGCAGCCGTGCTGAGGCTGAGGGCCTCTACCAGGTCAAGGTCAGGAGAGCCCCCCCTGCTTCCCCTCAAGCCTTCCTCTTCTTCCTCCTCCTCCTCCTCCTTCTTCTCCTCCTCCTCTTCCTCCTCCCTGCTCCCCAAACCTTCACCTTCCTCCTCTCTTCCCCTCAATCCTTCCTCCTCCTCTTCCTCCCTGCCCAATCCTTCCTCCCCCTGCCTGCCCTGATCCTCTTCCCTGCTTCCCCATCCCTCCTTCTCACTGCTCCCTGAGCCTTCCTCCTCCTTCCTGCTCCCTAAAACTTCCTCCTCCTCTTCCACATCCTGGCCCTTCAACCTCCTCCCTGCCCCATCCTCTTCCTTCTTCCTAATCCTCCTCCTCCCTGCCCTGAACCTTCCTCCTCCTCCCTGCTTCTCAAACCTTCAGCCTCTTCCTTGCTCCCCGATCCTACTCCTTGTTCCCAACCCTTCATCCTCCTCATCCTCCCTGCCCTGTCCTCCTCCTCCCTGGGCCCCAATCCTTCTTCCTCCTTGTCCTCCTCCTCCTCCCTGCTCCCTGAACCTTCCTCCTCCTCCCTGCCCCATCCTCCTCCTTCTTCCTGCACCCTGAAACTTCCTTCTCCTCCTCCTTCTCCTCCCTGCCCCAAATCCTTCCCCCTCCTCCTCCTCCTCTTCCCCCTCACCCAAAACCCTTCCTCCTCCTCCTCCTCCCTGCCCTGGAGGGAGTGGCTGCTGCGTGGGAGAAATTCCGGCTGGAAACCCAACCGGAGCTGCCCCATCCCAGCCTGGAGCATCCCCCCGGCGTGGGCCTGTCCCAGTGCTGGGGCGCTGCGGGGCAGGGAGGGGCCCTCATCCCCATTCCTGGTGCAGCTCCCAGTGCTGGTTCTTCCCAGGCTCTTTCATGCCCTGTTTTGGGGTGCTGGTGGCCTCATCCCAGTGGGATCCCAGATCCAAGCCCAACCAGACCCACCAAATTCCAGTGAGAGCCGCCACATCCCAGCTGGATCGTCCCTCCCAGCATCGCCGCATCCTGGCTCTTTCCTCTGAATTTTTGGGGTGCTGGTAGAAAAGTGAGGTTCCCCCCTCCCCATCCCACCAAGACCCTGACTCCAAACCGGACCCACGACATCCGAATGGATCATCCCGACTGGAGCATCCCTCCTGGCGTGGCCACATCCCAGCTCTTTCCTCCCCGGTTTGGGTGTGCTGGGGAAGAGAGGGGTCCCCTCATCTCTATCCCCCTGAGATCCCAGATCTCAGTTGGAACATCCTTCTTGACACAGGCAAATCCCAGCTCTTCCATGCCAGATTTTGGGATGTTGGGGGCAAAGAGGAGTCCCCCCAGTCTCCATTTCCCCAAGATCCCAGTTCCAAACCCAGCCGGACCCACCAAATTCCAACTGGAGCCACCACATCCCTATCGGAGCATCCCTCCTGCCTCCATCACATCCCAGCTCTTCCCTCCCGGTTCTGGGGTACTGGTGGGTTTGGGGGATGCCCCCCATTCCCAGCCCCTGTCTGGTGCCCCCAGTACGAAGAGCTGAAGACGGCGGCTGGGAAGCAGGGAGACGACCTGCGCCAGACCCGGAGCCAGATCCAGGAGCTGAACCGGCGGATCCAGCGGATCCAGGCAGAGATTGAGGCTCTCAAAAATCAGGTTTGGGGTCCACCCTGGATGGAAATTTGGGTGGATACTGCCTGCCCCTCCCCCACACATCCCCCAGCACCCCTTGGGAACCCCCCCACTGGGTTCCTGAGGATCCCTCGGGATCTCATCCGGGAAACGGGAGGAGAGAGCGATGGCTCAGAGATGGAGGGGATTTTGGGGGGCTGGGAATACTGGGGGGAACAGGGGGGTGAGGGATAGTGGGATATGAGGGATACTGGGGAGTGAGGAACACCAGGACACAGGCACATGGAACACAGAGGATGATAGGACGTGGAACACTGGAACACTGGGGATGCTGGGGGTCATGGGGGCACCGGCCCAGGGGACCCTGGGCTCAGCGTCCCGGCCCGCAGCGCTCTGGGCTGGAGGCGGCAGTGGCGGAGGCCGAGGAGCGCGGGGAGCTGGCGCTCAGGGACGCCCGGGCCAAGCTGGCAGGGCTGGAGGGGGCCCTGGCCCAGGCCAAGCAGGACCTGGCGCGGCAGCTCCGGGAATACCAGGAGCTCATGAACGTCAAGCTGGCCCTGGACATCGAGATCGCGACCTACAGGAAGCTGCTGGAGGGGGAGGAGAGCAGGTGGGAACCCCCGACCCCAAATCCCGCATCCCAAATCCCATGGGCATCCCACATCCCATAACCTCTGGGCATCCGTATCTCACACCCTGTGTCCCGTGCTCCGTCCCATATCCCATGTCCTTCATCCTGGATACTGTGAACATCCCATATTCCATGTCCCATATCCTGCGAGTATCCCACATGCTATGGGCGTCCCACGTTCCATACCCCACATCCCATGGACACCCCATATCCCGCATCCCATATCCCACGGGGTATCCCATATCCTATGAACATCCCACATCCCAAATCCCCCCCGACTTGATCATGTCCCTTATTCCTCTGCCCCCAAAACCACTCAGTTTGGGGGGCCCCCTTCAGCCCCCTCCAACATCTTGGCCATGTCCCTTAAATACCCC
>NW_008238107.1:116001-116363 GCF_000691975.1 Corvus brachyrhynchos
CGAGGGCACGGCCCCCCCCAAATCCCGTGCCATCGTCATCAAGAAGATCGAGACCCGTGATGGGAAACTCGTATCCGAGTCCTCCGACGTCCTGGAAAGCTGAACCCCCTTTCCTGGGGGGCCCCCATTCCCAGGGGTCCCTCCTTGGCTTGGCCGGCTGAGCTGAGCCCCCCTCTTTCCTGGGCAGACCCCATATCCTGACCTGCTGAGGCCCCCCGGGCCTCAAAGCCGAACCCCTCCTTTCCCAGGGGGACCCTCCATGTTCCCCGCCCTCCCAGGGTGTCCCCCTAAGTCCCGACCAGGTGAACCCCCTTCTCTGAGAGGGCACCCCATGTCCAGCCCAGCCGAGGCCCCCCTTTCCT
>NW_008238107.1:116381-116815 GCF_000691975.1 Corvus brachyrhynchos
CTCAGCCCCCCCCAGGCCCCCCTCCTGGTGTGTTCCCCCAGGTGAACCCCCTTTCCTGGGGGTGTCTCTGTGTCCTGGGGGGTCCCTCATGTCCAGCCCAGCTGAGGCCCCCTGGGCCTCCCCTTCTCAGGGAGTCCCCCCATGTCCTGCCAAGCTGAACCCCCTTTTCTGGGGTAGGGGGAGAGGGTCCCCCATGTCCTGACCTTCTGAGCCCCCCAGGTCCCCTCTTTCCTTCCCAGGGGTCCCTCCAAGTCCAGGCCACCTGAGCCCCCTTTCCTGGGGGGTCCTGTCCATGTCCTGGGGGGGTCTTGGGCAGGGGGTCCATCCCCCTAGTCCAGGCCAGCTGAGCCCATTCCCATCCTGGGGGGGTTCCCCACGTCCTGACCTGCTGGGCCCCCCCCAGTGTGTCCCCCCTCCGTCCAGTTCCCCTTCCC
>NW_008238107.1:116947-118279 GCF_000691975.1 Corvus brachyrhynchos
GAGGGCTCCAACCCCCCCATTGTCCTCTCTGTGGGGCTGTGGGGTGGGAACTGGGGAGTCTGGGCCTCCCCCGGGGGTTCTGCTCGCTGCTGGAATAAAACCTTGTAAATCTGGGAGTGTTGGTGATTCGGGGGGGAGGGGTGTTTGCCCTGGTTTGGGGTGTTGGGGCTCATCCCAGGGTGCCTGGGGTGTTTTGGGGTGCCAGGACAATCTTGGGGTGCCCAGATCAGTCTGAGGGTGGTGGGATCCATCTCGGGGTGCCTGGGGCTGTTTTGAGGTTCCTGAGTCTTTCTTGGGGGCCGGGACCAATCTTGGTGTTCCCAGATCAGTTTTGGGGTGTCTGGGTCTGTTTGGGGTCCTAGGATCTGTTTTAGAGTGCCAGGACCTATCTATGGCTGCCAGGACCAATCTTGGGGTGCCCGGGTCCCTCCCAGGTGCCAGGACCAGTTCTGGGGTGTCAGGACCCATCCCAGGGTGCCAATACCTGTTTTGGGGTGCCTGGGTCCCTCCCAGGTGCCAGGACCCTTCTGTGGGTGCCTGGGTTTGTTTTGGGGTACCAGGACTCATCCTGGGGCACCAGGGTCCCGCCTTGGGTGTCTGTGCCCATGCTGACGTGCCCGGGGCTGGTTTTGGATGCCTGGCTGTGTTTTGGGGTGCCAGGACCCATTCTGGGCTGCCAATATCTGTCTGGGGGTACGAGGGCTCCTCCTGAGGCATCAAGACCCTTCCAGGGGTGCCAGGACTCGTTTTGGGACACCAATACCTTTTTTGGGGTGCCTGGATCCATTTTTTGATGCCCAGACCCGTATTATGGTGCCTGTGCCCATCCCAGGGTGCCAGGATCTGTTTTGGGGTGCCAAGGTCTGTTTGGGGGTGGCCGGGTCCCTCATGGGGTTCCAGGACCCATCCCGGGTGCCAAGATCTATTTTGGGGTGCCTGGTTCCCTCACAGGGTACCAAAGTCCTCTCTGGGTGCCAGAATCGATCTGGGGGTGTCAGGGCCCATCTCGGGGTACCTGGGTCTGTTTTGGGGTTCCTGGATCCCCTCCGGGGTGCCAGAACCAGTTCCGGGGTGCTTGGGTCTGTTTGGGGGTATGAGGATCTGTTTGGCAGTACCAGCACCCATCCTGGGGTGCCAGAGCCCATTTCGGGGTGGCCGGGTCTGTTTTGGAATGCCAGGGTCTGTTTCGGGGCGCCAGGACCCCTTTTGGGAGGCCAGAATCCCTTTTGGGGTGCCCGTGTCCCTCCATTGGGCCTTTGTGAGCCCTTTGGTCTCGGGGTGCTGACGCACCCCAAAATCTCTGGGGGCCCCTCGGTGCCCCCCCCCCCCCTT
>NW_008238107.1:118598-119079 GCF_000691975.1 Corvus brachyrhynchos
CCGCCCAAAAGCGCCGCTGGCAGCGGTCTGTGTCCCCCGTTAATCATTAAACCCCCTGTGCCCGGCCAAGGGGGGAGTTTTGAGGGGGGAGAGGGCTGAGAGCAGATTTGGGGGTCCCTGCATGGGTGGGGGGCTGGGAGTGTCCCCAAGGTCTGGGGATGTTGCGGGTTTTGGGGCGTCCCCCCCGGCTCCTTCCGCGGGCAGGCGGTGACACCTGGTGCCCGTAATTAGTGCCGGCAGAGGATTAATTAATTAATTAATTAGCTAATTAATTAAAGAGTTGGGGAGGGGCTGCAACCCCACAGCACACGGAGCCCTCAGGTCTCCCCAGTTCGCCCCCCGGGAGTTTCGGGGACCCTTCCCAGATTTGCGGGGGGAATGGAGGGGGGTCCCAAAAGCGGGAAGGGCTCCCCCAGACCCCCCGCGAGCCCCCCCAGATTCTGGGGAAGGCCCTGCGCCCCTCGGGGGGTCCTGAGATTCG
>NW_008238107.1:119817-149803 GCF_000691975.1 Corvus brachyrhynchos
AGCCCCGGGATCACCTCGTGCCACCCTCAGCGCCATCTGGGGAGCCCCTCGGTGCCACCACCCCCTGCTCGCCTCACCCCCTTCCGCATGGGGAGGCCCCCCCAAATTCGGGAGGAGGGCAACCATGGGCGGGTCTGTGGGGGCAGGGGGTCTCACCCCACCCCGCTGGGGCACTGCGGGGGGACCTCGGGGGTCCCGGGGCACCCAAAGGGTCCCGGAGAGCGAGTTTAACCCCTTCCCTTCCCCCTCGCCCCCCCATCATCCCAAACCTCCCAGCACTGGAGCTGAGGGTGCTGGTGGTGCCCGGGGAGGGAAACTGAGGCACGGGGAGAACTGGGGGACCCCCCCCCGCTCCCCGCCGCAGGATCTGACCGCGAACCCACCCTGGGGGTTCGTGCCCCCGACCTCGGGGTCCCCCAGGGTTGGCGGGGGGGTGGTCGGGCAGGCTGAGACCTGACCCAGCTCAGCTCACGGGTGGGGCCGTGACTCACCCGCCCGGTCGGGCCCCGCTTTAAGGGCCCCCAGGTTTGGGGGGTCCCTGAGCCTTTTGGGGTGTTGAGGGGTAGCCGGGAGGGGGGATCCGGGCACTGGGGTCCCTTTTGGGGGCAGGGTGAGGGATTTGGGGTGCTGAGCCCATGCGAGGTGCTGGGAGAACTGGGGGTCCTCTGGTGTCTGGGGACGGGGTCGAGCCCAGGGCGTTTGGGTTTTTGCAGGTTGGGGGGCTCCCTGCTCCGTTTGGAGTCACCTGGGTTCCTCTTGGGATGGGGGGAGTGGGGTGCGGGGTTTGGGGGTGCTGAACCATTGGGGGTGCTGGGGGTTCATGAGGGGTGATGGAGGAAATGGGGGGAGCCCTGCCCTAGGGGGTCCCCCGTGTCTGAGGATGAGGTCAAGCCCCCCCCCCAGATTTTCCTGCCAGGGAGCCTGAACCCCCATTTCCACCTCTGAGGGACCATCCAAGCTCAGAGCCCCCAAATCCACTTCCCGAATGGGCTTCTTCACATCAAACCCCACCTCTTCATGGAGGGGATCTCCAAAATCCAGGCGCTCAGACAGACACTTCCTGCCCCCCAAATTTTCCTGCATCAGGAGGTCCTCAACTCCCATTTCCATTTTTGTGGGAGCCCCCAGTCTCAGCCCCCCACAAATCCTCCTTCTGAATGGGCTCCTTCACCCCAAAACCCCCCTCCCCATGGAGGGGACCCCCAAAATCCAGGTGCTCAGGTGGGCACCTCCTCACAGAGCTGTGAGTTTATGGGGGTTCTCTGCCCCATAGCAGGGTGTCCCTGACACGTACTGGGGGCTGGTCCCTTGGCTGCTGCCCGGGTGGGGTTTTGGGGTGCAGTGACAAGCCGGGGCCCGTCGGGGCAATTAACTCCCGTAATTAGCGTCGGGAGGAACCGCCCAAACTCTTCGTACTTTCACACGCACACCCCTGCACTCCTCCCCTCCCGGCACCGCAAACCTCCGCCCGCTCCCTAATATCCCCCACGGCCCCCGAAGGGCTGCACCCCCAGACCCATTTGGAGTGTGTGTTGTGTTTTTATTTGGGGTGAGATGTGGAGTGACCCCGGGACTTGGGGAACCCTCAGGAGAGGGGACGGGGGGGCGGGGGATGGATGGAGGGATGGAGGGAGGGGGGGGGGGATGGGGGGGGAGGGATGGATACAGGGATATCCGGGGGTGCAGCCTGCCTGTTCCCCCCGGCAGGAATTTGGGGAGGGGGTGATGCTGCACTGGGGGGGGTGGTATTGGGTCCAACCCCTCCGATCCCAATGGTTTTCTCTCAGAAATATGGGATTCCCTCCATCTTAAGCACCCACCACAACCTTTTTACCCCTGAATTCACCCCATTTTGGTGTCCTCATTTGCCCCTCATGTGGGAAGAAACAGGGGGACCTGGGTGTCCAGTGGGTGTTATTCCCATGGGATATTCCCATGGATTTCCGTGGGACCCCCAGGGTCAGCCCTACCCCTGCCTGGGGCCCACCCCCACCCTGTGACCCCCAGAAGGGCCCTCACCCCCTCAGGGGGATCCTGAGCGCCAAGTCCAAGTGGATGCTCCTTCCAAGGGCTACATCCCAGATGATCCCTAATCCTCATTCCCTGGGATCTGTTTCCCAGGGCCGGGCTGGGCTGAGCTTTCCCTGTGGCTGGGCACGATGCGGGGTCCCAACCCTGGGCAGTGGGACAGCAGGAGAGGCGACACCATTGGCATCACAACAGTAACGAGGGTCCATCCCGCTCCTGGGGGCTGTAAATCCTGGCATCGGGGGTGCCATGAGCTCCAGCTCTGCTCCCGCCACGGATCCCGGGGCGCCCGGGGCTCTTGGCGATCCCAGGGTGCCGCCCGTCTTCTGCAACATCTGCTTTGATCTCCCGGGGCCCCACCTTGTTCCAGCCGTCACCATTCCCACTCCCAGCCCTGCAATTTCCCGGCTCCGTGGCTGTCAACGGAGCAGCCAAGAGTTTCCAGATGTGAGGTTTTCCCACTTGAAGCCAGTCCCAGTGCAGTTTTGGGGTGAAAACAGCTGTGTTTGGGCTCTGGTTCTGCTGCACATTTCCCTGGTTGGGAGTGCTGGGCACCTGTGCTGGAGGTCCCCGCTGCTGCCATGGGACACAGGGGGGAGCTGGGATGTAAGGGTGCTCGATGGGTGGTGATAGCCAAGTTTGGGTGGGTGATGGTGGCCAGTGTTGGGTACGTGACAGTGGCCAAGACTGAGCAGAGGATGGTGCCCAGTGTTGGGTAGGTGATGGTGGCCAGCACTGCGTGGGGGCTGGCCCTCCATGTTAGGTGGGTGATGGTGGTCGACACTGAGGGAGTGACGGTGGCCAGTGTTGGGTGGTGAAAGTGGCCAACAGTGGGTGAGGGATGGTGGCCAACACTGGTTGGGTGTCGGTGGCCAATGTTGGGTGGTGATGTTGCCCAGCATTGGGTGGGTGATGGTGGCCAGCACTTGGGTGAATTATGGTGGCCAACACTGGTTGGGTGACAGTGGCCAACCTTGGGCCCTCGGCTTTGCTCCTGATGCATTCCCATCCCCGCAAGCGCTGGAGCTTCCGAGATGCTCCACCTTGGAGTTCGGGAGGAATTTGGAAGCTGACCCCGTGTCCCAGTGAGGTGTCTCCACCCCTTGGTGGCAGGGTGGGGCAGGGCTTTGCTGGTCCAGCAGCTGCTTGGGCAGGTGCCGGGGTGGCCGCAGCCCGGTGGCTGGGCCAGGAGCTGGTGCTGGAGCCACCCTGGGAACTCCTGGCAGGAACGTTCTCCGCCTGGGCTCCAACAGGTTCATTTGGTTTTGGGGTGGATCTGCCGGTTGCGTAAGGTCGGGAGACGCAGCTGCCACCTCCTTGCCTGGGTTCAAACCACTTCCCTTCTCCAGCTGGAAAACCGGGGGCCCCTGGAGGGCGGGAGAGGGTTTCCAGGTGGGATTGGGGCGTGCAGGACGAGCACTGCCCAAGGGGAGCATCCTGTTCCCTGTTCCCTGCACTGCAAACCCCCTGGGGCTGAAAATCCTGGAGCTTCAGCAATCCCTGACGAGATTCAGGAGGAAACACCGGGACATGCACCCAGACCCAGATTTACATATTTTCAGTGAAATAAAAAGCTGGGGGTGAAGAGTCTCGGAGCTGGAACTGGTTCCACAAACCTCTCACAACGAACAGGATAATCCAGAGTGCTGGATTTTGTTGGCAGTGTGGGGTTGGGGGGAAGTTTTGGGGCTTTTTATTTGTTTTAACAGTGGGATAAACCAGGATCCTCAATAGAGACAGCTCAACACCTCATTAAAATAGAAATTAAAAGCAATTAAGCAATTAAATTGTGTCGTTTTTACAATGAGGTAGGCCGGGAGCAGCTCTGCTGAGCACCGCACGCTGTGGAGGGGCTGCAGGCCAACAAGGACCCTCAGAAAACATCCCAGAATCCCTGGAAGGTTCCTCAGAGGAGGGATGTGATCCCCTGTCAAACCTGTGGGGCAGGGAACAGTCTTGACCCCACTGGGGAGTGGCCCAACACAGATATATCGGGATATTTCAGTCTCTGCAAATCCCAGTGTGTCCTGCCCAGCTCAACCCAACTCAGAGGGATCCAGAATGACTTAAAAACCCTTTCAGAAGATTTAAGAGGGTTTTAAAATCATCTTTATTGACATAAAATTAGTTTTAGAGCCCTGCCAAGCACTAATGCTCCCAGTTGTGAAACAGTTTGGACAGCTCACGTCACCCCTCCTCGAAGCAGGAGGTTGAAGCGGAGTGCATCTGAGGGTGTGCCTGGGAGCCTGGGTTTTTGTTGGAATTCAGTGAACTCAGCCCCTGGTGTCAGGCCGAAAATGACAGATTTAGCAGAAACAAGGGTTTCCCCCGAGGGTGTGACACAGCAGAGAGTTCATGGGGCTTTGTGATGAGTGACAGCAGGCCGCGGCCCAGGGAATTTGAGTTGGAGTTTGGCTCCAACACCAACAATGCTTTTGTTTTTCTTTGCTCTCTGGGGAGTGTTTGCAGGCAGGTCATGGTTGTGGCAAAGTGAGGAGGGCGTCCTTTCAAACCTGAAAACAATGAAGAGAATGAAACACCCCCCAAAAAAACGACACCTCCACTCCCCTGGCACCAACCAGCTCCCTGCACCATAAAAAGGGGGAACCCAGCCACTGCTCCCACACGGCTCAGCTCCGCTCACATCCCGAGTTCCAGCCTCAGCTCAGAATTTTGGGGACCCCTCACCATGTCTCGCCAGTCCTGCGGTCTCGGCAAGGGGTTCAGCTCCAGCTCCGTGTGTTTCGGGGGCAAGAACAAGGTTGCATTCGGCTCCGTGTCCCGTGGACGATGACGGGGATCCGGTGGCGCCGGTGCCTTTGGCAGCAGGAGCCTCTATTCCCTGGGGGGCAGTAAAAGCACCTCCCTGGGAGGATTTGGGGGGGCTGGTGGTGCCTGCAGAGGCTTCAGCGGCCAAGGAGGCTTTGGCTTTGGGGCCGGAGCAGGATTTGGGGGCGGCTATGGTGCAGGGAGCTTCGGTGGAGGCCTCGGCAGTGGCTTTGGTGGCTTTGGTGGAGGATTTGATGGTGGGATGGGGAGCCAGGGCTTCCCCGTGTGCCCCCCGGGCGGCATCAGGGAGGTGACCATCAACCAGAGCCTGCTGGCCCCCCTCAACCTGGAGATCGACCCCGAGATCCAGAAGGTTCGGACGCAGGAGCGGGAGGAGATCAAGAAACTCAATGATAAATTCGCCTCCTTCATCGACAAGGTTTGGAGGGGCTTCACCCTGGGATCGGGTCCTGGCTTCCCATGGCTCCGGAGGGTGGGAATGACCGGGAGATGCCCATCCAGTGCCACCCGGAGCTGGGAGTTGCCCAAATCACCATAAACTGAAGGAGCTTGGGGTTGTTTTTAAGGGGAAAATGGGCTACTTTAAGGGGAACATTGGGCTATTTTGAAGGAGAAGGTGAAATTTTTTGGGTGTTTGGGGCTATTTTTAGTGGGATTTTGGGTGATTTGGGCTACTTTTAAGGAGAAGATCGGATTTTGGGTCATTTGGGCTATTTTAAAGGAGAAGATGGGATTTTTTGGGGAATATTTTTAAGGAGACATTGAGATTTGGGGTGTTTTGGGCTATATTTAAGGAGAAGATGGGATATGCAGTGATTTAGGCTATTTTTAAGGAGATAATTGGACTTTTTGGGTGTTTTGGTATATTTTGAAGATGTTGGGACTTCTTTGGCTATTTTGAACAAGAAGATGCCAAACCCATGAAGTTCATTGTGTTTCTCCCATTTAGAGGGTCCAGAATTGTGGAGGGGAGGTGACCCCCTTGTGCTCAGTCACCCCATCCACTGTGGTCCTACCTGTCCTGTAGGACTGGGAGTTATCCCACAGTAAATGGGAATAAAATATGGAAAACACATGGGGAAAAATCAGTAAAAAGATGGGGTTTTGAGGGAAGAATCTGACTTTTCCCACCTGTTCAGGTCCGGTTCCTGGAGCAGCAGAACCGAGTCCTGGAGACCAAGTGGAAGCTGCTGCAGGAACAGGGGGGTGCAGGAACGGGGGGCAGGAACCTGGACCCTTTCTTTGAGACCTACATCAGCGGGCTGAGGAAGCAGTTGGATTGTCTCTCCAGTGAGAAGCACCAGCTGGAGACAGAGCTGAAGAGCTTCCAGGACATGGTGGAGGACTTCAAGACCAAGTAGGTTGTTTGGGGTGCCTGGTGGTGACTAAACAGAGAGAAAAACTCACTTCAAGCAGACAAAAAAATGGAAATATTGATACTAATTTCAATATTGATTTTTTTTTTGCAATGGTTAGAAAATGTAAAATGTTTTGGGGAAGGTGAGTTTGGATGAAAAGTGGTGCTTTCTCAGGGTATTTCTCAGCTTTTCTCAGACTTTCTCAATATATTGCTGGAATTGTGCTTCTCCCTGAAGGAGGATCCTCCACTGTTTGTCTTCCTCAGTTAAGAGTCAGTGACATTACGATTTAATGAATTAATCAGTTGCTAAACCCAACTCTAATTTCCTTGTGGATTTCCTCATGGATTCCCTCCCATAATATCCTTCAGGATTTGAGAATTTCTTTGGAAGGTTGACAGGAGGCTAAAAAAAGGAAAGGAAAAATTTTCCTGCTGTTATTTATTATAATACATAATTTACTGTAGTCTACAAATACAAAATTAAAAATGTGTCCAGTTGGAAAAAGTAGAACAAAGACTGGAGAAATGAATCCACTTGAGGAATTGCACAAAAGAGTGGGAAAGGAAGTCTGGGAGTCATTGGAATCAACAAGACCTGGGATCAACCAGAGGTTGCTGGGTGAAAATTGACTTTATATTTGGAAATGAGCACCTGAAAAATTTGGGTCCGTTTGGGATTTTGGGGTGTCCTGTGCAGGGCCAGGAGCTGAACTTGATGATCCCTGTAAGTCCCTTCCAAATCAGGAGATTCCATGATACCTGTGAGGAGCTGGAGGTTCTTGGATCTTGTGGAAGGAGCTTGGAGTGGCCGCAGGCACCGGGACTCACTTTAGCAGAGCCGGAATTCCTCTTTCCAGGCTTTCCTCACCCAGGCGCTGGAGATGCAGGAGCCAGGGCTTGTCCCGAAAGGCGAAGCGCAATTCCCTGTCCATAAATCTCCCTTGTGGCAGATCTATTTTTGCCGAGTTCATGAGTCTGAGGCCAACAATGTTCATTAGGCTGAGCCAGAGCCAAAACAAGCAGCCAGATTCCATCTCCCTCCTTCCCATCCACAGGTACGAGGAGGAGATCAACAAAAGGACAGCAGCTGAGAATGAATTCGTGCTCCTGAAGAAGGTCAAGTCCTTGTTTTTAACCTAAAGGGACTCCAGGAGAGCTGGAGAGGGACTTTGGACAGCGGCCTGGAGTGACAGAAGGGGGAATGGCTTCCCACTGCCAGAGGGCAGGGATAGATGGGATATTGGGAAGAAGTTCTTTCCTATGAGGAGGGTGAGGCCCTGGAATGGATTTCCCAGAGCAGCTGTGGCTGCCCCCATCCCTGGAATTTTCCAAGACCAGGTTGGACAGGGCTTGGAGCACCTTGGGATAGTGGAAGGTGTCCCTGCCCATGGAAGGGGGTGGAATTGCATTTAAGGTCCCTTCCAACCCAGACCATTCCATGATTCCATGAAATTTTAGATTAACCGGTGTGTGCCGGGCAGGTTTTCTCATCCCATCTCTGGTGCAGGACGTGGATGGAGTCTACATGGCCAAGGTGGAACTCCAAGGAAAATTGGATTCTCTGTCAGATGAGATCAACTTCCTCAAGTGTCTTTATGAGGCGGTGAGTACTCCGGGGACACTGGGATGGGAGAGGGTTGTGGCACCATAAGGAAGCTCTGGAAGGGATAAATCTGGGTTGGGCATCACCTGCAGGAGCTGTCCCAGATGCAGAAGACTGTGTCTGACACCTCAGTGGTTCTCTCCATGGACAACAACCGGAACCTGGACCTGGACAGCATCATTGCCGAGGTCAAGGCGCAGTATGAGGAGATCGCCAACCGGAGCCGGCTGGAGGCCGAGTCCTGGTACCGCTGCAAGGTGAATGTGGCACACGCTGCTGGGGTTCTCCAGTGTCCAGGGGGGTGGGAGAGCTACTGGTGGCAGCTCAGGCCATGGCAAGATCTGGGATGTCGCTGGTGCTGGTCCATCTAGAGCGGACCTGGCACAGACTTGCTCTCCTTGGCTTCCCTGCGCTGGTGTGGGAGCAACTGTGAGGTCACAATGGACCCAATGTTCTCCTGCTGCTTCATCCCACCAGTACGAGGAACTGCAGGCGACTGCGGGCAAGCACGGGGACAGCCTCAAGGACACCAAGACCGAGATCTCGGAGCTCAACCGCATGATCCAGAGGATCCGAGCTGAGATCGAGAGTGTGAAGAAGCAGGTGGGTGTTATGTTCTTTGAGTAATGAGGACGACCTCTTGGTCTTGCCCTTTAGAGCTTCCCTGAAGGGAAATAAGTGTGGTGGGAATTGCTGGGCATGGGAAGGACCTGGGAATAGCTGAGCCTGAGTTGCTCTGGTTGCCCAGAGAAGTTATGTATGCTCCATCCATGGAAGTGTCCAAGACCAGGTTGGACATGGCTTGGAGCAACCTGGGACAGTGGAAGGTGTCCCTGCTCATGCTCCAGGTCATCTTTAAGGTCCTGTCCAACCCAAACCATTCCACATTTCTCTGATCTGGGATCATGGTTTCATCTCCCACCCGCTGCCCCCACCCCATTCATCCTGCCCATGTCTTGCCCTCCAGTGCGAGACCCTTCAGACATCAATCGCGGACGCAGAGCAGCGTGGGGAGGTGGCTCTCAAGGATGCCAGGGACAAACTGACTGAGCTGGAGACAGCCCTGCAGAAAGCCAAGGCTGACCTGGCCCGGCAGCTCCGGGAATACCAGGAGCTCATGAACGTCAAGCTGGCCCTCGATGTGGAGATTGCGACCTACAGGAAGCTGCTCGAGGGCGAGGAGTGCAGGTGGGTGGGATATAGTGAGAATTCCAACGTATCCTGATCAATCAATGGGAAAAATGTGTTCCATCATCTTCATAAAACATTAATGGTGTTACCACAAGCTGCGGACCATGGTCCTGTGGCTGTGACAGTGGAGCAATCCTGACCACTCCAGATGCTCTGGCAGGATCTGATGCTCCATCTCTTTTCCTTGCAGGATGTCTGGAGAGTGCCAGAGCTCCATCAGCATCTGTAAGTACTGTTCCCACGGGAGCGTGGCGGGCTGGGATCAGTGCTCCCAAACTTCACGGTGGCATCAGAAGTAACCTGGTGCCTTTTGTTCCTCTCCGCAGCTGTGGTGGGCGGCAGCAACTCCGTGGGAGGTGGATACGGCAGCGGATTGTGCCTTGGAGGAGGAGGAATTGGCTTTGGAAGCGGGAAAGGCAGCTGCAACACGGGCGGTGCTGGTTTATGCTTCAGCCTGGGAGGGGGCGGATTTGGTGCCGGGGGTGGATTCGGCTCTGGAGGGGCTGGATTTGGCTCCCTGGGTGGGGGATCTAATTCGGTGGTGGTGGGGGGATCTGGCACCATCCTGAAGAACAGCAGCTCCACCAGTCGGAGGCCATAGGAAAGGGATCAACCCCCTTGGCCCCGGCACCCAGAGGAGAAAGGGAGCGAACTGCGCGATGACCCCCCAATGACCACCGAGTGATGGGCGCTGACGGCACCTTAAACCACCACCCAAACTGCGGGTGGGAGACAAACATGGCCAAACCCACCTGCTAAGGACTGAGATTCCCAAGAGCATCTGAGAACAGCTCAATCCCTCGTGCTCCCCTCCAGCTGCTGGACATCAGGGTGCCCAGGTCTCCTTCGGGAGCAGGACCTGCCCATTCATGGGGAGCCCCAAACCCAGCTGGGATGAGCCGCACCCTCCAAGCAAGAGGCACCTGACCACAGGCAGGAGCGGGGATGGATCTGAGTGCAGCTCCAAGTGCGGCGAGAAGCCTCAGCTTTTCTCAAGCTCTTGTGCTGGATCCAGGTTTAATCAGTGCCATGCATCAGCCACAGCTCGAGCTCTAAAACGGGAATTTCCTCCCGGTGCCTCGGCCCAGCTGAAGATGTGTCTCACCCAACTGACTTAATTTGCTTTTTCCCCCCGAGTTTCACTCGTGCTGTTGTAAAATGTTTATTTTTCCTTAGGGTTCACCTTTCGCTCGGAACCATGGGAACAATCGTGTGTGTTTGCTTAAGCCTTTCTCCTTGGCATGTGCCATCCCCCAATAAACAAGAGGCAGAAACCTGGTGTGGTTTTCTCCCTGACCAAAGAGTTTCGTGTTGTGACAAGTCTTGTCTCTGATGAGATCTGAAAATGTTTCCTGACTTTCTCTTGCCCTTTCAAGTCTGAATTTAAAGGAACTCGGGTGAAGGTGCAGCTGGGGCTCCTCTCACTTCTCTCTGTCTCCAAAAATGTGGGGGGTTTGTGAGTTTGGCAGGAATGAGGAGGGTCTCACCGGGGAGGTTGTTGGAACTTTGGGTGCAGTGACAGTGACACAGTCAGGGGAGTCTTGGTGACAGCCCTGGGAATGAGCCCGCTCCTGGCAGAGAGAAAGAGGCAGCCCCTGGATCCTCGTCTCTGTCCTGAGGGATCTCTGGATGTGGCAGAGACTGTTGTCCCCCCATGGTCCCCACCAGATCTGAGCAGACTTCGTGGATTTTAGCAGACTCTTCCTTTCCTCCTTCTCCTCCTAAGCCCTTTCCATGCTGGAGTTAGCCAATTTGGGCTGTCCCCCAGCTATCCCACCTCTCCCTGGCCACCGTCCCTGACCACACAACTGCCCACCCTGTCTTCCGAGGTGGCCCCAGGATGGCGGTGCCACAGCTGGAGCTCCCAGGTCACTCTTTGCACAACTCCAAGTGCTCTAGGAGCATCCTACCATGGTTGGTGTGGGAGAAGGAAGGGTGGTCATCACCCCTCCAAATAATTTGGAGCTAATTCCTCAGTATCCATGATTTTGGAGCCAGCCCTGCAGCTTTTCCTGCTGTCTGGACTCACCAGGGACCCATGGATTGCTCTTAAGGGATCTCCAAATGGTAACTGAGACCGTTGGAAGAGCAAAACCTTCCCCCCCGCTCCATCAGACCCTACCTGTCCCCAAAAGCAGAGTATTTCAATACATTTTGATGCCCAAACTCCTGCTGTGGTTTGACCTCTTGCTCAGGAGACCTTGAATCAAATCCCTGGCCAACCACAGACTGTGCTTGGGGTGACTCATCCCATTTCTCCCATGTTCCATTCTGAGCTGGTAAAGGCTGAAGACACCCAGTACCAGCAGCGACAGGCGGAATGCCACAGTGGAATGTCACAATGCTGCCAGCATGGGCTTGTCACTGCTTGGGTGGGGACACAGTTTGGGCGATGGTTAAACATTTGGGGAGTTGTAAAAGTGACCTGAAGTGGTGTTGAACGAAAAGGCATTGACCTCCCTTGGCATCACCCCAATCCTTCAGAGTCACCCCAATCCCTCAGAGTCACCCCAATCCAAACTGGATTCTGGTGGGAACTCCCGCCTAAGGAGAGACAAAGGGCTTCTCCAGGAGCACAAAGGCCATCGTTAAAACAAACATACACCCAAATCCCTCCCCTTTTGTTCCTGGGATGCACCAGCAGTTAGGGGAAAATTCTCCCAGGCCGGACACAGAGGTGACATAATTCCTGCTTTTTGCTGAAGGAGAGAAAACATTTTCTGTGGTCTGAAAATAGGATTGGATTCATCAGGGTTTGTCCCTGCCCAAGGCAGGGGATGGACCAAGATGAGCTTTAAGGTCCCTTCCAGCCCAAACTGTTCCATGATTCTGTGATTTCATGGTTTCCTCTCAGTTATTCAAGGCCTGTTTATTTTTACAGCATCATGGAACAGTTTGGGAGGGAAGTGACCTCTAAAGGTCATTTTCCTTCCCTGGGGGCTCCAGGAGGGCTGTAGAGGGACTAGGAAAGGGTCTGAAATGATGGGACAAGGGGTGATGGTATCCAGCTGGAAGAGGGCAGGATTAGATGGGCTATCAGGAAGGAATTCCTCCCTGTGAGGGTGGGCAGGCCCTGGAATGGATTTCCCAGAGCAGCTGTGGCTGCCCCATCCCTAAAAGGGCCCAAGGCCAGGTTGGACAAGGCTCGGAGTAGCCTGGGATAGAGGGAGGTGTCTCTGCCCATGGCAGGGGTGGGATGGGATGATCTTTCCACTCCTTTCCACCCAAACCATTTCACTTCTGCCCATCCTGTTTGAACCGAGAGGTGATGTCGATACCCAAATCCCAGCTCAATTTCCTAAGCTTGGCTGAGCCGTGGCCATGACTCACCGCCCTGCGTTATCTCTCCGCGGGCTCTTGGGGCTCCACCGTTTGCTGACTCGGGAACTCTCTTCCCCTGGATGATCTTTCCACTCCTTTCCACCCAAACCATTTCACTTCTGCCCATCCTGTTTGAACCGAGAGGTGATGTCGATACCCAAATCCCAGCTCAATTTCCTAAGCTTGGCTGAGCCGTGGCCATGACTCACCGCCCTGCGTTATCTCTCCGCGGGCTCTTGGGGCTCCACCGTTTGCTGACTCGGGAACTCTCTTCCCCTGGGAACGGGAGAACTTTCGGATCGTGTCATCCCGCCCACAGAAGGAGAAAACAATCCTAACAAAAATCCCCCAGGAAAATGTGACCAGGGGTTTGATAACGCTGAGGGAGCTGGGTCTTGCCTGGGCTGTTGGGGGACAGTGCCTCAGCCCCCATTTTTCTTGTCTGTGTACTGATTTCTTTTCTATTTTTTGATTTCTTGCCTAAAAATCCCTCTGTCCAACCCCCGCATTCCTTTGCTCCCACAGTGATGTTTTGATATTATATATATTTATTTTTTCAAAACTAGGACTTGATGACCTTGAAGGTCTTTTTTAGTCTTAATAATTCTGTGATCCTGTGATTTTTCTTAGCCTTATCTGCTGCCTCAATCCACCTCTTGAGTCCTCCCAGATCCACACAGGTCCGGGAGGTGGGATAAACACAGGGAATGTCATATTTTCCAGTGGAAATGCCAGTTGAGCTGCGCGTCCGGGTCCCAAGGCACTTTTGGAAAAGGGTGTCTGGGCGATATTTTTAGAGGTATTTAAATATCTGACGATACCAGAAGTTGCTGGTGTGGATTTTCCAGAAGCTCTTAATTAATGTGCGTCCTGTGGGAATTCCGAGACCTGCACCAGCTGGCTGCCAGCACAGTTAGACGCCTCCAGAGCTGTGGGTTTGGACTTCCCTATGTCCTAGGTGGCTTTAAAGTGTTGAAAAGCAATAAAAAAATTGAGTTTCTCTCTAAAAAAAATAGAAAATAAGACTAACTGTTATTTGATAAGCAAGGCAAAAGGGTGGATCTGTGATGATTTTTGGATTAAATGACTTACAGAGTCAACCCAAGTCATTCATGATTCTGTGAAGGGTGGTGCATGCCCAGTCCCTGGAAGTGTCCAAGGTCAGGTGGGACAGGGGCTCGGAGCCACCTGGGATAGTGGAAGGTGTCCGTGCCCATGGCAGGGGTGGAACGAGATGGGCTTTAAGGTCCTCTCCAACCCAAGCCATTCTGGAATTCTGTGACAGATCAAAGTCTGAATCCATCCTCAGCCTGGGATTGGAACTGGAGGATTCTGACAAACTCCTGCCTTTCTAAAATCTACATCTGCGAAAGATATATTTGCATATAAACACCAAAATAAGTGAAACAGCTGAAAAAAGTGGTGATTCCTCCAAGCCCTGTGCTCTCCTCATTTCCACATCTCTACAAATGAGTCGAGCTCTATTAATTGTATTTAAATTGTTCCAGGGCACATGATGTGGGCAGCAAGGTTTGGGATCCCTCCTCTCACTGCATTCCCGGGGCTGTCCCTCTGTCTGCCCGCACATCCCACCACGGCAGCTGTGCCTGGTGCCTCTACGGTCCTGAAGCCTTCAGAAAATCCTACACAGGTTTCCCAGATGGGGTATTTCCTCACCAGTGCTGAGATTATCTTGGCATGAAGACAGTGGGACATGCTTCAGTCCAACAATAAATGAATTTCCAGTGCCAGCACTGGCATTTCGTCACTGGTGAGGTTTTATTTATCAAAAAGGTGCAGAGCCTCATCAAACTGCAATTTGCTGAACCCTGTCTGTAGATTGAGAAACTCAATTCTCGGAGCCAAAGGCAATTTTCCAAGTAAAAAGAAGGCTGAGGGTGTAACTCAGGTGTGTTTTGTGAGTTGTGAAAGCTGGGCTACAACTTGGCATGAGCCACAGTACCTGCCTGCAATGGGGCTTTGGAGTGAGAGATTTAAAGATAAACACGAGCAGGGAAACAACCCCAGTGGATGAAAGGTGGAAAAAAATGCCTGGTGTATCCTAGGGAGGCTCTTGCTGCTCCACAAGGTGTAGTATTCCTTAGTCATGGAGTGCTGGGAGCCCCAGTTGGATCTTTTTTGCCTTTTCTCCTGTATTAGAGGGTGTGTTTCTGGGTAGGGTCAATGTTTGGCAAATTTGAGATGGAAATCTTTAGCCACGCCACGCTGATGAAGACAGGAGCTGTCTCCTCCTTCACGCCCATGCAGACCCATCCCACCTCCAAAAATACATAAAAGGGAGCATCTGCTGCCCTCCAGCCAGAGGGACCGACTTCCCTTCTTCCACCCACCTCCTCACCACAACCCCGCCGAGCTCCTCAGCTTCTCCATTCTTGGCTCTTTTGAGGATAACCAGCCATGTCTCGTCAGTCTGTCTGCAGGAGCTTCGGAGGGGGCAGCAGAAGGGGCCTCAGCTCCTGCTCTGCAATCGGTGGCGGCTTTGGAGGCGGCAGCCGGAGCAGGAGCGGCTACAGCTCGTACTCAGTGTCCAGAGGATTCGTAGGCGGAGGACGGTGCGGGGGCTTCGGCAGCCGGAGCCTCCACAACATGGGGGGCAGCACCAGGATGTCCATGGGCGGGTGTTACGGTGGCGGGTACGGGGGCAGGATGGGCGGCTTTGGCGGGAGCTACGGGGGCCTCGGCAGCTTTGGGGGTGGAATGGGTGGAGGAGGAGGAGGAATGTGTGGCTTTGGAGGGATGGGTGGAGGTGGAATGGGTGGTGGAGGAGGAATGGGTGGCTTCAGTGGAGGAATGGGTGGCTTTGGTGGCGGGATGGGTGGTGGAGGAATGGGTGGCTTTGGTGGCCCAGGCTTTGGCATGGGTGGCCCTGGGAGAGGTGGCCCCGGGATCCAGCCAGTGCAGATCGACACAACCCTCCTGCGTCCGGTCCATGTCGAGATCGATCCCCAGATCCAGCAAGTTAAAAACCAGGAGAAGGAGCAGATCAAGACCCTGAACAACCAGTTTGCCTCCTTCATCGACAAGGTGAGAGATTGTGCCTGATTAAGGTCAAAATTAGGAGGAACTTCCCAGCTGTGCAGAAATGTTCTTTTGGAGCTGAATCCCAGCAGGCAGAGAAGCTTGAGCAGAGCCTTTTCATTAAGGGAAGAGATGGGAATCTCTCCTGCACAGCAGATCAAAGCAATGTCTCCAGGGCTTTCATCTTCCCTGTTGCACCAAGCTCTACTCTGAGGTTACTCTTGCAAGCAGGTTCAACACCTCCAACCTCCGCAGGTTTCGGGCACAGATTCTCCCTCCTCCACCACTCTGCCCAAACACCTTCTCATTTAAGTATTAATTTATACATTTTTCTCTTTGTTTTCAAATCTCCAGGCTCTTAAATCTAGGCTAGAGATCACATTTCCACACTGTCTGCAGTGGGGATGGACTCGGAGGAAGGGCAATGTGTAAAAGCTCCTTTGAGTAGACAATTATTAGAAATTTCTTTTTTTCCCCAATTTTGCAGCTTAGGCACCAACAGAAATTAAAAAACCCCAGAGTTAATTGGTTCTCTCATCACCATGCAAATCCTTCTGAGTGATGCAAGAGATGTGTTGTGGGAGCTGTTCCTGTGTGATGGTGGGTCCTCCGTGTCTTGGCTGTAGGTCCGATTCCTGGAGCAGCAGAACAAGGTGCTCTCCACCAAGTGGGAGCTGCTCCAGCAGCAAGGGCCGTCGGGGCCAAGGAAGAACCTGGATGTGATCTTTGAGAATTACATCCAGAACCTGCGGAGGCAGCTGGACTCAATCCTGGCGCAGCGGGGGCAGCTGGAGTCAGAGCTGCAGAACATGCAGCAGTACGTCGAGGATTACAAAACCAAGTGAGTTGGAGCCAGGAGCAGCTCAAGCAGCCTTTTGGTCACTTTAATTTCCCCCAGCTGCTTTTTATTTTGATGATGGAGATAGTTTTTCAGCCTAAATATTTTAATTTAGTGTTTTTTCCCTTTTCGTTTGTTTCTCATGGCTCTAGGCAGGAAAATCAATGATCTCAGTTTGTACTTTTCCTCTCCATAGGTATGAGGAAGAGATCAACCGTCGCACAACAGCTGAGAACGAGTTCGTGGTGCTGAAGAAGGTGAGTCACAAGCACCACAAAACAATCCCTCAGTATCTGGCTTTACCTGTGCTTGAATGGGAACTGTGGAGTTTTTAAGATCTCCCAGCTGATATCTGGAATCCCTTATATTCAATTTGCATAATTGAATGAAACCACGACATTATCTATTTTTAATTATTTATATTTATGGTTATAGAATTATATATAAACATAATGATGTCCCAGTGAATAACACCAAACCCTCAGCATGGACAGTGATTCCCACAAGCCTGAAGGATTCCCAAGAGGAAACAAAACTATTTTCTGTGGGATCTTTCCTTTAGGATGTGGACAGTGCCTACATGACCAAAGTTGAGCTGGAAGCCAAGGTGGGAGCTCTGACAGACGAAATCAACTTCCTGAGGTGCATCTATGAGGAGGTAGGAGCTCTCCCTTCTCCAGGGAGGCTGGAATTGCAACGAGGAGGCCAAACGTTGAGGTTGGCCGGGGTGTGCGGGTGCATGTAGGCTTGAGATGGTCCCTCCGACTCATGTCTTGGTTGCAGGAGCTGTCTCAGATGCAGACGATCAGCCGGGACCTGTCTGTGGTGGTGTCCATGGACAACAACCGGCACCTGGACCTGGACAGCATCATTGCGGAGGTCCGGCGCCAGTATGAGCAGATTGCCCAGAGCAGCCGGGCCGAGGCCGAGGCCTGGTACCAGAGCCAGGTGAGTTGGGACGCAGTCAGGCTCCTGGGTGTGGCTTGGTGATTTACAATAATTTATGGTTGGGCGAGACACCTCTTGAAGCTAACGGGGCTGGAGCTCGTGGTGCAAGGAAGTTCCAGAGGGATTGAGCTGCTTTTGAGGTATCTGACTCACTGTTCCCAATACGTCCCAAGTTCATTGAGGTGCATGGCACTAACCTCTCAATAAAAATGGCCCAAAATGCACTTTAATGAGAAAATTCAGCCCAAAGTGGCTTTTCAGAAGCCAAGAGATTCTTTTTAGTGTCACCAAGATCCATTTCAAAGCTCAAACCCCATGACTGAGTCCCAGAATCACACTGAACATTGAGCTGGGCATGCACCGGCAGCGCAGTGGGTCCTCATAGCATCACCTGAGCCTTGAAACTGGGGACAAACCTCCTTGAGGCACCAGGAATGTGTTAGTGATGGGTCGTTCTGTCTTGGTGCCATCAGTACGAGCAGCTCCAGAGCACGGCCGGCCGGCACGGGGACAACCTCCGCAACACCAAGATTGAGATCCAGGAGCTGACGAGGAACATTCAGAGGCTGCGGGCTGAGATTGAGAATGTGAAGAAGCAGGTAGGGGTTGGTTGGTGTGTTGGGGATGAGATCGAGGACATGAAGAAAGGAAGGGGCTGGTTGGTGTCTCAGGAGAAGATGGCAGCAAGTTGGATCACAAATGACCATGAGTGGGGCAGAAACCTTCTATCACCCCAAATTCATTTCATGCAGATGTTTATTTTCCTCCTGATTTCTCCTCTTGGGGCTCTGAGGACTGATCATCAGGGACAAGATGAGGTCTGAGAAAGCTCCTGTTGTGCTCCCCAGAACCAGCAGCTGCAGGCAGCCATTGCTGAGGCTGAGGAGAGGGGCGAGATGGCCCTCAAAGATGCCAGGTTGAAGTTGGAGGAGCTGGAGAGCGCCCTGCAGAAGGACAAGGAGGAGCTGGCTCGCCTGCTGAAGGAGTACCAGGAGCTGCTGAATGTCAAGATCGCGCTGGACGTTGAGATTGCCATGTACAGGAAGCTGCTGGAGGGGGAGGAGAACAGGTAAAACACCTGAGCTCTCATTGGGTGTTGTAATCTACACCAGACACCCGCAATATTGACTGTAATCCCAAACCAATTCTTTGGGCTAACGGGGCGGACCTTGAGATTGATGCTGTGTGGAATATTCTGGGGGTCAGGACCCAAAACTGGCTCCCTAGAGGCGGCAGAGCTGCTGCCCCATCGCTGTCACTGCTGAGTTTTTAATGAACCTCAAATTTGGAGAAACCTCATTGTAGAGAGGAATTGCCAACCCCTCCCCTCCTCCAATTTTTTCCAAAGTAGCTTAGGAGGGTGAACCAGGAAAATGATTTGACAGTGTAAACACAGTTTAAAGTTTTTACAATCGCTCTTTTATTGGGTAATTAAAATGTCCAATTTCCTTCCCAGGCTGTGCAACGATGGCATGTCCAATGTCAACGTCTGTAAGTATCGGCCTCGGGGCCCTTCAGAAGTAGCATAAGACTCTGTTTTTTCAGAGACAGAGCCTGAGACTGGGCAAAATGGGAACATAACGTGTGCTTCTCTTCCAGCTGTGGTGGGCAGAACCACTATCTCTGGAGGCAGAGGAAGCATGGGAGGAGGATTCGGAGGCAGCGGCATGGGAGGAGGATTCGGAGGCGGCAGCTGTGGAATGGGAGGAGGATTTGGAGGCGGCAGCGGCATGGGAGGAGGAATGGGAGGAGGAGGCATCTGCGGAGGAGGCAGCAGCTTTGGAGGAGGCAGCATGGGTGGCAGCTGCGGGATGGGGGGAGGAATGTACACTGGGGGCTTCTCCTCTGGAAGCGGAAGGATGTGTGGCTCTGGCGGGGGATCGTCCTCCGTGCGGAGATGCGTCACCACCACCTCGGTCAAATCTTCGGGAGTGAGATTCTGAGCCCCGAAGGTTGACAAGGAAAGAAGCATCTCCTCTCTCCTCCCGGCAGCAGCCCAGCCTCCCGAAGCCCAGCTCCGGTGTCCTGCAATGGGATGAACTGTGTTCCTCCCACCCAACTCGTCCCAGCTCCTGGTCCCACCTGGGGGTTTGGTGGCGATGCCGTGGGTGTCCTGGCACCGGTAGCTGCCTGGCAGGAGGGGCCGCTCTGCCTTCCTCGCTGTGTTGTACATTTCTTGTGGCAAACGTGTATAAAAACCCTCTTTCCTCCTCGCTCCTCCTGTTCTGTGTCCCTGGGATGCTTCTCTGTGTGTCCTTCCCATTATTCCCTTTGAAGTCCTTTGGGGTCAGGGTGGGTGTGGGGCAAGCGGGACTCGTCCCCTGGGGAGGCGGCATCTCAGCAGGTGGCCAGAGGGATGAGCTGGCCCAGGGTGGAGCTTCTGGGCAGCTTTGCTCACTTGGCAGCCCCAGGAGTGCTGCCAACAGGAGCTTCCCTGGAGCTCCAGCTTCCTCTCCACTTGTCCCTGCTCTCGGTGACATCTGGGACACCTCAAACACATCTGGACTATTCCTAAGGAGAACAAAATTGCCCTTCAGTGCCTGGCTCCCATGACACAGTCTGAGATGTCCTGTCCCCACCTTCCCCCCTCCTCTGTGGGCTGCCCTCCTTCCTTGGGATGTTGCCATTCCCAATAAATTGCAGAGAATATTCCTGACGTCGCTGTGTTGCTGCTTTGGGAGCTGCTCTGGGCAGGGTGGGAGGGGATGTCGTTCTTCTGCCCGTCCCTGTGTTTTGAGGGAACAGATCAGGGTGGGGATGGATCAGGGCAGGTGCCCCAGCTCAGAAGATGCTCTTGACTCTCACCTGGAGGCACAAGCCTGTATCCACAATGGTGGGGGCCTGGATCCTCCAGCCAAACAATGAGAAATAAGAGCCCAGGCTGGAGACCTGGAATCACTGAATAATGGAACGGTTTGGGTTGAAAGGGACCTTAAGGATCATCCCATTCCAACCCCTTGCCATGAACAGGGACACCTTCCACTAGTCGGGAGGTGTCCCACCCCTTGGACCAGCCAATGCAATTAAGCTGCTGCTTCTGAGGTTCCTTTCGGATCATCTCCAGGTGCAGGAGACTTTGACCTGTGTTAGGGGAAGGAGATGGCACCAGTGTTGCTGTGGGCTGTGGTGGGAGGGCAGGTGAATAGGGATCAGGATGTTGGCCAAACACCTGCAGCTGGCTGCAGTCAGCCACAAACTCATCTGCCCTGGGATGAGCCATGATTCCAGTCGTGGGAACGTGATGGGCTGGGAAGGTGTGATTCATCCCCAGCTGTGAGCTCAGGTACCATCCTCTCCCTGAGAGACCGATTAATTCCCCAGTGGCTCATCCCTGCTCCAAGAGCAGGGGGGAGAAATTTGGAGGAGCTCAGGAGGGGGTTTGGGAGGGAAGTCTGGAGTGTTTGATCTGAGTTGTGCTGTGGTTCCTCCACCACCCGGAGAGATCAAAGAGGCAGAAAACGCTGTCAGTGGTGGTTCAGGAGTCCCACAACAGCCTCTGGGAGTTGCTGATGTTCCCAGAGTGGGCCAGGAAGCTGCAGACTGAAGAAGAGGTCCAGGAAAGGCAACAGGCTTCTTGGAAGTGAGAATTCTCCTGTTGGAAGCCCAGCAGGAGGGTGCCAGGATTGGGGAACATGGCTGGGTTTGGCCCAAAGAGCAGATGCTGAGAAGGCTCTGAGAAGCTGGTGTGCCAGGAGCACTTTGAGGTTTGGCTTGGGGCAAGAGTCACCTGTTTTGGTGCTTACTCACTTGTTTCGGTGCTTAATTTTTAGTGTTTCTTCTCAGCTTTAAAATCCAGAACACAGCTTTGTAGCACCATTGTGAGGAGTTGTTGCAACACCTCCTCTGTGTGAGATCCATGACGGAAGCTCTTGGCTGGGTCAGATGCGAAGCTGGAGCGTGGCTCAGTCTCCATCCACGTTTTCTGCCGAGCTCACATTTTCCCTGGTGTTGATCTTACAGTGTTCAACTCCTTGTGTAAGAGATCTGAGGATCGGCTTGGTGTTGAGTCTCACCTGGAGGAGGCTCAGGTGACTCCAGGTTTGGGATAATCTGCACATCTTGTCTGAAGACGTCAGAGTGACTCAATCTGGGTGTCTTATCTGCAGGAGCTGAGTGTGGTCAGCACCCAGGCATCTGGCTGACTTTGCAGATCTTCCTCCTCGTTGTGGAACCTCCTTGTGGGATGTTCCAGTGAAGTCCTGGTGCCTTCATGCAATGGGTTTGGCAGTTGGGAGGGAGGCCAGGAGAAGGGATGGTCTGTTTTCTCCACCTCCACCCGAGCCCCTCTGCAGCTCCCCCGGGCTGCTCACCATGAGCGAGTGTGCTGGGCATGGGATGGTCTGGAGAATGTAAATCTCCATCTGGGAGATGACCATGGAGAAACCAGCCCATCTTGATTGCAGCTGCTTTTGGAAGGGAGGGTGTCCCCTCCAGGCTGTGGGGATGCTGTTCCTTCTCCTGCTGAAGGACCACACCCCTGGGTAACCTTTGGCCAACCACTGGTCCCCCTCAAAGCTTAATAACCTTGTCCCTCAAGGGTGGGATAACCATTGGTCAGCTCTTACCTGAGTCCATTGGGGGTGGGAATAACCCTTGGACAAGTGTTTTCTGAGTCCCCTCACGGGTGGGACAACCCTTGGCCAGCTCTTGCCTGAATCCCTCGGGAAGGGGATAACTCTTGATCAGCCAGGAGTTGGGAGCGGGAGAACTCTTGTTCATGTGTTACCGAGTCCCCAAGTGCGGCATAACCCTTGGCCAGCTCTTACTGGGTCCCTCAAGAGTGGGATAACGCTTGGCCAGATGCTGACTCCTTCAAGGGTAATGTTCTCCCCTCCCTCACACCCTGTTCCATGCAGACCATGGGGCTCAGTACCCCCATCCCACTGACAGTCAGGGACATTTTTGTTTCTGATGCCTTGTGATACTTTCAAATTTTCACATTTATTTGCCCAGATCTCATTGGAGACTGAAAATTCCTTCTGAAGGTCTGTGCTCATACTTAGGTCTTTTGAATGGCCTTAAATTCATATTTTAAATATTTTCAAGGGCTAGAATGTGCATTTTCTGTCATTTTTTCATTTATTGTGCTGTTTTCTAGGAAAATGTGAACATTTTCTATTTAATTCATTAAATTATTTAGGTATTTAATTGATAATATCCAGGTAGATAAAACCTTCAGAATGCCTCTTAACTAGTATTTACAGACTTGACTTCCTTTTAAATTAGAACCTACTTTTTTTTTGGAACACACTGATATTATTTGTATTTTCTGTAATTAATTAAAATTTCATTTCCATGCAACACAGAAAGAAGGGTTTATTTCAGAGACATCCTATCAAACACATTTCTAAACTGCATTCCTAAACCACATTCCTTTCCCAATAGATTATTTGGAAGCAAAAGGTTATACTGTGCCTTGGGGGTTGTAACAGCTCCATTTCTCAGCAGGTTTTTCCATGTCAGTCATCTCATTTTTGGGAAAAAAACAGGTAAATCAGAGGTCGTGGGATTCACCAGAGCAGAAGGAATCCCTCACCACTTCGAATTGTTCATCTGTCGCTCCTCTTCCGTCGTGTTTGTCTGTCTGTCCCTGACATCATCACCGAAGGGTTCCCGAAGTGCCGCTTCATTGTTCCCCAAGCTGTCATTCCCTGTCACCCTCAGAACACTGAGGAGTGTGAGATGATTCCAGTCACCTTCTTCCCTCTGCTTCAGCATCATCCAAAGCCCCAGCTGGTTGTCCCAGATTTGGGGAGTTGCAAGAGGAGGGAATTTAGTCCACAGGCAGAAGACACTCCCGTCATTGTAGTGACACCACATGCTCCACGGAGATGTTTTTCCTCTGTAGCAGGGGAATATGCTGAGTCTTCTCAAATTTTAGTGTTGTGAATTCCCATTCAGGATTGGGAAACTTCTCCTGAAATGCCAAAGGCAATTTAACATATAAAAAGGGGATTTAGGGTGTGTGTGAGGAATTGTGAAAGCCATATTATAGCTGGGATGTCATCAAAACGTTGCCTTTCTGCGGAGCTTTGATAGGGAGATCTCTATCTGGAATTATTGGGAGCCATTAATGAGGGCTGGTTATCCAATGAGGGGCTGCAGAAAAGGAGATTATGGGCAAAATTGATTTCCAAGATGTCATAAAGATATGGGAGTCCACTTAGTCATGGAGACCTGCCTCTATGCTCTCGTTTTATTCACCTCTAGATTACAGGGCGTGTTTCGGGGCAGCCCCAAATATGGCAAAGCTCATGGAGAATCTGTCAACAACCCTGTGCTGATGAAAATACTAAATTGCTTTCCACCTTCACGCCCAAGCTGTCCCAGCCCACCTCCAGCAGTGGATAAAAGGGAATGCCCAGAGCTGTTGGAGCCAGAGAAGATTGCAGACTTCTCTCTGCTCTCATCAACTCCGTTGATCTTTCTGCTCTTCTGGATTTTGATTCTGCTTGGAAAAAAACAGCCATGTCTCGTCAGTCTGTCTGCAGGAGCTTTGCAGTCGGGGGGAGAAAGGGATTCAGCTCCTGCTCTGCCGTCGGTGGTGGATTTGGAGGTGGTGGCGGCCGGAGCAGGATCAGCTACAGCTCGTACTCCTCATCCCGGGGAGGAGGAGGAGGAGGAGGACACTGTGGAGGGGTCAGCAGCCGGCGCCTTCATAGCATGGGTGGCAGCAGAAGGATCGCCATGGGCGGATGCTACGGCGGTGGTGGATACGGCGGCAGGATGGGTGGCTTTGGTGGAGGAATGAGCTGTGGAGGGATGGGTGGTGGTGGAATGGGTGGCGGAGGAATGGGAATGGGTGGCTTTGGTGGTGGAATGGGCGGTGGGATGGGGGGGGGAATGGGCGGCTTTAGCGGTCCAGGCTTCCCCGGAGGGACGGAATGGGCGGTGGGGGAGGAATGGGTGGCTTTGGTGGTGGAATGGGCGGTGGGGGAATGGGTGGAATGGGCGGCTTTAGCGGTCCAGGCTTCCCTGGAGGCATCCAACCAGTGCAAGTTGACCCCAACCTTCTGCGTCCGGTCCACGTTGAGATTGACCCCCAGATCCAGCAAGTCAAAAACCAGGAGAAGGAGCAGATCAAGACCCTGAACAACCAGTTTGCCTCCTTCATCGACAAGGTGAGAGTTTAGGACTGGGTTTTTTTGGAGGTGGCATGTCAAACAACTTCCCTGGGGTGTGGAATGGGAATTTTTTCACTTACCACCAGCTGTTGGAGTTGTCAGACCAATGTCTCAGCATCAAGTTGTAATTAGTCAGGTTTTATTAAGTAGCACTGAACAATAGAGGAGGTTTTGTGCTAATGGAAGATTAAAGAGAGTATCTGCAGGATATTCTGGGGAATTCTCTTGCCAAGGCATTTCTGCATCCCCATTTCAGGTGATTCAGGGCAAAGTCATCATTGTAAATTTAATTGTCCTAAGAGTTCTCATTGCTGGAATTTGCTTTTTGACGAGACTTTCTTCTCAAAGCCTGCTTCTAGAAACTTCAGAACATTAAACCCCTTTCCAACACTCTTGGATTATTTTCATTTCAAATAGAAGCTGCAGAAATAGAGAATCCCTCCCAAGAGAATCCATAGGCAGTTAGGGAATAAAAAATTAATCTTTCTTGACTTCAGTGCTGGAAAGATGATGGCAAAGTTCAACCCTGATGCTATGGAAAACTGGGATGATGTTTTTTACTGGCAACATCTTTTTGTCCCCAAGGGAGAAGTTCAGAATGACTCAAAACTTAATTGTCTAATAATAAATAAATTAAATAGTGGTTCTCATGCACTTCAGGAGCTTGGCTGTCTGAATGAGACATAGGTGGGGAATGACTCCTTGGGCTCCCAAAACTCCCAGCAGTGGGGTGTCTCCCTGGGGAATGTTTCACACACCCTTTGTTGGCTGTAGGTCCGATTCCTGGAGCAGCAGAACAAGGTGCTCTCCACCAAGTGGGAGCTGCTCCAGCAGCAAGGGCCGTCGGGGCCAAGGAAGAACCTGGATGTGATCTTTGAGAATTACATCCAGAACCTGCGGAGGAGGCTGGAGTCTCTGCTGGGGCAGCGGGGGCAGCTGGAGTCGGAGCTGCAGAACATGCGGCAGTACGTGGAGGAGTTCAAAACCAAGTGAGTGCGGGGACGGATGGGGAGGGAGTGGCCGGGAGAGTGGAGCTGGTGCGGAGACCCCGCGGGTGGAGTGACCAGGGGTCTGAGAGTCTCACCTTGCCCTGCCCCCACCACAGGTATGAGGAGGAGATCAACCGTCGCACGGCTGCTGAGAACGAGTTTGTGGTGCTGAAGAAGGTGAGTCTGGAGGCACTGGCACGGATGGGGTGTGCGGGGACAGGAGGCCTTGGGTGCCACCAGCTTTCTGGGATGGGAGGAAGCCAATGTCCATCAGTGGGGTCTTTCCTTTAGGATGTGGACAGTGCCTACATGACCAAAGTTGAGCTGGAAGCCAAGGTGGGAGCTTTGACTGACGAAATCAACTTCCTGAGGTGCATCTATGAGGAGGTAGGAGCGCTCCCTTCCCTTGGGTGAAGTTTTAATGAGGGTGTGGTGGCCAAAGACACTGAGGTTGGACTGGGCGTCTTTGCGGGTTTGATCTGGAGAGGTTGCCTGGAGCTGCTGTTCGTCTCTCCTGTCATCAAATGGTGCCTCTGACTCATGTCTTGGTTGCAGGAGCTGTCTCAGATGCAGACGATCAGCCGGGACCTGTCTGTGGTGGTGTCCATGGACAACAACCGGCACCTGGACCTGGACAGCATCATTGAGGAGGTCCGGCGCCAGTATGAGCAGATTGCCCAGAGCAGCCGGGCCGAGGCTGAGGCCTGGTACCAGAGCCGGGTGAGTTGGGAATGGGTTGAGGCTCCTGGGACAGCCCCTGCTGTTTGAACCACCGGAGCTCTTGGACAGTTGTGTCACTGATGGGTGTCTTTGTCCCCACGTCTCCAGTATGAAGAGCTTCAGAACACTGCTGGAAAACACGGGGACAGCCTCCGCAACACCAAGATTGAGATCCAGGAGCTGACCAGGAATGTCCAGAGGCTGCGGGCTGAGATTGAGAACGTGAAGAAGCAGGTAAGGGACCATCAGCACCTCATGGGGTAAGAGTTGTGGGCTGGGTCAGGATAGGGCTGGGAGGTGAGAGGGAAAGCAGCCATGAAAATTCGTGTCCTTTGGAGGAGATGGATTATTTCTGTCTGTTTTCCCTCCAGTTTATGCCATGAGGATGCTCCAGCTGAGGGTGGGCAGAAAGGATCTCACACACTGGTTTTCTCTCCACAGAACCAGCAGCTGCAGTCAGCCATCGCTGAGGCTGAGGAGAGGGGCGAGATGGCCCTCAAGGATGCCAGGAGGAAGCTGTACGAGCTCGAATGTGCCCTGAACAAGGACAAGGAGGAGCTGGCTCGACTGCTGAAGGAGTACCAGGAGCTGCTGAACACCAAGATTGCTCTGGACGTTGAGATTGCCATGTACAGGAAGCTGCTGGAGGGGGAGGAGAACAGGTACTTAATTGGCATCTATTTGACTAAATTCTGGACAGATTATAAGACATGCAGGTAAACCCCTTGAATCCACACTAAAGATTGATTTTGTGTCATTCACACTCTAATTCCCAAATATATATTAATTCTATCAAGCATAAACATACTTAAGTAGGTTTTCCATCTTAAAAGAATGGTAAAGTTTGCTCATTTATTTAAAGAGTAATTGGAAAACTCTGGAAAAAAAAATTGAATAGGTTGCTAATTTTTTTTAAGAATAATTGAGAAATAGAAACTTCTACAAAAAAGGGAAATTCTCAGCTGCTGAGCCGTGCACTTCCCAGAGGATTAACTGCTCCCATTTTCCCTCACAGGCTGTGCAACGACAGCATGTCCAACGTCAATGTCTGTAAGTATCGGCCTCGGGGCCCTTCAGAAGTGGTAGAACTTGTTCTTTTGGGCAACAGGTGAGTAACTTGTGCTTCTCTTCCAGCTGTGATGGGCAGGACCACTGTCTCTGGAGGCAGAGGAAGCATGGGAGGAGGATTCGGAGGCAGCGGCATGGGAGGAGGATTCGGAGGCGGCAGCTGTGGAATGGGAGGAGGATTTGGAGGCGGCAGCGGCATGGGAGGAGGAATGGGAGGAGGAGGCATCTGCGGAGGAGGCAGCAGCTTTGGAGGAGGCAGCATGGGTGGCAGCTGCGGGATGGGGGGAGGAATGTACACTGGGGGCTTCTCCTCTGGAAGCGGAAGGATGTGTGGCTCTGGCGGGGGATCGTCCTCCGTGCGGAGATGCGTCACCACCACCTCGGTCAAATCTTCGGGAGTGAGATTCTGAGCCCCGAAGGTTGACAAGGAAAGAAGCATCTCCTCTCTCCTCCCGGCAGCAGCCCAGCCTCCCGAAGCCCAGCTCCGGTGTCCTGCAATGGGATGAACTGTGTTCCTCCCACCCAACTCGTCCCAGCTCCTGGTCCCACCTGGGGGTTTGGTGGCGATGCCGTGGGTGTCCTGGCACCGGTAGCTGCCTGGCAGGAGGGGCCGCTCTGCCTTCCTCGCTGTGTTGTACATTTCTTGTGGCAAACGTGTATAAAAACCCTCTTTCCTCCTCGCTCCTCCTGTTCCGTGTCCCCACCTCCCTTCCCCTGTGTGTGTGTCCTGCCCTCATCCCCAGGATGTTGCCATTCCCAATAAATTGCAGAGAACATTCACGAAGTTGTTGTGTCGCTGCTTCGGGAGCCACTCTGGAGGGTGGTTTGTGCTTTGGGGAAGTAGCTTGTTGGAAAGCTGGGGGTCACTCTCTGCTCAGTGTGCCACACCTGTGCTTTGATGGAACCGAACAGGTGGGGAGGGATCAGGGCAGGCATCCCAGCTCAGGAGATGACTTTGACTCTCACCTGAAGGCACAAGTCCAGATGGTGGGTGCTGGATGCTCAGTTCACACAACGCTTGGTAACTGTGAGCCAGCAGAAGACCAAACAGAGGAATACAGGAGCCTGCTCAATTTTTAGGCATCTCCTGACGTAGTGAATCACCCAGTTCATCCCTGGAATCCTGTAGAGTTATTCCCACAGCAGATTTCTGCAATCGTTGGGTCTTGAAACCTCCAGCGCAGTGGGGTCCAGCACCTTCCCAGCCACTGAACAAATACAGGCTGCCCTGTCCCAATTCGTTGGGCTCAGATTTAGGCACACAAAGGTACTCAGTGCCCACATCACATCTCTCCATGTGGGAACACTTCAATTCCTGAAGCTCTAGGAAAGGAATTTTCTCAATCCCTCTTGGATTCTGGAAGCTCTGCAAAGGGTCTGCCGAAACCCATGTCCTGGGATTTAGGCAGGAACATTCCCAGTGCCTCGTGGCCAGACCAGTAGAGACCAACAGAGGCTGATTGATGATGAGAATCAGCAGTGGCAGGTGGGAGCAGACACTGGATTTCTCATCTGAGTCTCCTGCTCTGAGTGGTTTTCAGGATGTGATGAGGGGGTGGCAGGGTAGGAGCCCCTTGGGTGGGAGAGCAGGTGAACATGGATAAGAATGGATCAGGATATTGGTCAAGCACCTGCCTCTGGTGCACACCTGGGCTGTGGCCAGGTGGGATGCACAGCTGGGCACCCAGAGAGCACTGGGAGTACCGGAGAGCCATGTACCATCCCTGATTCCAGCCGTGGGAAGACGATGGGCTGGGAAGGTGTGATTCATCCCCAGCTGTGAGCTCAGGTACCATCCTCTCCCTGAGAGACCGATTAATTCCCCAGTGGCTCATCCCTGCTCCAAGAGCAGGGGGGAGAAATTTGGAGGAGCTCAGGAGGGGGTTTGGGAGGGAAGTCTGGAGTGTTTGATCTGAGTTGTGCTGTGGTTCCTCCACCACCCGGAGAGATCAAAGAGGCAGAAAACGCTGTCAGTGGTGGTTCAGGAGTCCCACAACAGCCTCTGGGAGTTGCTGATGTTCCCAGAGTGGGCCAGGAAGCTGCAGACTGAAGAAGAGGTCCAGGAAAGGCAGTGGGCTCTTGGAAAAGGGAATTCTCCCTGCTTTGAAGGGTGCTGGAGCTGGGATTGTGGCTACGTTTGGCCCAAATAAAGATGCTGAGTAAGCAATGCCTGTGTAAAGCTGGTGTTGTGCCAGGAGCACTTTGAGGTTTGGCTTGGGGCAAGAGTCACCTGTTTTGGTGCTTAATCACCTGTTTCGGTGCTTAATTTTAAGAGTCTGTTTCTTCTAAAGTTTACAGTGAACTTTACACGGCGTTGTAGCGCTGCTGTGAGGAGTCATTGCGACACCTTCTCCATGCTCTTGGCTGGGTCAGATGTGAAGCTGGAGCGTGGCTCGGTCTCCATCCACGTTTTCTGCCAAGCTCACATTTTCCCGGTGTCGAAGATTCTGCTGTGCGCAGCTCCTTGCGCAAGAGATCTGAGGGCACGGCTGGAGCCCAGCTGCCTTCTGAGTTTTACGTGGAGGAGGCTCAGGTGACTCCAGGTTTGGAATAATCTGCACATCTTGTCTGAAGACGTCAGAGTGACTCAATCTGGGTGTCTTATCTGCAGGAGCTGAGTGTGGTCAGCACCCAGGCATCTGGCTGACTTTGCAGATCTTCCTCCTCGTTGTGGAACCTCCTTGTGGGATGTTCCAGTGAAGTCCTGGTGCCTTCATGCAATGGGTTTGGCAGTTGGGAGGGAGGCCAGGAGAAGGGATGGTCTGTTTTCTCCACCTCCACCCGAGCCCCTCTGCAGCTCCCCCGGGCTGCTCACCATGAGCGAGTGTGCTGGGCATGGGATGGTCTGGAGAATGTAAATCTCCATCTGGGAGATGACCATGGAGAAACCAGCCCATCTTGATTGCAGCTGCTTTTGGAAGGGAGGGTGTCCCCTCCAGGCTGTGGGGATGCTGTTCCTTCTCCTGC
>NW_008238107.1:149813-161641 GCF_000691975.1 Corvus brachyrhynchos
CAACCTTTGGCCAACCATGACTTGTGTCCCTCAAGGGTGGGATAGCCCTTCCCCAACTGTTTAGTCCATTAATGGTGGGATAATCCTTGGCCAACTGTTGAACCTTTCAGTGGTGAAATAACTGTTGGACAACTGTTGAATCCCTAAGGGTGGGATAATCTTGGCCAACAGTTGAATCCCCATCACGGTAACGTCCTCCCCTCCATCTCATTCCACATAGTCTGTGGCTCCAGAAGCCTCATCCCAGTGACAGTCAATGACATTCATGGTTCTGATTTCTCCAGTGGCTTTTGGAAGTGTTTTCCTGGGCTGGTTTCCAAAGCGTTTGCTGTGTCTGTGGCCACCAGCTGATTCCTAGGGATGCTTTCAAACCACATTTACCCGCTCAAATTTCCTGTGTGAACAGGAAAACTCAACACACGCAATTGGGAAGCTTAAATACGGGATATTGTTGGACTGCTGAAGTGCTTTAAAATATGTATTTCCCTTTACTTTTATTCATGATTTTCAGGAAATAAGAAAGATATGTTGGCATTTTTTACCAATAAAATTCATAAATGTAACTAAAATATTTATTTGATCAGTGAGGCTCAGAAGGTACCTTCAAGATGTCCTTCATATGCGCATCTGTATCCATTGCCGGGGAGCTGCTGCATGAAATTAAACATTATTGTCAGTCATCATTACAGTATCTACTGCCTGGAGCGTCCTTTCCATCCTCTGTGGCTTGACAATACCTGTGGTCATTGGAAAAGCACAAGTAAGGACTTGGACATCCTTGTTCTCTTACCCTGGTGCTCAGAATCCTAGGACCTGGTTATCTCAGGCTCTGTGGGACGCATTTTGGAGGGAAAAATCCCACTTGATGCTCTTAGAAAGGAACTAAGCAGCTCCTTTCTGGATGAAAAAGAAATGCTGACCTCTGTTAAATGTTAATGATGTGGCATGTTTCCACTTGGAAAGCCATCGGGAATTTTCCGCTTAACAAGGAGATTCAGGGTGCGCTTGGGAGAATTGTGAAAGCCTCATTCTACCTGAGTTTCACCAAAATCCTTGCCTGGTGTGGAGTGTCAGGCAAAAAATCCGGAGTCAGACAACTTGCGGAGTCATTAGGAGCAGGCAGGGAAGTGGGAGGAGGGAATAACATGACAACATCACTGTAAAACATATTTTTCCAGATGTCATAAAGATATGGGAGTCCACTTAGGGAGACCTGCCTCAGTGCTCCTGCTTTTCCTTCTGCACAGCGAAGCGGATTTCTGGGTGGAGTCACCAATTTGGCAAAAATCTGTTAACCGCACCAAGCTGATGAAGACAGTAAATTTGTTTCCTCTTCACGCCCAAGCTGTCCCAGCCCACCTCCAGGAGTAGATAAAAGGGAATGCCTGGAGCTGTGGAGCCAGAGAAGACTCTGAGCACTTCTCTCTGCCCTCAGCACCAGCTCAGCTCTGTCTATCTCCTAATCTTCCCCAGTTTTGGCTCTTTTGAGAGAACCAGCCATGTCTCGTCAGTCTGTCTGCAGGAGCTTCGGAGTTGGGAGCAGAAGGGGATTCAGCTCCTGCTCTGCTGTTGGTGGTGGCTTTGGAGGTGGTGGCCGGAGCAGGATCAGCTACAGCTCGTTCTCCACATCCAGGGGGTTTGGAGGCGGCAGCGGACGCTGCGGAGGATTCAGCAGCCGGAGCCTGCACAACCTGGGGGGAAGCACAAGGATTTCCATGGGCAGCTCTTACGGCAGTGGCTACGGATGTAGAATTGGTGGCTTTGGTGGAGGATTTCCAGGAGGATTTGGTGGCATTGGAGGAGGTGTCATTGGTGGAGGAATGGGCGGCTTTGGTGGCCCTGTCAGAGGTGGCCCTGGGTTCCCTGGAGGAGGGGCCCCTGGGTTCCCTGGAGGCATCCAACCAGTGCAGGTGGACCCAACCCTCCTGCGGCCAGTCCACGTTGACATTGACCCTCAGATCCAGCAAGTGAAGTGCCAGGAGAAGGAGCAGATCAAGACTCTGAATAACCAGTTTGCCTCCTTCATCGACAAGGTGAGAGGCTGGAGCTGAATTCGCTTGGGAATGGGAAAACTGCAGAAATTCCTTGTGCTCTGGAGAGGGAAATACTGTCTTTCTCAGCTCAATGTGGGGCTGTGATTGTTTCCATTGGGTTCCATCTGGTTTCCTCCTGAGGAAATGTCAAAATTTAGCATCCACAGAGAAACTTTCTCCAGGTTTGGTGGATGAAAATTCTTCCTTGGTTTTCTCTCCAGTGCAGGCGGGCCAAAGGGATGGGGATATACTCAGTGACAGAAGTGTTTCTTTAAGTCTTTTTCTGGGATAATTTTTTCTCAAGGAACTTAAAATCTAGGAATGAGATTCAAAAACTTCCTGAGCATTTCTTATTTCAGTTTGTGCAGGTAAGTTCCCTTTAAATTATCTGAACTGGGAGAATGTTAGTTATAAGAGTGCTCCCTGTTTTCAAATATATGACATGTATATATGGAATATGATAAGAGGAATGTTCTTAAATGTGGAGACTAATGGGATTTCATTCACTGGAAGGTCAAAAAGGATCTGATGCTCCTGAAAATTAATGTCAAAAATCCCAACTGGTATTGGAAATAATGTGCAAGATTGGAATGGAAGCATTTCAATAGCTAGAGCCCCCCCCCCCGGGAAAAAAAAAACCAAAAAAAAAAACCCAAACCAACAAAACAAAAGAGAGCAGAAATATAGGAGAAAAGAGGAGGAATTTGAGGATAACGGGGAAAAAAGGAGAAAAAAGGGAGGAATTTTCCCCTTGGAGCAATGGTCCTGTTAAGGTTTTGGGGAATGATTCCCGTGGCCTTCCAAAGCTCCCAGGAGGTTTGAGCAGTGGGGTGTCTCCCTGGGGAATGTTTCACACACCCTTTGTTGGCTGTAGGTCCGATTCCTGGAGCAGCAGAACAAGGTGCTCTCCACCAAGTGGGAGCTGCTCCAGCAGCAAGGGCCGTCGGGGCCAAGGAAGAACCTGGATGTGATCTTTGAGAATTACATCCAGAACCTGCGGAGGAGGCTGGAGTCTCTGCTGGGGCAGCGGGGGCAGCTGGAGTCGGAGCTGCAGAACATGCGGCAGTACGTGGAGGAGTTCAAAACCAAGTGAGTGCGGGGACGGATGGGGAGGGAGTGGCCGGGAGAGTGGAGCTGGTGCGGAGACCCCGCGGGTGGAGTGACCAGGGGTCTGAGAGTCTCACCTTGCCCTGCCCCCACCACAGGTATGAGGAGGAGATCAACCGTCGCACGGCTGCTGAGAACGAGTTTGTGGTGCTGAAGAAGGTGAGTCTGGAGGCACTGGCACGGATGGGGTGTGGGGGGACAGGAGGTAAAGACATGGGAAAGACTAAGCTCCAAGATGGGCAGATCCCAACAAGAAGAGCCAAGAGTTCTTGTGCAATGGGAGAAAGCCATGACCCAGTTCTGGGATCTTTTCTTTAGGATGTGGACTGTGCCTACATGACCAAAGTTGAGCTGGAAGCCAAGGTGGGAGCTCTGACAGATGAAATCAGCTTCCTGAGGTGCATGTACGAGGAGGTAGGAGCTCTCCCTTCTCCAGGGGGGATGGAATTGCAATGAGGAGGCCAAACGTTGAGGTTGGCCGGGGTGTGCGGGTGCATGTAGGCTTGAGATGGTGCCTCCGACTCATGTCTTGGTTGCAGGAGCTGTCTCAGATGCAGACGATCAGCCGGGACCTGTCTGTGGTGGTGTCCATGGACAACAACCGGCACCTGGACCTGGACAGCATCATTGAGGAGGTCCGGCGCCAGTATGAGCAGATTGCCCAGAACAGCAGAGCTGAGGCCGAGGCCTGGTACCAGAGCCGGGTGAGCTGGGAATGGTTTGAGGCACCTGGAGCACAGGAGACACCAGAGTTTTTGGTCAGTTGTGTCACTGATGGGTGTCTTTGTCCCCATGTCTCCAGTATGAAGAGCTCCAGAGCACGGCCGGCCGGCATGGGGACAGCCTCCGCAACACCAAGATTGAGATCCAGGAGCTGACCAGGAACGTCCAGAGGCTGCGAACCGAGATCGAGAACGTGAAGAAGCAGGTGGGGGTTGGCCAGTGTCTCACGGGTTCCTCCTGTTTTCCCTCCAGTTTATGCCATGAGGATGCTCCAGCTGAGGGTGGGCAGAGGGAATTGAGAAACCAAATTTCTTCTCCACAGAACCATCATCTGCAGTCAGCCATCGCTGAGGCTGAGGAGAGGGGCGAGATGGCTCTCAAAGATGCCAGGAGGAAGCTGGAAGAGCTGGAATGTGCCCTGAGCAAGGACAAGGAGGAGCTGGCTCGCCTGCTGAAGGAGTACCAGGAGCTGCTGAACATCAAGATTGCTCTGGACGTTGAGATTGCCATGTACAGGAAGCTGCTGGAGGGAGAGGAGAACAGGTGAGACCTCCCATCATTGGCTGGGCTGTGGTTCTGTCCTGCCTTGGGTCAGGTTAATCTTTAATCATCTCTTGCAACCCATTTAACATTGAAATCTCATGACTTTCCTTTTTTCCTACACATTTTGAAGCCCAAAACAGAAACGTGGTCCCCATGGGGAATACTTCTCAGGGGACTTGACTGATCTTATATGAAACAGGATATAAAAGGAATATTTGGGGAATTTCATGGAGTTTTGCTTCCAACCATATTAGATTAACAACTGATGTTCCTCTCCCTACACAGGCTCTGCCTAGAGAACCCCTCCAACGTGAATGTCTGTAAGTGTTCACACACTGTTTTCTCTGCAGAATTACCTTTATCCTGGGTTTTGTGAGGATTCCCAGGATGTTGCCTGATGTTCAATGAGCCTCTCCCTCTCTTCCAGCTGTGGTGGGCAGAACCACCATGTCCGGAGGCAGATCTGGCAGCTTTGGAGCCAGCAATGGCCTGGGTGGAGGAGGAGTGTGCGTGGTTGGCAGTGGGAGCATCATTGGCGGCAGCTGTGGTGTGGGAGGAGGGATCCTCAGTGGTGGCTTCTCCTCTGGGAGCGGGAGGATGTGCAGCTCTGCAGGTGGCAACTTCATGGCCGGGGGTGGCTCCTCCTCCGTGCGGAGATGTGTCACCACCACAACGGTCAAATCCTCGGGGGTCAAATACTGAGCCCTCACCTCTGTTCCCCCCAGGAAAAGCAGCACCTTCCTCTTCCTCCCACCAGCGGCACAGCCCCCTCCATCCCCATCAGTATTCAGGAGGAAACAAACTGTTTCCAGGGGAAATCTCCCCACCGTGAGATCGAAAATGAGACACATCCCTCTGGCCCAGCCTGGCCCTCGCTGAGCCCCTCTGGGGTGAAACACCTCCCTTGTGGGTCCCCGGCACTGCAGAGCTCCCTGGGGCTGCTGCGCCAGCTGAGGAGAAGCTTGTGGAAAACTGCTCTTTCCTGTCACTTTTTAGGGCCTGTGTTTCCCTCCCGCCCCGCACTGGTCCCCTGCATCCCGCTCCAGCTGTGTCAGGAGCCCACATGAACAGAAGGAAGGACATGATGTCCCGTAGTCAGATTTAGGAGTGAGAAATGGGTCTGGAGTTGTCCACCTTCCCCAGGTGGAGTAATCTGGCAGCTTTAATGTTTTATGGATCCTTTTCCCTCCTCTCCTTCCCACCTGGAGCGTGTGTGGCCCTGTTGCCCCCTCTGTCGCGTGAATCTGCTGCTTCCTGCCAGCACCCTGGCCCCAGAGTCCTTCGGTACCAATAAACTGCAGAGAGATGAAGATATTTTTGTCTTGTCTCATCACTCAGTGCTCCCCAGGGGAGGGGAAACACGGGTTTGCCCTGGATCAGGGTGATCCCAGGACAAACACAGACTGAACAGGGAAAGAACTGAGAGCAGTCCTGGGAGAAGGAGCTGGGGGTGCCGGGGCTGAGAGCTGGACCTGCCCCAGCCCAGAGACCCCCGAGCCTGGGCTGAGCCCCAGCGTGGGCAGGGGGGAGGGACTCTGCCCCTGTGCTCAGGTGAGACCCCACCTGCAGAGCTGCCCCAGCCCTGGGGCCCAGCACAGGGAGGAGGACCTGGAGCTGCAGAGATCCAGAGGAGGCCCCGGAGCTGCTCCAGGGCTGGAGGCCCTCTGGAGCCAGGCTGGGAGAGCTGGGGGTGCTCACCTGGAGAGGAGAAGGGAAAGGAGACCTTGGACCCCCTTCCAAGGGACTCCAGGAGAGCTGGAGAGGTGCTTGGAAAGGAAGTGATGGGACAAGAGGTGATGGCCTCAAACTGGAAAAGTGGAGAGTTAGATGGGATGCTGGGAAGGAATTCCTCCCTGTGAGAGTGGTAAGGCACTGTAGCAGATTTCCTTGAGATTGCCCCATCCCTGGAAGTGTCCAAGGCCAGGCTGGATGGGGCTTGGAGCAACCTGGGGTAGTGGAAGGTGTTCCTGCCCATAGCAGAGGGTGGAATGGGATGAGCTTTGAGATCCCGTCCAACCCAAACCATTCCATGATCCTATTTTGAGCTGATTTAGATGACCTTGTGGGAATAATGTCAAGGTGTTTCCTTGAGCATCACCCTGAGAACTAGGATTCATTATTCCCATTTCAGGTTTGGGTTGGCTGGAGGTGGGTGGGGGCTTGGAGCAACCTGGTCTAATGGAAGGTATCCCTGCCCATGGCAGGGGTGGAACTGGATGGGCTTTAGGATCCCCTCCCACATCCTGTGATCATCTCGTTCCACCTCCTGCCACAGAGGAGTCTGCAGTGGGTGGCTGGAGCCAGAGTGAGGAGGATAAGTCCTCCCTTGGGCTGGCACAAGGATGAGCAGCACCCTCTGCCTGGCTGGCTGGGCTCTTACACTGGCACCAGCTCCTCGTCTGTGAGTGGTGGGAAGGTCTGACAACTCTGAGTGGACACAAATTACTCACAAAGAAAAAAAAAGCAGCGTGAAAGGATAAGCCAGAGCCCAGAACCTGCCATTAGAGCTCCAGGTTGCCCTGCCAGATTAGTCACTAGCCCTCTCCAAATTACATCGCATTGCAACCAAATTAATTTGATTAATGCTTGACTGGATTTTTCTGTAGCTCTGGGAGGAGTGAGAGGTGAATCAGCCCTGACTTCTCTGCAGTGTGTGTGTGTTATGAGGGGTGGAACCAGATGGGATTTAAGGTCCTTTCCAACTCAACCATTCCATGATTCTAGGATTGATCTGGTGCAGACAAAACATGGAAATGGATATCAATATTGTCAAGTCCTTGTCATTTAAATGAGCAAAATAAGGAAGAAATTACAGTTTCTATTTGAACCAGTGTTACTTTCCTGCTGTTTTTCTTATTTCCCCCCAAATTTCCTTCCAGTTCACCCTCCTGACTTCTGACTGGTATTTACACCAGGCTGCAATGTGCCTTATCCTCCTGTTTGAGTCAAAAGTTACATTTCTGATTCTACAATTCATAGGTTGGGATGGGAGAGACCAAGAAGTCGTGGCCCTCTTCCTTATCCCAGGGGACAGTCGGAAATCATCTCCTTCTCCCCCATCTCAGGGAAGAGTCCAGGGACAGGTATGTACCCAGCTGGTTTGAAGGTGGCAGACAGGACAGAGACCTCCAGCCTGCTGAAGCCCAGGAAGAAAAAGGTGCTGACGTCATCCTGCCAAAACCCACAGGCTTTTTCTGAGCTCCCTGAGTTTTTCCTGGAGAGGAGCCAAGAAGTGCTGGGGTTTATCTTTCCCGTCTGCTGCCCTCATGAAAAAGGGAGCTGAAGGGAATCGCTCAAGTGCATCGCGCTGGGATGAAAGGGTTGGGATCCCCTTCGCCCGCTCCGTGGGCACTCTGAGAGCTGCTGGGTCCCATCCAGGGATGCCAGGAAAGACACTAAGGGGCTGGAGCATGTCCAGAGCCAGGAACAGAGCTGGGGAAGGGCTGGAGCACAAGAAGAGTCTGGAGGAGTCCTGAGGAGCAGCTGAGGGAGTTGGGGGGGCTCAGCCTGGAGAAAATGAGGCTCAGGGGGAACCTACTCACTCTCCAGAACTCCCCGACAGGAGGGTGGAGCCGGGTGGGGGTTGGAGGGCAGGGAAATGTCACTGCTGCGCTGGGGTCAGGGCATGGGCTGTGCAGGATCTTTTGCTTTAGAACATGGGAAGAAACCAAATCGGTGCTGTGTTTTACGAGCTCCTCGAGAAATTACCCCAAGTGGTGTTCTATTGGCTGTAATTAGGGCTGTAATGAGTTTTTAATTGTTACTAATCATGTTTATGGTGGGAGGGCCTCGGGAGCTACCATGGTTTGTTCTCCCAGGTGGGTCATTGTGCAGACATGGAGGAGACTCCCTAGTTTGGGCTCGCTAGGGGGATGACGGTGGCCAGCTGGGGAGCAGGAAGTATTTGCTTTTATGAGAGGCACTGGTTTGTCACCTGGGAGGTCACCTCCCTCTGCACCCTCCAGACTGGGGTTTACCCAGCACACTTCCCCTGAGCAGCTGGAGTCCTTTGGGGCCTTGAGGATGGGACGATCAGGGGAGGGAATTGAGGAGCAGAGAGATTAAAGGAGGTTAAAAGCGGGGATCAGCATCCTTTGGTCCCTTCTCTGCACTTCAAACAGCAACACCCCCAGCCCAGTTCTCTCACCTCCAACTTGACTTAAAAACAGCTTAAATACTCACTAGAAAACCCAAAACCCTCTGAGCTCCTCAAGAGAGACCAAAGTCAGCAGCTCATGGAAGCAGTGACCAGCATGGAGTATCTGGGCTTGGGAGGAGGTTTAAAACTCCTGTGGGCAAATACATTGACAAAGGTACCTAAAGCTGTGCAACTTCCAAAAAATTTTAGCTAAGGGGAGCTCTTCCCTTTGCTTTCCATGCTGGGCTCCTGATGTTTAATCCTGGATAATCCAAAAAAAAAAATTCCTGCTCTTTGGACCTGCCTTGGGTTCCTTGTGAATGAATCCACTGCCAATCTCCAGGGGTGACTTGTGCCGGGATCCAGAGGAATCTGTGTCTCAGAGCATCATCTGCAGCTGTGCAGAACAATTTGGGCCCTTCGTCTAATTAATATTCACCCCAGTTTTGCTTGGAGAGATTGAGCTGACATCTGAGCACTTTTCCTGCTGGACTTGGCCCCTGTTGGATGCTGACCCTGCTCCTCTGAACAAAACAGCTGCTCCCACCCAGCGCCATGACCTGGATGGTGCCTGGGAATGTGGTGCCTCCCGCTCCCTCCCAGCCCTGTTCCTTCTAGAGCTGCCTCAGCTCCAGCTCGGACAGGTAGAGCTGGATTTGCACAACTTACAGCAACTACATCATCCACACCTGGTGCTGACAGAGACCATTCCTCCTCCTCCTCCTCCCACCCATTTCAGTTGGGATGCTGGTGCTTCCCTGATCTTCATCTCCTTTCGCACTCCCTAGTTCTTCCCTTGGAGTGGAATGATATTCCATAGGGTTTACAGGCGCGACCCCAAAACCTGCATTATCTGACCAATTCTGTTGGAGCAGGAGTCGAATCAATTTTACCTCTCCCGTGACCTGAGGCCTCATCTGGTCTGGGGGGGTGGCCATGGCCACAAAATGTCACAAAATGTCACTGGAAGGTTTGGAGCCTGAGCGAGGGAAAGTGTTGTTCTCTGACACACCTGAATCTGCTGGTGACCTCCAGGTGCTGCTGTGACACACCTGAACCTGTCAGTGACCTCCAAACCCCTCCTCACTCACTGTCCTCCAGGTGCTGCTGTGACACACCTGAACTTGTCAGTGACCTCCAGACCCCTCCTCACTCACTGTTCTCCAGGTTCTGCTGTGAAACATCTGAGCCTGTCAGTGACCTCCAGACCTCCTGACGCACCAGAATCTGTCACTGTCCTCCACGTCCTGCTCTGACAACTGAACCTGCCCGTGACCTCCAGGTGCTGCTCTGACACCAGAACCTGTCACTGTTCTCCAGGTCAATGACAAACTGACTTTCCCATAAGTTATGGGTCAGACTGAGATGGGAATTTCAGGTTGGGTACAAACCCACCGCTGTTTGAGGTCACGGCTCCAGCTGACAATCAAATCACAAAAAGGTGACAGGAGAAGAGGTGGGTTGTGCCCATGTTTGTGGTGGGTCTCTCTGCACTGGGGGTTCTCTGCTGACTCTGTTCCATTCACGGCTTGATTTGGGGCCAGAATCAGCTGAAATGGGAAGTGCTCTGTAGTCAGCCTTGGACAAGGACCTCCTGCCAGTCCTGGGGGCCTTGGAGCTGCCTCCCTCCCTCCTCCCCCACAAAACTTCTCTCTGAATGAGTTCTCCCATTTTTGGTGGGGCTCTGCAGGTGTTTGTGACCCCCTGGAGTAAAGGTTGGGCTGGCGGCCAAGGAGCTGAGCCCTTCACCTGGATTGCTTTCCATGGGGCATCCTCTGGGAAATCCATTCCAGGGCCTCCCCACCCTCCCAGGGAACAATTCCTTCCCAATCTCCCATCCATCCCTGCCCTCAGGAAGCCATTCTCTGTGTCCTGTCCCTCCATGCTTTGTCCCCAGTCCCTCTCCAGCTCTCCTGGAGCCCCTTTAGGCACTGGAAGGGGCTCTGAGCTCTCCCTGGATCCTTCTCCTCTTCAGATGAGCACCCCCAGCTCTCCCAGCTTGGCTCCAGAGGGGCTCCAGCCTTTGGAGCAGCTCCGTGGCCTTGTCCAGACTTGCTCCAGGTCCTCCCTGTGTTGGACAATGCTCTCAGGCCCATGGTGGAATTTTTGGGATTCTCCTAGTCAAGGCCAGGACTTGGAGTTGATATCGCTGTGTGTCCCTTCCAGAACTCAAGATATTCCCTGATTCCACACCTGTCAAAGCCCTTTAATTGGCCTTCCCCAGCCCATGCTCAGACCTTTCCCTCCCCAGGCAGGAGATTTACTCTGGAACCATCTGAGTTTTGGTGCTTTTTGTGCAGCTTTTTCTGCACCTGCCTTCTTGTCCCATGGCTGCTCCTGCTGCTGCTGCTGCAGAGGAAACGACAGCAATTCGGATCCATCAATAGAGGGATTTACTCAATTGATCACAAAGTATCGTCTTGATTGGGCTAATTATGGGCTTGGAGTGCAGCCCAGGTGGAACTGGGTGTGGTCACCCTCCTGCTGGTGACGCTACCCCGGGAAGGCAGCAGTGGACCCACTTCGCTGCGAGGTCGGTAATCACCTTGTTTACCAGATTTGGAACATCTGCCAGAATTATCTCCAGCTGTTTCAACTTCCTGTGGGACAGGATGTGATTAAAATCGTTCTCAACTCACACAATAGCTTTTGAAGCTGCTGAACACTCTCAGACGCCTCTTTACCTTGGGGGCCTAGCTAAGAGGTTCCTGAGGTTCCAAACCCCTGGAGAGGCCATTCCTGAGAGCTCTGATTGCTGGGTCACCTGGAGGTCCTCATCAAAATCCTGCCCTAATAGAAATAAAAATCAGTTTATATCATGACTGCCACTTCCATTGACCATTTTTCTGCTGAGAAACAGGTGCACACAGATAAAAATCTCATGTCGCCCTGTGCTTTTAACCTGGTTCAACCCAGTTTCCTCCTCATCCTCTTTTTTCCCCCTTATTTTAATTTTTTTTTCTCTGCAGGTTGTACCTTTCGTCCTCCACCTCCTCCTCCTGAAACCCTTTGGAGATTTTCTCTCAGCCTTATTCCAGCACCTCCCGCCTGAGCCAGAGGGCATCAGCTGTGTGTGGAGGCACCGGGACACGATCAGCCTGTCGGAGATCTCAGGGATCAGAGGATGATATTTGGCATTAGCCAATTAAGCAAAAAAAATTAATGAGCTTCTCCTTCATCCACTTGCCACCACTGTTAATAGTAACAGCAATAGAAAAATTAATTCAGTGTATTCAGAAATTATATTCAATTTAATTAATAAACTTTCACATTATTGTCAGGGA
>NW_008238107.1:161959-175223 GCF_000691975.1 Corvus brachyrhynchos
TCAGTGAAAGAGGAGATTAACCAATATCACAATTATGTTGTTATTTTCTGAATTGATGATTTAATATCAAGGGTGTTATTGAGGACATTATTGGCTTGTTTACCTTCCTGTCAACCCCAAATCACAAACCATTTATTAAAAGAGATTAAAAGAGCCATCAGTCCCTTGTTAACGGGATCACAAGTTAAAGTCAGATTTCAGGTTGTTGGTCTCTAAATGAGCCTCCCCAGAGCCCCCCTCCCTCAGAAACACAATGCCTGGACTGTCTGACCCTGGAGCTGGTGGCCTCCCTCTCCACCCTGGGTCGAATCTGCCCTGCAAGCTCCCTCTGGCCTCCTCAACGTCAAAATTCCAGTCTGAAGCCATCGCCAGGGCATTTCACCTTTTCTTCTGCAGAAACCACCAGGTTTTTGACATTTCTCTTCCTTCGTCCTTTCAGAGTCTTCTGCCTTTGCTGACCACAGGGAAAGGTTGTGGCCATTCCCTGCACAGATGTTTCTGGATCTGGGGAAGCTCTTCCTGCTCTTTGAGGGCTTTCCAGCCCTTCCCACACTGAACTCCTTTGCTTCCCTCACTCTCATTGGATCTTGGACTTTATTCCAACCTCGCCCAGGTTGTTCTGTGCCACCTCAGAGATCCTGATCTCCACTTCATCTACTTGTGTCCTCCTTCCCCTACAAACAAAATTCCTCTGTGGCAGCAGAGTCGTTCCCCCTGGTCTGGAATTCCGTGGTCCATCGGCCTCTTCCTTCCATTTGGAGCAGCTCCTGATGGAGTGACCCAGTGATGGGTCCTGTTCCTCCTTATCTGCCCTGTTTGGAGCGTCCAGCACTGCGCCCTCCCCTCCCTCCACTCCTGCCCTGGATCCTGCCCATTCCAATGGAGCATTTCCATAAAGCGCTGCTGCTCAACCAAGGCAAGAGAAGATGTCCCCCCACCAAAACCATTCCCAACCACCTGAGCTCTGTCTGTCTGCACAGGACAAATCCCTTCCATTTAGGGCCTTCCTAAACCCTCTCCAGTAACTGTTTTCTCACCAGGAAACTTCACTACTTACCACAAAGTCTTGAGAATTCATGGAATTCTAAACATTCCCAGATAGAGGAATGTTCAGAATCAAGGAAAATCAGAGGGATTTTTTCCTGTGGTTTAATAGCAACTTCCAGTCTCACCCAGCTCTGCGTGCAGGAAACTCCATCTGGTCTCCCTGTCCCCTAAATGATGAATGTGGGATCCACTTTGGAATATCTGTATCATTAGGACAATATGTTCTTGCAGCTGGGAAACCTCAGGCTTAAAATAGGATAAACTTTGGGAGAGAACCAACATTTCATCTCTTGTTCTGCAAAAATCATGAGGTTTTTGACATATCTCTCCTTTTTTTTTTCTCTTCTCCAAGTTCTTGCTGCCTTCGCTGAGCACAGGGAGAGGTTGTGCTTATTCCAGGGAAAAAAAAAAGAGGTGAGGGGAGAAAAAGAAAGTCTGCGGGCTAAAGGCATTTTTATGAGTGTGTCTGTGTCATTCCAGCCCCAGTTCCAAGTGACTGAGGACCCTAATTATGCAGGAATTTAGGAAGCTGGAGATCAGGACCTCTCTCAGTGCTCATTTATCTCCTTCATTGGGACAGTTATTAAATTTAAATACTGGATTTATTCATGTGCTACTGTACGGCTCTGACAGTACTTCTTTAATAGTCAGAGGTGCATTGATATCCTTATTTATTCACTCTGCCTGCCAGTGGGGTTTTTAGAGATCCTTTATTTATATTTAGGATCTGGTTTTCAACCAGACAACCACAGGATTTTAGCAATTTTAGGGTTTGTGTTTTCTGTAGTTACTTTTTCCCCCTTTTTCTTTTAGTTCTTTTTATTTCTATTTTCTATAGAGTTTATGGCTTCCTCATCTCTGGTCATGGACAGGTTGGATGGGGCTTGGAGTGACCTGGTCTGGTGGAGCCTCTTGCAGGGCCTAAAGGGGCTCCAGGAGAGCTGGAGAGGGACTGGGGACAAGGGATAGAGGGACAGGACACAGGGAATGGCTTCCCCCTGCCAGAGGGCAGGGCTGGATGGGATATTGGGAAGGAATTGTTCCCTGTGAGGGTGAGGAGGGCCTGGAATGGATTTCCCAGAGGATGCCCCATTCCTGGAAGTGTGCAAGGCCAGGTTGGACAGGGCTTGGAGCAGCCTGGGGTAGTGGAAATTGTTCCTGCCCACGGCAGGACTGGATGAGCTTTAAGGTCTCCCAACCCAGAGCATTCCATGACCTTATTTTGAGCTGGTTTCGATGATCCTGTGGGCATGTCGAGGCATTTTCTTCAGTATCAGCCTGAGAACTGGGATTTATTATTCCCATTTAGGGTTTGGGTTAAGGTGGACAGAGGTGGATGAGAGTGGTGGAGTTTGGCAGGTTCCTGCCCCAGTTGTGCTCAAAAAGCTCCAGTTTGGGTCTGTCTCTGAATTTCTGGATGTTTCCAACATGACCATCCTGGTTCTCTCCTGGTTCCCTTTTTGTCCACAAAAAGTGTCATTGTCTCAGAGGCTTTTCCAGGTGGGAGAAACTTCCCCACCTTCCCCGCCTGCCCCAGAGACTGTTCCAGATGGGGGGAACAACATGAGGGCCCTCAGTGCCTGCTCCTACAGCTGCACAAGTGGCCCAGGCAGACAATTTTAATGGATCAAGTTTTGGAATGGAATTTAAATTTATCCTTAAAGTCCCCAAGACAAAGAGCTAGGTTGACCCTGTGGTCATAACACCCTGATCCCATGAAAATCCATCTCCCTGGGAAGGATGATGGATGAACCTGTGATCCCTTTGTCCCAGCTATGTCAGAAAGAGGAAGAAATCACAGGAAGCTTCCCCTTCATCCGCAGGATGCGTGGACACCTCTTGGGATGCATCCCTGTTTCTGGAGCCAGCTCGACAGGTCCAGGTGTGGTTGGGATGTGCTGCCAAGGCTGATCCGGCGCCACCTCCGATCACAACAGCTGCCCACACTCCGGATTATGGCACGTGGGGTGGGATGGCTGCTCTCCTCCCGCCGGCTCGGAGCTCCAGCTGCCCTAGAAAGCTCAGAATTCAAGCCTGGTTCGCTCAGCTGCTGCACAGGGCACGACATTGGGATGGACACCTCTCTCACTGGTGTTCCACAGGGAGCTGTGGGTGCTCACTCTCCAGGGTCACAACACTTCCTTCCATGATCCATGGGGATTACCTGGAGTGCTGCCCAGTGCAGCTCTGGAATGAGGCGCTTGCAAAGTGGGAAGAGGAGGGGGGTAGAGGGCAATGGCATCGGAGCCAGCACCAGCCCTTCAGGATCATGGAATCATTTAGGTTGGGATCACGAAGCCCAGTGATTCCCTTGGCACTGCCAAGGTCACCCCTGACCATGTCCCCAGGTGCCACATCCACACATTTCTTGGACACTTCCAGGGCCGGGGACTCCACCACTGCCCTGGGTAGCCATGCCAGAGCTGGACACCCCTTTCCAGGAAGGAATTTCCCCCAGTATCCAACCTAAACCTGGTACAACTTGAGGCCATTTCCTCTCATCCTGTCACTCATGACCTCGGAGAAGAGTCCGACCCCCACCTGGCTCCAGCCTTTCCAGTCTCCTTCAGGAATTCCCTCCCCTCTCCCCCGCTTTTAAAATCCTGGTAATTGCACCGTGTTTTAAGGTTCACCATAATTAATTCCTGCAGGAAACAGAATTCTCAATCCAAATCAGATTTTTATACAGATTTATAAAAAGGGGGGATTCAGCTGGAAATCTGGTTGAATTTCTTCGGGAAATGTAGATAATGAGTAAAATTCAGTTACAAAATTAGCACAGAAGGAAGGTCTGAGATACTGGTTGGCTGTTCCTGGTGTAAGGTGAGGTAGAGGATTTTGGTAGGGAAAAGTGGATTTCTCAGCTGTTTTCCTGGAAAACACTGTGTTTCCTTGTGAGAAAAGCCTCACTGAGCATCCAAAGTCTTGTCCAGCTTGAGATATTCCAGCTGTTTTAATAACCTCTAGCTACAAACCCCTAATTTAGGCGATTTATGAGGCACTTTCCAAATGGAGCCAGGATTGCCCAGCCCTGACCACAGAACCTCTGCATAACAGATGGATTCCCAGCCTGGCTTCCTCCAGCTGCTTTGGGAGGAAGAGGATCCTGCCAAGTGAAGTCCAGCTCCTCCTAAAGTTGTGTAGGGGACGAAGAGGAGGTTCTTCCCATGGGGAAGTGGTTCCAGAGGTGGTTTTGGAGGAACCACATCTCGGTGTCTTCTCAAGAAATTAATCCAGGCTGGAGATTCCAAGTGGTGCTGCCAGCAGCAGGATTTGGCTCTCAAATGCTTTTCCATATGTCCATGGCCACTGAATGTTGGAAAGGTGGAGTCTGGCACAGAGATGGGGAGACGGATGCATCTTCCCCATTAGAAGCAAAAGTTGCTCTTGGGATATTTTGGGAATGAGAGAAGAACAGGAATGGGAAGCAAAAGGTGCAGTAGGTGCTCCTGGTGATGTGGTGAAGGGAGGTCAGACGCCCCCAAGGCCCACCAAGGTCTTGTGCCCTTTGAAATGCCAAAAGAGGTGGGGAAATACGGGAGAGAACGGGCTGTGGGATGAGCAGGGGTAACTTAATTACGGATGGAGGCTAATGAGATAAGGAGATCCGTCAGCAAAGCTCATGAGTCAGGCAGGATTTGGGGAATTTCACAACTGCCCCACCGGTGTTGGTGTTTATCTGACCTCTCCGGGCAGCCATTAATTGCTGCCTGATGAACCAAACCCAATAACAACATTAGAGACCTGCTAATTACCACGGAATGGAGATGAGCTCCTCCAAAACATATAAAGGAGAACTTCCATACTCCCCCGGAGTAGCTGAGGATCCTTCATTCTGATTTCTCCTCCTGTTTCACTACCTCCTCCACTGGCTTTCCCACCTGGAAGTGCTGCCATGAGACGATATTTCTCCAGATATGGGGAAGGGAGTTTCAGTTCTTCTTCTGCTCACTGCGGGACCTTGGGAGGTGGAGACAGGAGATTTGGAGGGTTTGGGCAAGGGTATGGCAGCAGGAGCCTCCACAACCTTGGAGGGTTCAGGAATGTCTATACTGGTGGAGGCTACGGAGGAGAAGGAGTAGGATATGGGAGATGCCTTGGGTTTGGTGGCTGGAGACAACCTGAGAGGGGCTTTGGTGGAAGAGGATATTTCGTGGGAGCTTTTCAAGGTGGTGAAACAGGGCTTGGTGGCACCTACAGAGGAGTTTCAGGCAGGGAGGTGCTCGGAGGAGGTCTTGGAGTAGGGGAACAAGGGGCTGGACAGGGATTGGGACAGGCTGGAGTTCTCCGAGGCATTGAGGAGGTCCATGTCAACACCAACCTGCTGAGGCCAATACAGCTCCAGGTGGACCCTGAGTTCCAGCGAGCGCGCTCGGATGAGAAGGAGCAGATCAAAGCTCTCAACAACAAATTCGCATCATTCATCGAGAAGGTGAGTCCTGGCTTCTGTTTGTCCTGTTATCTGTGAAGGGGGGAGGTACAAGGTGGGTGTGAGTCACGGGGACACTTTTATGTTCCATCTTCTCCCTCCAAAAATCTCAGCATTGGCTGAATTCCTGCAGGCTGGTGTGAAGCTCCCGATGGGCCACTGTAAACGCTGCTGTGTGAATCACTTTTTGCCCCGGGATAAAGATCTTGGAGTTGTCTTTTGTGGCAGGACAAAACACTGCTGGGATGTCACCAGCACATTGACTCAGTCCTCTTTTGAGGAAAGGGCTTTGCTGGGAATATATATCCCTATATTCCGGTGCCTGGAGGTCACCAGCACTGACTCAGTCCTCTTTTGAGGAAAGGTGTTTGCTGGGAATATATATCCCTATATTCCGGTGCCTGGAGGTTGTTGATGCCAGCAGGAAAAATGGGTGATGGACTTGGACACCTTGATGAGTTAGTATTTTTTTTTCTCAAGCAAAGCCAAACCTTGCAAGAGGAGGCTGTTTTAGTGCCTCTTCTTGCAGAAGGTTTGCACTTGCCAGAAATTGCAAGTGAATTCAAGTTCTCTGAATTATTGAACAAGTCACTCCTTGGTTTGGAAGCCCTGCCCTCTTCTAGGTGGTCCATCTTCACCTTTTTTGTGACTTTCCATCTCTCCACTTTTGTCTTCTCTTCTGCTTCTTCTCAAACCAGGCACGAAAGCTCTTCCACCCCGGTGGTATCTAGGAGGTGTCTCTGCCTCTACTTCTCTCTGTTACATGTGGAGACTTCAGGGTTTACCTGTTTTACCAAACAGGAGGTGCTGGTTACACTCAGGAGGTTTAAGATTCCATAGTCCTGAAAAATCAGTGTGTCTGTGACTTTTTCTTTCTCTCCCAAACTTTTGGGTGTCCAGGTTATCACCTGGTCAGTATTATAGAAATCGTGGAGTGATTTGGATTGGAAGGTACCTTAAAGCTCATCCAGTTCCTGCCATGGGCAGGGACACCTTCTACTGGACCACTCTGTTCCAAGCCCCATCCAACCTGCCTTGGGCACTTCCACGAATGGAACTGCGTTCCCTTCCAGGTTCAATGTCTGGAGCGGCAGAATCAGGCACTCTTGGCCAAGTGGGAACTTCTGCAGCAGCAAAGCTCTGGCCCTGAGGAGAGCAGGAACATCAACAACTTCTTCCAGTCCTACATCAGCAACCTGCAGCGGCAGCTTGAGACGCTCCAGAGCCAGAAGGAGCAGCTGGATCCCGAAGCCTACAACATGCTCCGGCTTGTTGAGGATTATAAAAACAGGTGAATGGTCACAAATATGGGAAAACAGGTGCTGGGATTTTCCCAGGTGATGGTCACTGTGGCCTTGGATGGAAAAGCTCAGCTTTGCATCTGCAGGAGTTTGGAGTCTCTTAGCTCCGCTCTGCTGCAGGTGAATTACGGGGCTTGTCTTTGATGCCGGAAGAGTTTGGTGAGGGTTGAACTCCCAAAAATGAGAGGAAAATCAAAGTTTGTGATGATCTCTTCCACTCCTTTTCCTTCCCAGACTCCTCCTCTCCTTTCTCCTCTCTAGCAGTGAGTGATCCAGGATTCCACTTGTGGGGCCCTGGTGGGGAGGGACAGAACTGAGCTTGGGGTCAGGTTGGGAAGAGTTGTCACCTTTTCTGCCTTAGATAATTTATGTCCATCCACAGCTCTGAAAAATGGGAAGTTTAGTTCAGAATTACTAAATTTAGGGCTGATCTGTATTGACCCCATTTTTTGGGCTGTTTTAGTGCCTCTTTTTGCACAGGGTTTGCACTTGCCAGGAACTGCAATTGCAGTAAAATGAAAACTCAACACATTCAATCTTTGGGTGATTCCATTGTTTACTGACCGACTTGACTTAAAAATTAAGATAGATAATGAAAGATAATGGATAGATTAATTAAACAGATTAATTAATAATAGATAATCGATAATAATCTACCTCCTTCTTTCCCCCAGATTCGAGGAGGAGATCAACAAACGCACGTCCAAGGAGGAGGAGTTTGTGGAGCTTAAAAAGGTGAATTAACCTGAGACCCTGAGCAAAATCAATGCCTCAGAAATAAAACATTATCTGAGTGGTTGCCAAGGTTTTCAAAAGCTGAAGTTTTTGCTGAGCTTTGTCTAATTTTAACTGAAGTAACTGAAAAGCAGAACAAGACTGAGGAGGAATTATTTCCTGTAGAGAATGAATCGGTCCTTTGTAGGACAAATATCTAAAAAAGTGCCGGTTTTTCCTATTCATTCAATCTCAATCCAGGTGGAATATTGTTATTATGTTAAATAATGTCTGTAGATGGCTCGGAACTATCTGAGAAGAGAATATTTAGGCAACTTCTTATTAGAAGAATGAATAAAAATGGTGTTCTCCCATTTCTCATATTCCCTGGGAACAGATTTATTGCTGCAGTTGTCGTACCCATTTCCCAGCCAATTTTTTCATCTTACTTTCCCTTTGTTCCTGCTGCTTTTCAAATGAAATCTGAGATCCATGGGCAGTTATTTGATCCCAGGAATTAAGGTTTTATGGAAATGCCCCAAGAACTGCACTTCAGTGGAGCATTTGGATCAACAAAATGCAAATATTCCAATGGTTTTTGGTTTTTATTTTACAGGAACTGGATAGTGCATACATGGGAAAAATGGAGTTTGATGTCCGGGTGGATATCCTGAGGCAGGAGCTGGAGTTCCTCCGGTGTTTATATGAAGCCGTGAGTGATTAAAATCTTACTCTCAGGTCTTGAAGGACATGTCTTCTGGCGATTCCCAGAAATTTTGCTTGGGTGCGAGTTTTTGGCCTGGAGAATTAATTATCCTTGGCCTTTGCTGAGTGAAAAGGATTCAAAGTCCCAAAGGCTGGAAGACCTTGAAAATTACAATTGGGGGGGTACAGTGGTATCTGGGTGCTGCAGGTGGAGAAATTCCAGTGGGAAATTGGCCACAAGGTCTCATTTTTTCCTCATAAAGGTCTGGATTGATCACAAGGACTGTTAAAATCCCTAACCTGGTTTTCCATGCAGGAGCTGTCCCAGCTGCAAACAGTTGTTGGGAACACTGACATCATTGTGTCCATGGACAACCACAGGGAGTTGAACATGGATGGAATCATTGAGGAGGTCAGGCAGGAATATGAGGGGATGGCCCAGAAGAGCACAGCTGAAGTGGACGCCATGTACCAGGGCAGGGTGAGCGGACACCGGGGAAACAGGGACACAAATCTCCTCGTTGGAAAAGAAACCAAACATGTGTTGTGTCCTCTTCCCATCAGTACCAGGACCTGCAGAACATGTGGGTGAATCAACGAGAGCAGCTGAGGAACAGTCACCAGGAAATTCAGGAACTCGCCAGGCAGATCCAAAGACTCCAACCAGAAATTGAAATTGCAAGGAAAAGGGTAAAGCTGATACTTTCCAGCAGGACTAAGTGATTTAATGATCCTTTTCCATGGGATCTTAGTGCAGTGTGAGGCAGCCAGTCCTTTGGAGGCAAACATAGGGATGAAGTTTTCTCTTCCAAAGGATGCAGATTTAGGTTTTTGGGATCTATATCGGGGTTTAATTGTGTTAATTTATCCAGTCTGATGTATTTTTGGTGTTCTGTCATTGAGGAAAGCCTTTTGATTTCCAAGGAATGCCAGGAGGGTTTGAAAATGATGGGATTTTGGGGGTTCTCCTGTGCTGGGCGATAAAGTCCTCCCCACAGAGGGGACATGATCACATTCCCTTTGCTCCATCTGCAGAATTCCAGCCTCCAAGACTCCATTAAAGATGCTGAGCACCGTGGGAGCTCGGCCATCAGGGATGGCCAGAAAAAGCTCCAGGAGCTGGAAAACGCCCTCCAACAGGCCAAGGATGACCTTTCTCACCTTGTCCATGATTACCAGGAGCTCCTGAATGTAAAGCTGGGCCTGGACATCGAGATCGCCATGTATCGATCACTCCTTGAGGAGGAGGAGAACAGGTGGGGGCAAAATCAAGTGGGTGAAACACCTGGACAAAGCAGCGTGTCTGTGGATTTGTCACTGGGATCTCTGGAGTGGATTGGGCCTGGGAGGAGTCACCTTTCTGTGGATCATTGATAAAGCCTAACCTGAATTTTAATTCTGATTGTATTGGCTGCTTTACCTCAATGTCACTTTTCCTCCACAGGATCCAGGAAGGATCACTGGCCACAATCTGTGAGTATCCCAAGGGTTTTCTCTGGGTTTTTTTAAGGAAACTGTTCCTACTTTGTGGTCTTAACATCATTGGAACAAACTATCCGAGCTCCCATCTTAATTCAGGAAGGGATGCAAAGGGGATTTTGTGAATACACATTAATATAACAACTGACTTCAGAGTTATCGGCTAATTCCCTCCACATTTGGAGGAAATGGGAAACACCTCATTTAATCCATAGGTCTGCTTGATGCAGGGCAGAAGGGAAGGAAATAAAAGCTAGTCCTAAAATTTGTGGAATAGTTGAGGAAGCTGAAGGAGAGAGAAAAACAGTCTTGGCCTTTGTAAATGATGGGCTGCACTGAGTGCTCATGGGTGGAATAAGACATAAATTATGTTTTAAAAAAAGCTGAAAAGCCCAGAAAAATGAGAAAATATTCCGTAGGTTGATCTCTACTAACAGAGATTCTTGTTGCTCCCTTCAAAGATAAGTCCATGACCACCATGCTTAAACCAGTCCGGCTCAGACTTTTTGGGGGTAAAAAGAATAAATTGAACATAATTTCCATTTCTTGCAGGTGTCATTGACCACAATTCCAGAGCTCCTGGAGTCTTTGGAGGCATAAAAAGTGTGAAGGGGGGAATGAGCTCTGGTGGTACCAGCGGGAGCGGAGTGAAAGGGCCGATCTCTGGAGGGGGAAAAGGTGGATCCAGCTCTGGTGGGGGTGGGTCCATCTGTGGAGGGGGAAAAGGTTCAGGATACAGAGGAGGAGGAAGCTCAGGTGGTGGAGGTTCCATGTCCAAGGGTAGCAGCAGTTCGGGAGGGTGGGGGTCCAGCTCTGGTGGAGGTGGGTCAAGTTATGGAGGTGGAAAAGGTTCAGGATATGGAGGAGGAGGAAGCTCTGGAGGAGGTGGGTCCATCTGTGGAGGAGGATCCAGCTCTGGCAGTGGAGGCTCCATGTCCAAGGGCAGCAGCATCTCTGGAGGTGGAGGATCCAGCTCTGGAGGAGGTGGTTCAAGTTATGGAGGAGGAAAAGGTTCAGGATATGGAGGAGGAGGAAGCTCTGGAGGAGGTGGGTCCATCTGTGGAGGAGGATCCAGCTCTGGCAGTGGAGGCTCCATGTCCAAGGGCAGCAGCATCTCTGGAGGTGGAGGATCCAGCTCTGGAGGAGGTGGTTCAAGTTATGGAGGAGGAAAAGGTTCAGGATATGGAGGAGGAGGAAGCTCTGGAGGAGGTGGGTCCATCTGTGGAGGAGGATCCAGCTCTGGCAGTGGAGGCTCCATGTCCAAGGGCAGCAGCATCTCTGGAGGTGGAGGATCCAGCTCTGGTGGAGGTGGGTCAAGTTATGGAGGTGGAAAAGGTTCAGGATATGGAGGAGGAGGAAGCTCTGGAGGAGGTGGGTCCATCTGTGGAGGAGGATCCAGCTCTGGCAGTGGAGGTTCCATGTCCAAGGGCAGCAGCATCTCTGGAGGTGGAGGATCCAGCTCTGGTGGAGGTGGGTCAAGTTATGGAGGTGGAAAAGGTTCAGGATATGGAGGAGGAGGAAGCTCTGGAGGAGGTGGGTCCATCTGTGGAGGAGGATCCAGCTCTGGCAGTGGAGGTTCCATGTCCAAGGGCAGCAGCATCTCTGGAGGTGGAGGATCCAGCTCTGGTGGAGGTGGGTCAAGTTATGGAGGTGGAAAAGGTTCAGGATATGGAGGAGGAGGAAGCTCTGGAGGAGGTGGGTCCATCTGTGGAGGAGGATCCAGCTCTGGCAGTGGAGGCTCCATGTCCAAGGGCAGCAGCATCTCTGGAGGTGGAGGATCCAGCTCTGGAGGAGGTGGTTCAAGTTATGGAGGTGGAAAAGGTTCAGGATATGGAGGAGGAGGAAGCTCTGGAGGAGGTGGGTCCATCTGTGGAGGAGGATCCAGCTCTGGCAGTGGAGGTTCCATGTCCAAGGGCAGCAGCATCTCTGGAGGTGGAGGATCCAGCTCTGGAGGAGGTGGTTCAAGTTATGGAGGTGGAAAAGGTTCAGGATATGGAGGAGGAGGAAGCTCTGGAGGAGGTGGGTCCATCTGTGGAGGAGGATCCAGCTCTGGCAGTGGAGGTTCCATGTCCAAGGGCAGCAGCATCTCTGGAGGTGGAGGATCCAGCTCTGGAGGAGGTGGTTCAAGTTATGGAGGTGGAAAAGGTTCAGGATATGGAGGAGGAGGAAGCTCTGGAGGAGGTGGGTCCATCTGTGGAGGAGGATCCAGCTCTGGCAGTGGAGGTTCCATGTCCAAGGGCAGCAGCATCTCTGGAGGTGGAGGATCCAGCTCTGGAGGAGGTGGTTCAAGTTATGGAGGTGGAAAAGGTTCAGGATATGGAGGAGGAGGAAGCTCTGGAGGAGGTGGGTCCATCTGTGGAGGAGGATCCAGCTCTGGCAGTGGAGGTTCCATGTCCAAGGGCAGCAGCATCTCTGGAGGTGGAGGATCCAGCTCTGGAGGAGGTGGTTCAAGTTATGGAGGTGGAAAAGGTTCAGGATATGGAGGAGGAGGAAGCTCTGGAGGAGGTGGGTCCATCTGTGGAGGAGGATCCAGCTCTGGCAGTGGAGGCTCCATGTCCAAGGGCAGCAGCATCTCGGGAGGATCCAGCTCTGGAGGAGGTGGTTCAAGTTATGGAGGTGGAAAAGGTTCAGGATATGGAGGAGGAGGAAGCTCTGGAGGAGGTGGGTCCATCTGTGGAGGAGGATCCAGCTCTGGCAGTGGAGGCTCCATGTCCAAGGGCAGCAGCATCTCGGGAGGATCCAGCTCTGGAGGAGGTGGTTCAAGTTATGGAGGTGGAAAAGGTTCAGGATATGGAGGAGGAGGAAGCTCTGGAGGAGGTGGGTCCATCTGTGGAGGAGGATCCAGCTCTGGCAGTGGAGGCTCCATGTCCAAGGGCAGCAGCATCTCGGGAGGATCCAGCTCTGGAGGAGGTGGTTCAAGTTATGGAGGTGGAAAAGGTTCAGGATATGGAGGAGGAGGAAGCTCTGGAGGTGGGAGCAGCTGTGGCAGGAGAGGCTCCATCTCTGGAGGTGGAGGACAGGGAAGCTCAGGCAGTGGTGGCTCCATGTCTGGAGGTGGCCAGAGCTCCGGTGGTTATGGATCGAGCTCTGGGAGCGGCAGGTGCAGCCCCCACAGTGGTGGGATGAGCTCTGGAGGTGGGAGCAGCTGTGGCAGGAGAGGCTCCATCTCTGGAGGTGGAGGACAGGGAAGCTCAGGCAGTGGTGGCTCCATGTCTGGAGGTGGCCAGAGCTCCGGTGGTTATGGATCGAGCTCTGGGAGCGGCAGGTGCAGCCCCCACAGTGGTGGGATGAGCTCTGGAGGTGGGAGCAGCTGTGGCAGGAGAGGCTCCATCTCTGGAGGTGGAGGACAGGGAAGCTCAGGCAGTGGTGGCTCCATGTCTGGAGGTGGCCAGAGCTCCGGTGGTTATGGATCGAGCTCTGGGAGCGGCAGGTGCAGCCCCCACAGTGGTGGGATGAGCTCTGGAGGTGGGAGCAGCTGTGGCAGGAGAGGCTCCATCTCTGGAGGTGGAGGACAGGGAAGCTCAGGCAGTGGTGGCTCCATGTCTGGAGGGGGCCCGAGCTCCGGGGGGTTTTGATCGCGGCCTGGGGG
>NW_008238107.1:177546-177968 GCF_000691975.1 Corvus brachyrhynchos
TGATCCAGCTCTGGCAGTGGAGGTTCCATGTCCAAGGGCAGCAGCATCTCTGGAGGTGGAGGGATGAGCTCTGGTAGTGGTGGGTCAAGTTATGGAGGAGGGAAAGGTTCAGGATATGGAGGAGGAAGTTCAGGCAGTGGTGGCTCCATGTCTGGAGGTGGCCAGAGCTCCGGTGGTTATGGATCGAGCTCTGGGAGCGGCAGGTGCAGCCCCCACAGTGGTGGGATGAGCTCTGGAGGTTGGAGCAGCTCTGGTAGGAGAGGTTCCATCTCTGGAGGTGGAGGAGAAGGAGGGGGAGGCTCAGGTCATGGAGGATCCAGTTATGGCAGTGGTGGGTCCATCAGTGGAGGAGAAGGAGGTTCCGGCTATGGAGGGAGCTCTGGATATGGAGGTGGCTCTGGGAGGAGAGGGTCCATCTCTGG
>NW_008238107.1:179780-180127 GCF_000691975.1 Corvus brachyrhynchos
CAGGCAGGAGAGGCTCCATCTCTGGAGGCGGTCACAGCTCTGGTGGTTATGGCTCTGGCAGTGGCAGGTGCAGCCCCCACAGTGGCGGGATCAGCTCTGGAGGTTGGAGCAGCTCTGGTAGGAGAGGTTCCATCTCTGGAGGTGGAGGAGAAGGAGGGGGAGGCTCAGGTCATGGAGGATCCAGTTATGGCAGTGGTGGGTCCATCAGTGGAGGAGAAGGAGGTTCCGGCTATGGAGGGAGCTCTGGATATGGAGGTGGCTCTGGCAGGAGAGGGTCCATCTCTGGAGGTGGTCACAGCTCTGGAGGGGGGGGATCAGGCTCTGGCAGTGGGGGGGGGAGGTTCGGG
>NW_008238107.1:188376-188971 GCF_000691975.1 Corvus brachyrhynchos
ATTTATGGCAGTGGTGGGTCCATCAGTGGAGGAGAAGGAGGTTCCAGCTATGGAGGGGGCTCAGGATATGGAGGTGGCTCTGGCAGGAGAGGGTCCATCTCTGGTGGTGGTCACAGCTCTGGAGGGTGGGGATCAGGCTCTGGCAGTGGTGGGAGCAGTTCTGGAGGAGGAATCGGCTCCGGCTATGGAGGAAGCTCAGGCAGTGGAGGATCAAGCTCTGGTGGGTGCATTGGTGGAGGAGAAGGAGGTGGAGGAAGCTCAGGCAGGAGAGGCTCCATCTCTGGAGGCGGTCACAGCTCTGGTGGTTATGGCTCTGGCAGTGGCAGGTGCAGCCCCCACAGTGGCGGGATCAGCTCTGGAGGTTGGAGCAGCTCTGGTAGGAGAGGTTCCATCTCTGGAGGTGGAGGAGAAGGAGGGGGAGGCTCAGGTCATGGAGGATCCAGTTATGGCAGTGGTGGGTCCATCAGTGGAGGAGAAGGAGGTTCCGGCTATGGAGGGAGCTCTGGATATGGAGGTGGCTCTGGGAGGAGAGGGTCCATCTCTGGAGGTGGAGGAAGCTCAGGTCATGGAGGATCCAGTTATGGCAGTGGTGGGT
>NW_008238107.1:189008-192227 GCF_000691975.1 Corvus brachyrhynchos
GGATATGGAGGAGGCTCTGGATATGGGGGAGGCTCAGGGTACGGAGGAAACTCTGGATATGGGGGAGGCTCAGGGTACGGAGGAAACTCTGGATATGGGGGAGGCTCAGGGTACGGAGGAAACTCTGGATATGGGGGAGGCTCAGGGTACGGAGGAAACTCTGGATATGGGGGAGGTTCAGGCTATGGAGGAGGAGGAAGCTCCATCTCTGGAGGCTGGGGATCGAGCTCTGCTGGCACCTGCAGCCCTGGCAGTCGGGGGGAAGGAGGTTGGGATTGCTCCGGAGGGGACAGTTTTTATGGAGGAGGGACCTGTGGAGCCAGGACATCCAGCTGCAGAGATGGGACTGAGGAAGGTGGGTCAGGAGGAGGGTGTTCTTCTCCAAGACTGGGTTACTGGTCTGCCTATGGAAGTGGCTCAGGTTCCTCTGGAGATGCTGCCCACAATTAAAACTTGGATGCAAAATCTCACCAGTGGAATGGGATGAAGCCGTTCCTCATTGTCGGGGGCAATGGGGCTTTCTTGCTGTCACCACTGGTCTGGATGGGCTGAGCTCTCCTGCACAGCCATCTCTGGACTCTCCATCCCGCTTCTCTGCTGGATGCTGATTTTGTGACGGTGTCTCTTCCTTCCTTGGGCTTTCTCAGGGCTTTTCATCCCAGGCTGTTTGGAACCTCTGTCCTTGGCAACTAAAAGCTTGAAACCCTGTCTGGTGTGTTTGTTTTGGTCTGAGGGAGGGCCGGACTCTGATGTCTCTGATGATATGTTTGATAGAAGTTTCCATATAAATGAGTTCATGGAAATCCGATCCAAGCACAGGAAAAAACTGGAAAAAGCTAAAAAGTGGAAGAAGGTGACTGGAAACGAATGACAATTGCAGATTGTCTGCTGTGAAAAGGGGGTTTAGGGCCAAGCCCTTTTAGGTCTGGTCTGACCAGTCAGCCAGGAAACATGGCTACACCTTGGATCCATCATTCCCTCCAGGAGTCGCTCATTAAATAACCTGGGGGTGGATCCCCTGTGTAGATTTTCTTTTGGCACTGCAGCTGCAGATGAAGAAAGGAGCAGAAAGTCTGGGAATAACAAAATCTCATCTCACTTTTGGTCCCATTTTCTGCCTGCAGTCCCAAGTTAAGGTGAGATGGGGTGTACCCGAGCAAACCTTTCTTGGCCAACATCTGATTTTGGGGTTGTCCTGTGCAGGGTCATGAGTTGGACTTGATGATTGTTGTGTGTCCCTTCCAACTCAGGATATTCCATAATTCTGTGATCTTATTCAGTGGTGATTTTCATCACAGGAGGCAAAATTTCTCCCAGAACCTCCTTAAAGTCCAATCAAAAGCTCTAACAAAGCACAGAGCAGCTGATTTTACCTCAAAAGTTTGTTCAAGAAGCTCAATTTAATTATGTCACCCTTGTTTAGCAATACTCCACTGAGATAACTGGAGCATCCCAATCCCATTGGGAATATTTCATGTTCTTTCCCCTGTTGAAGGGAAGGAAGATCCTCTCTTTTGGAAATAATTCCAGCTGTGAAGAGTCCTGGGAGTGGCAGGAGGGTGAGGGGGAGAGACACAGATTTTTGGGAAATCAACTGTGGAAACCCTTTTGCAAAGGGCTGTAGAGCCACAAAAATGACCACAGAATGTCAATGGAATTATGGAACCATTTGGATTGGAAGTGACCTTTAAAGGTCATTTTCCTTCATCGTGGGCTCCAAGAGAGCTGGAGTGGGACTTGGAAAGAAGTGATGGGACAAGGGGTGGGTTAGGGGATGGAAGAGGGGAGGGTTAGGTGGGGCACTGGGAACAAATTCTTTCCTGTGTGGGTGGTGAGGCCCTGGAGTGGATTTCCCAGAGGATTTCCTATCCTTGGAAGGGTCCAAGGCCAGGTCGGATGGGGCTTGGGGCAGCCTGGGAGAGTGGAAGATGTCCTTGCCTGTGGCAGGGGGTGGAACAGGATGAGCTTTAAGGTCCCTCCCATCCCAAAGCATTCCATGATTCCATGTGGAGCCACAAAGGGCTGAATCAAACCCTCACAGCAAAGTCTGGAAGCACTTTGGAATCTCTGCGTGAAGGGAGCTCCAGACATCGTATTTCAGTCAAAAATGGGTCTCACCCGGGTTCAGCTCCATGGCTCCCAAGAGGCTTCAGGATCCAGGTGAAACCTCAGGATCCAGAGGAAAACCACTCTGCATCATCACAATCCTGTTTTTATCCAAGGGATTAGGCTTTAACTCAGGCACAACCTTATTTTTTATGATAAAAAGTGGAGTAATTCTGCACAGTCCAGAGGGTCACAGGGCTTTGATCAGATTATTAATAAAAAGGATTAATAATGCAAGTATATAAATAATTTTAAATTATCTGATTAATAATAAAACATTTTATTAATAAGATAAATGATAATTAAATTATAATTAAAGTATTCAGTATAATAAATGTAAAATAACATCTAATATAATAATAAAAGTATTCAACATAAAATATTAGAGTAATAATATAATTATCTAATCAATAATATAGTTATCAGATTAATAATAAAATATTAGATTATTGATTAAATATTTGTTTAATATTAGACTAATAATAAAATTATCAGATTAATAATGCAAATACTGGATTACTAACGAAAATATCAGCTTAGTAAAAAAAATTGGATTTATGATAGAAATATCTGATTAATAGTAAAAATATTTTATTAATAATAAAAATATTTTATTCATAATAAAAAGACGCGTGCTGTGCTCAGGCCTGAGGGTTTTTTACTGATCCCTTTTGTGGTGTGAAAGGACAAAAAGGAAGAAAATCAGTGAGAAATGGGCACTTTTGGAGGCAATTGCAGCGTCCTATTCATGCCTCTCCCTGGGAGGGGATGAGTCACCCGCTGGGGATCAGACACAGCGGCTGCTCCAGGTGACACCAGACTTCGGAGCTTCCAAGGGGAACTGGGAGCAGCAACTGGGAACCCCCGAGGGGGTTCAGTGCTGTTTACACACTCAGAGGATCCCAGGTGCCGCAGGGGAGGCTTGGAAGGGAATTTCCAAACCTGTTCTGCTCATCAGAGGAGCCGTCAAGGGCTCCCCAGTTTCTGGAGACGCATTCCAGCACCTCCTTCCACATCCAGTTGTCCCTGTTGGAGTAGGAGGGGAAAATCTCATCTGGCATTTGGGCTGCCGAAAAATACTGTATTGTTTAGTGTTTATTTAGAGCGGTTCCC
>NW_008238107.1:192241-203707 GCF_000691975.1 Corvus brachyrhynchos
GTTCCTTTCCTCCAGCAGCTTTTGATCCAGCTCCTGCTGGTTCTGCAAGGAGAGCATCTGGCCCAGTTTAGGTCTTTGGACCACATGGATTTAAGACCAAGACCAGATTTCTGGGTTTTGGACACAATTAAGTTCAAGGTCAAGTTTCAGATCTTGAAACCACAAAAACTTAAGACCAACATGAACATTCAAGTCTTTGGACCACACCAGTTTGAGATCAAGGTCAAATTTGGACCACAAAAATTTAAGACCAAGGCTAAATTCCAGGGTTTTGGACCACAGAGACCTAAGACCAAGTCCAAATTCCAGGTTTTCAGACCACACAAATTTAAGACCAACACCACCATTCAGGTGTTTGGACCACAGAAATTTAAGATGAGGTTGAGTTCATTGGACCATTTAGATTTGAGCTGGGGTGATAAAGTGGATTATTTTCTTTCCAGCACCAAAGCACATTGAAAAATATGTGTAAAACATAAAAAATAGGTGCAGTGTTGATGTTTCCACAGCCGTGTCCGCTGCTGGTTCCTCATTGGCTCATCCCTACGTTCAAAGAACAACAGAATCATTGAATATCCTGAGCTGGGTGGGACCCACAAGGATCACCCAAGTCCAGCCTCTGTGTCAAATGTCAATTCGAGATCGCCCACAAATTTTTTGATGGAAAATGTCATGAGAGTGACTCCATAAGGCTGCAGACATTTTGAGTGTTGGTGTTCAGGGGCTGAGCTGAAGCCATGGGAAGAAGAAGATCAAAAGAAGAGGCCCTCGGCTGATGTCTTGGGATGTGTTTTCCATCACCACCAGGCTGTGAATGCCAAGAGAAGGAGTTTGCTGACACCCTGTGCCCAGCCAGAGTGGGAGGCTCCGGGAGTGCTGGCGGATGAGCGGGACCTCGGGAATGAGGGGAAGACAGGGCGAGGGAGGAGCTGGCGGAAGGTCAGCTCTCCTTGGAGCTGGTGTTGACTCTTCTCGGTGTTGGTTTTATGCCAGAGGTTCACAGGTGTTTTACAGAACATCCCAGGCTGAGTCAGCCTCGGAGCACGAGTCCATGGGGAACGTCAGCTTCCATGGATTGAGGACCTCGTTGTCCAAGGGCTGTCCTAAATATTACCTCCCACTGCTGTAACAACCTCTTGCTTGTGGCACCCTGGGAGCTTCCTGAGTGTTTCCAGGTGAGAACTGGCTCATCCCACAGAATCACAGAACTATGGAATATCCTGAGCAGGAAGGGACCCACGAGGATCATTGAATCCAACTCCTGGCCTTGCACAGACACCCCAAAAATCCTACTAATCCCAAAATCCCACTTTCCTGGCAGTGCTGTCCAAACACTCCAGGAGCTCTGGCAGCCTCAGGGCTGTGCCCATTCCCTGGGGAGACTGGGCAGTGCCCAGCACCCTCTGGGGAAGAACCTTTTCCTAATATCCAACCTAAACCTCTCCTGGCACAGCTCCAGCCATTCCGTGGGGTCCTGTCCCTGGTCCCCAGAGCAGAGATGGGAGCTGCCCCTCGGGATGAAGCTGCAGCCCCCAATGAGTCTCTCCTCAAGACTCCTCCTGCAGGACAAACCAACCCTCAGCTGCTCCTTGTGTGGCCCCTCCAGACCCTTCCCCATCCTCGCAGCCCTCCTTTGGATGCTCCAGGGTTCTCCAGGATGCTCCTGGCACCCCCAGGAACCCAGCCGAGGGCCCAAAGGCACTAGACACCACCATCTAGTGGGAGGAAAGGGTTGTGCTGTACTGGTGTGGAGCTGGTCTTTGCCCCACTTCTCCCAGTCTGACTGGCGGAATTTTTTACATCTTTGCTGTGCAGATGTGACCAGAACAAGACGTTCCCTCCTGATTTAATTTGGCAAAAAGCCGTGAAATTAGTCATGGCTGTAGTCATGTAGCACCATGAAAATAGTGGGGCTCATTGCTGGGCCTCCATCCAAAATTCCTGGTGATTAGAAGAGCATTAGTGAGCTGTGATTACCCTGGTGCCACATCCAACCCTCCCTGTCCTGGGAGGGAGCTGCAGAAAGGTGACTGCTCTGACACAGACACACCAAGTTCCACCAGCTGGGTGGGAGAGGTGGAGAAGACCTGGTGTGCTTTAAATTTGGGGACCTTCCGCTGTCAAATGAGGCATAAATATTTTGTCTCCTACAGCAGTTTGTGTGGGATGGGGTAAAACTGGGAGAGGGAGGCAGAGCTGATGTGGCCCTGTAAGCTACAGCCCAAGGGTGGCATCAGGTGGCCTCAGGTACCTTTTGGGGACTCGGGGTCGTCAGGGGTCAAGTGGTCTGGGAGCCAGAAGAGAGGCTGATCTGATGAACCTTTTGTGACATCCAGGGCTGTGAAAACCCGAATTCAGAAGTTTGGCTTAGAAAAGTGGAAGAAAACACAATGAAACCATCCATTACCTTTTGAAATTTGTTCTGGGAGGACAACCTGGACCCAGCCATGACCCTGTTGGCTCTGGCCACAGCAAGGAAATAAAGACTCTATGTGAACTCTTTCTTTGCTTGAAAAGCTCCAAATTCTCAAGGCTGGTGCTGTGAGAACTCTGCCCGGGGCCCTCGGGGTACCTCAGGAGTACCAGCAGGGGGATTCAGCAGAGCCCAAGGAAAGACAAACTGGAGGCACAAAATGAAGCTGAGTCAGAGCAGCTCCAGGCCAAGTGTCCTCCCCTGGGCTCCAATCCTGCTCTTCCAGCTGGGAATGCCATGGATGCTGCCTGTGTTTAAATGAAACATCCAGGACTTCAATCGCTGCCCTGTGTGGGTGTAATTGATAGCGCTGTCAAGAACCCCTCATTAAGCTGCTTGTCTTTCCAGCTGCCTCATCCTATCAATTATCTCCCTTGCTGGGCCCAGGGCAAAGTGTTCCAGAGCAGAACATTTGCAAATAATGAGGTACTGGGAAACCTTTGGCATCAGCTGCTCTTGGAGACAGAATTCCAGCAAGGTTCCTGGTAACCAGATTTGTTTTTCATCAGCTTTCTTGTAAAAGGTAGTGAAAACCCCTTTGATGAGCCCAGGAATGAAAAAAAAAAATTAAAAAATTTAAAAATCCCTGAAAAACTGAGGGGAGAAATGAGCAGGGGAAATATTATCCCATTTCTTGGTGATTTGAAATGCTTAAATGTTTAATGGCCACGAAAACACTGACCAAGGTTTGAGCCTATTGAAAAAGTTCGGGATTAATCTGGTGGAGTAGCAGAGGAAAATTACTTCTTCTGAGTGATCTGAAATGAAACCTTCACCATTTTTTGTTTTGAAAGAGACTTTGGCAGGAAGCCATGAGCAGAGAGATGAAATCTTGGCTCCACCTCTCAAGCTCTCAGCAACTCTGTGAAACTTCTCAGCCTTTTCTTCTCTGTCTGTCAAGACACTCCAATAAATCCCTTCTTATTTGCCTTGAGCTATCCTGAGGGCTTTAATTACAAGCTCCGATATAAAGGATTGTGACAGGGAGTAGCAGATGGATTAATAAGGAATTTTGCAGGATACGGGTTGCTGCTTCCAACTTACCGCTGCTCTCAACTAAACGATCAGCCAGTGTCCAATTAACAGCCTTGGGGCAGAGCCTCCTGGTTTCAAAGCTCTTTCTTGTCTTCCCCATGTGAGTTTCATTTTCCATGTGTTCTACAAAATCAAAGCCAAAGACTTAACAAGAATCACAGAACCATGGATTGGGTTGGAAGGGAACTTAAAACTTGTCCAGTTCCACCCCTGCCGTGGGCAGGGATGTCTTTCGCTTCCAGGCTGCTCCAAGCCCCAGTGTCCATCCTGGCCTGAGACACTTTCAGGGATCCAGGGGCAGCCACAGCTTCTCTGGGAAATCCATTCCAGGGCCTCCCCACCCTCCCAGGGAGGAATTCCTGCCCAATATCCCATCCACCCCTGCCCTCTGGCAGGGGGAAGCCATTCCCTGTGCCCTGTCCCTCCATCCCTTGTCCCAAGTTCCTCTCCAGCTCTCCTGGAGCCCCTTTAGGCACTGGAAGGGACTCTAAGGTCTCCCTGGAGCCTTCTCTTCTCCAGGCTAACACCCCAGCTCTCCCACCTTGTCTCTGTGGCAGAGGAAACTGTCCTTGGAAGAAAGAAACACTCTCCAGGCCATTTCCTAAGCTGCAATTACTGTAAGGAAGGAGAACAAACTAACCCAAGAGAAGAATCCGAGCTGACTGCACGCTTTACACCCAGAGTGATTCCACTGGGTTTCATAAACATTCACTTGTTTTGCATATTTAAGCCTCCCAATTTCTGCCATGCATGGCAAACCCCAGGAAAAGCTCAAATTATTCCTTCTTGTCAACCAAGCCCCACTCCTGAGACGTGTATAAAGGTGGAGCACAGAGGTATCAGAGCAGAGGGGTCCTTCTGGGTTGTGTCCTTGCCTCCATCATGTCTTCCAGCACGAGCCAGTAGCTGTCAGCTGGGTGACCTTCCCATGGGAGAAGGTTCTTCCCACCATCCTCTGCTTCTAGCAGGGTGACCCTCGGCCAAAGCAGTGCTTCCCCCTCCTGGCATTGTTTGGGAGAGGCTATGGAGCCTGGAGCCATGGCCAGAGCCTCCAAAACACAAAGGGATGGGAATGGGTTTGTTTCGGGCTCTGGGGAGGTCAGGGGTGCTGGGGCACCAGTGGGTCGGGCTGCAGATGTGGAGCTGCTCACCTGGTGCAGGTCAACAGGGATCTCTTGCAGCCCCTGGATGTGAAGGTCAACCCTGAAGTCCAGAGGGTCTGAAAGCAGGAGAGGGGGCAGCTGAAGAGCCTCCACAGCCAATTTGCCTCTTTGATTGACAAAACGAGAGCTGAGAGAAGACTTTGGTGTTCCAGACTTTGGTTTCTCCTTCACTGCAGTTCATAAGCCTTGAGCTGGTTTGGGTGTGTGAGACCCCGGTGCCATGAGTGCAGGTCGAGCCTGTTACATTTTTTTAATCTGATTTATGCTCTTAAATACTTCCATGAACTGCATCTGGTTTTATTATTAATAATGGGAGGGAGCTGTTCCTCCAAAGTGTCCAATGGGGCTTTGTCACTGTTGGCTCCTCTCTGCAGCCAGACTTTTTTCCATGGTCTCCTATCCATGAATGGGGGTTTCCACTCTCAGCCCAGTGATGCAGATTTATTTAAATGTTTGGTGATTCTGTAGCTGCCACAAAGGCTGTGCTGTCCAGGGCTTCATTGGAGAAGGGAAGAGCAGCAAGATCACTTTGCTCTAGGATTCATGGATTCATGGAATCACAGAATGTGCTAAGTTGGAAGGGACCCACCAGGATCATTGAGTCCAACTCCTGGCCCCATGCAGGACACCCCAACAATCCCACCATGTGTGGCTTGGGTTGGAATGGACTTCAAGGATCATCCACTTCCAACCGCTTTCCATGGCAGGGACACCTCCCACTTGATTGCAGGAAGGTCACTCTGACCCCCCTTTTGTTCTCTCATCCCATTCAATGAGCCCGGGGAGTGCTGAGCCAGAAGAGCAGATTCCTTGTGCCCCCCACACTCCTGTGGTCCCAACAGGAGTCATCCCCACACACACCTGAACGGGCGGCTTTGCTCTCTGAGTGCAGGTGCACCTTCTGGAGCAGCAGAACAGGGAGCTGGCTGCCGAATGGGATGTCCTATGGAAGCAGGTGCTGCCAGCCCAGAAGGACAACAGGAATGTCTTGGGCAGCTTTGCCTGTGCTGCTGGTGGCCATGGCTGGACTCACTGCGGTGGGAACAGGACCAGGCAGAGCCCGAGCTGAACCACTCCGAGAAGCTCGTGCAGGAGTTCAGGTGCCAGTGAGTGAGGAGAAACCACCCTTGGGGCAGGAGCTCCAACAGCTGCACTAAAGGGACTCTTGGCTTGGGCTGTATCAATAAACTTCCAAAAAACTGAGACAACAAAGGCTGCGATTCAAGAGACCAAGACTTAAGGAGCTGAGATCCATAAGGGTGATGTGCAAAAATCTGGGATCCAAAAGGCTGAGATCCAAAAGCTGAGATCCAAAAAGCTGAGATCCAAAAGGTTGAGATGCAAAAGGATGAGATCCAAAGCACCCTGTCCCCTAAATACCCACTCAAACAAGATCTCCAGTCTTGGAATGACCCCTTCACTGGTCTCTTTTCCCCATCAGATATGAGCAGGAAATGAACAGATGCACCGCTGCCGAGAGCGACTTCATGTTGCTGAAGAAGGTAAGGGATTGGGATGAATGGAAGGCTTGGATGCAGAGATCCAAGGGGTTTCCCCTGATCCACTCCTTGCAAGGCAAGGGGCAGGTCTAGAGAATCTTAGAAGTTCTTGGACAGGTGTAGGGTGTAGAAAAACACACCACCAAGAGAATACTTCATTCTAAATGGAATGCTTTCCTGCTCCTCATGCCCGAATTATGACTGTTTTTCAGAAACACTTCAATACTGGATATATTCTTGGGAATGCCTTAGCTGTTGCTGGTCAGGCGATAACTGAGTTTCTCAAACAAAATTTCTTATGCCAAAAATATAATGGAATTTCCTTAGATCCTTGTGTAGGCATAATTTTGACTTCTAAATGTCTGGAAACTCTTTTAGGATGTGGAGTGTGTCCATCTGACCAAGGCAGAGCTGGAAGCAAAGGTGGAAACCCTAATGCAGGAGATCAAGTTCCTGAAATGTGTTTCTGCTCGGGAAGGAATGCTCCTGTGCCAACCATTCCTCATGGCAGCTCTTCCTCCCATCCACTCCTTGTCCATATGAATTCGGGCCAGATTAACCAGTCAGACTCTGGGAATCCCAGAGCAGCAAGATTTTGAGATCTGAAAAAAAAGAAACCAAACCCAATTTCAACTCCTGGGCTGTGGCTCAGGTCCATGGTGGTGTTTCTTCCACTGGGATGTGAGATGAGAAATCCAGGGACAGGGATGCGCTGGTGACTTATGGCCACTTATCACTTCTAGGAAAAGGCTGAGCTGGGGAGAAGTCCCTGTGATGCTTCTGTGATGTCATTGTGAAAATGGACAACAGCCAAGCCCTGGACATGCGGGGCATCCTCAAGGGCACGGAGCACTGGTGGGAGGATATAGCTTGGAAAAGGAAATCCCAGTTGGAAGCATTGTACAGAGCCGGGGTAAGTCTGGTGACAGCTTCATAAGTGTCTCTCTGTCAGAAATAACAGTGCAAAAGTGGTGGGGTTTGGTTCCTATCTTCAATAAGTGATTTCTGGACCTGGTTTTCCATTCCGATAAACTCTGTGCGTCTCAAAGCTGTGAGAACACCCCTGGAACAGAGGTGGTGGGATGTGCTGGGAATGGGGAGGTGTAGATGAGCTGACCAGTGAAAGAAAGTTTCATTTGCTACTGGCAGTCTCAGGATCCACAAATCTTTTTTTCTAAACCAAGTTTAATTCACTCTAGAAAGAGACTCAAGGCTCCTATGGCAACCACAAGTATCAGCTCCCAGCTCTCTCCTTGCTTGCTAGCAGTTCCAAGAGCTTGAGGAGGAAAAGTGGAGGCACTTCAAGAAGTTGAAGTCCCACCAGCGAGAGATGGAAGAACTGAGTTTTGTGATGGAGAGGAGGCAATGTGACCTGGAAAACGTGAAGGAACAGGTGGGATGGACAGGATTTACCCTCTGGATCCTATGTGCCACTCCCAAGTTGTGTTTTCTACACCTTTGTGGCATTTATAAAAAAATGGGGACAAATTTTTTAGCAGAGCCTGTGGCAATAGGACAAGGGGTGACAGTTTTAAACTGGAGGAGGGTGGATTTAGATTAGATTGGAGGAAGAAATTCTTCCCTGTGAGGGTGATGAGGCCCTGGAATGGATTTCCCAGAGAAGCTGTGGCTGCCCCTGGATCCCTGGCAGTGTCCAAAGGCCAGGTTGGACAGGGCTTGGAACAACCTGGGATAGTGGAAGGTGTCCCTGCCCATGGCAAGGGCAGGACTGGATGAGCTTTACTCTCCCTTCCCACCCAAACTATTCCATGATCCCACAATTTCTTTCATCTTTATCAAAGAGAGTTGCCTCACGCTGGCTCCATCGGTCTAGGGAAGCTCTTCCAGTGGTGAACAGGGAAGAAGGATTATCTCCCAGCTTATTTTCTGTTGGATCCTTTTGATTATTGCAAAGAACTAATTGAACCAAATTAGATCATGGAATTAGCTACAGCTCTCAGAAAATTGCTGGAATTGCTTCCGCAGGAATTCTGGCTTCTGACATGGGTTCAAAGCATCCAATGAACAGGTAGAATTATGACTCACCAGTAAGTCATCACCCGTAGAAACTGGTATAATTTCCAGACCACCTAATTCATTATATAGTTTATAACGGGAAGCAATGGGAAACCTTAATTATTAGTTCCAGTTAGGGCAGAGTACTGGTATCCTCCAAACAAAACTCAAACCCAGTCTTGGCAGCACAAGGACGTGTTCAGACGTCCTGGAGTATTTTATAATTGATTACTGATTTCAGAAATGTTTGGCTTTCCTAAAAAAAGCCTCAATAACCCCCAGTTTAGGACTCTCAAAATGGGCAGGAATTTCTTTTTTAGAGATGGGAATGATGAGAAAGAAGACAGGGAAAGGCAGGAGGTCTCATGTCCCCCCAGCAGGTCTTGTCTCTGCAAACATCACTTGGTGACATTGAGCAGCGCGGGGGTTGTGCCCTCAGAGACTCCTGGGGGGGGCACAATGAGCTGCAATATGAGCTCCAGACAGCCAAGGATGAGCTGGCATGGATGCTGTGGGACTCCCAGGAGCTGCGGAACTGTAAGATGGCCCTGGATATTGAGATTACAACCTACAAGACTCTGCTGGAGGGTGAGGAGAGCAGGTGGGTTCCACCACAGCCATGTGTGGGCAGCTCTTGGTCCTTGGGGCTCCTCCACAGAGCCCAGGAGGGTGGAAAGTGCTAGAAATGCTCATTCCATCATGGATAACCTTGTGACCTCCTTCTCCTCCAGGATGTGCCGTGGGAGCCCTGTGGGAGTATGTAAGTAAGAAAAAGGTTCTCAATTTTCCTTACAAAGTTAAACCACCTCACTCTGGCTTGGAGGGGAAAGAGAAGGAGGAGGAGGAGAGGGGAGGCTGTGTCCTCCCCATGAGGGACTCCCATTATGTTTTCCCACAACAGTGATTCCCATTGGCTCTGGGACTGACCAGGGATGTGGGTCTGGACAGCCCAGAAGATTCAAGTCCTCCTGCAGTGCTGCATCCCAACCCCACAACATTTGTGCCTCTCACAGAGGATTCACTTCCAGAAGTGCAACTGGCTCCGTAGCCAGGAAATTTATCCCTGGTGCTCCTGGCTGCATCCCCAGGAGAGAGGAATTTGGGGCTGGAGCTGGGGGCTCAGCCTTTCTGGGCACTGGGGCACTTGGGAGGCGTGGGAAGAGCTGCAGGGCTGCCAAGAGCATGGGAAGCTCTGCTCAGCCATGAGGGATGTGTGGGCCAGGGGTGAGGATTTGAGCTGGACCTCCTTGTCCCAGATCTGAACTTCAGCTGTGAGGGTCAGGACAAGCAGGATTTAAGAGCTAAAGTAGAAAAATGAAAGTCCTGCTTCACTTTTAGTGCTAAAAATAACCTCAACTCCACCTCAACAGGAGGCAGAGGCAGATTGGGTGTGAGAACAGTGGAGCATCAGGAGACCACATCAGAGAAGCTCCACCACTGGGATCACATCAGAAAGGGACACTTGAAACATTAAAACCCCCCAAATCCTTTTGATTTCCACTCTTTCTTTAAAGGGTTGTTGGTTGTGTTGGGGCACTTATCCTCTTATCACTCAATTCCTGTTTTCCCATCAGGCTCTTTTATTTTTCCTGATTAAACCTTCGCTATCTCTGTGCCAAGCCGTGAGATTTAATCCAGAATCTTTTCCCTAAAGTGTTCTGGGAAGTGTTTCTGGAAAGGAGCTCATCAAAGTCTCTCTGATGTAGCTTTAGGAGGGTGACTGGAGTTTTGTGGTGGGACACACGGGGTCACAGAGAGGAAGGAAGGGCTGTAGTGATGTCCTGGGAATGGTTGGTCATCCGTATGCAGGCAGGGAAGCCATAAAGGAAATCTTAATTCAGAATTCCACCTGCTGGAGTCAGCAAAGATTAATTACTCCGCTTGTGCTCCTTGGACACCCATAAATTACACCACCCTCACTTCTCCTGGGATGACTCAATGGCTTTAAACCTTTTGCTCCTTTTACAGTAGAACTAACACATTACCATCTGCTTTTAGGTGTTTACCAAAAGTACAGAAATGCCCATTCCTTAATTGCACAAGACATATCGAATGATTAGAAGTCTTAATTAAACAGAGGAGGCAGAGCTGTCTGGAGAGAGTAATGGAATCATGGAATGGTTTGGGATGGGAGGAATCATAAAGCCCATCCAGTTCCACACCCTGCCGTGGGGAGGGGCACCTTCCACTAGACCAGGTGGCTCCAAGCCCCTTCCAGCCTGGCCTTGGAGACTTCCAGGGGTGGGGCAATGTGGATCCAATGATGTAGATCCAGTCTTTGGCTGGTGTAAATTTAAGCTCTTTTAAGATGATTTGCACAAAATTTGGCTTCTATCTGAATTCAATGGGTGTTTAAAAATTCAGAAGGAAATCATTTCAGTCTTTGTATTTTTATGCCACGTCTGCCACAGACGTGTGACAACAAAACACCTTTTTTTTTCTATCTCTGCAAAATCTGCTGGAAGAGGGTATTAAGGGAAAAAAAACCCGTAATGTGCCTGGTTGGTTTTTCAACATCATTTTCGAGGCCCTATGAGTACTATTCAGGCTTTCAAAAAGATCAGAGGGAGATCTTTTTGTTTCATTGTACATTTGAACAGATTAAAAAAGAAACCAGATGTGAGTAAGATAAATCAACATAAAATCAATAATAAAAAAAGGACTAAAGTGTTTTGTGATTAAACTGATGAAAGAGCACAACAAAGAAATGAACCTCAGGTTGGGCAGATACATTTTACCAAAGGGAAATCCAGAGGGAAGGTCTTTCCTTGCCAAAATTATTGGCATTCAGAACTGGAAGAGCTTCCTCTCCCCCCACACTCTCATGTGATAAGAAGTTATTTCCCAATCAAATATGAGAAGCACAAAATAAATCAGGCTCAATCTTTAATGAAGGAAACCACAAGAAAGATTTGACAAGAAAAGAGCAATCAAACAGGTATAAATATTCATTAGGAGGGCTTTGATCTCCAAAGGTTTCCCATTGGAAACAGACCGTCCTCTCGCTTTTTATGCAAGGGGAGAATAAATCAGGGCAATGACGCAGAAGTAGCGTTGTTTCCTTGCCTCCAAACTCCCCTATCACCATTTCAAGATGTGATAAGTTAATTTGGCAAGTGCTGAACTCCAGCCTGGCCTCTGTGAACATCAGACATTCTGCAGCACCTCCCAAAGCTGCACCAATCCAAACCAATCCAATCCAATCCAACCCAATCCAACCTAATCCAATCCAACCCAATCCAACCTAATCCAATCCAATCCAATCCAACCCAATCCAATC
>NW_008238107.1:204854-213717 GCF_000691975.1 Corvus brachyrhynchos
ATCCAATCCCGTCCAACCCAATTCAATCCAATCCAATCCAATCCAATCCAACCTAACCCAATCCAATCCAACCCAGCCCAGTCCAATCCAACCCAATCCAATCCAATCCAATCCAGTCCAATCCAATCCAATCCAACGCTTTATTTGGGCATTGAACTTTTGGCATAACAAAAGGAAGAGCTTTTCTCCTTCTGGCTGAATACGCTTCTCACCTTCCACAGGCAGTTCCTTCCTTGGGGTGGCTCAGGGAATCTCTTCAACTGGAAAACAACTTCAACCAGATGGGATCAGCAATCTTGTGGATTTACAGGGACATTTCTGTAACCTTTTAACAACTTAGGTCTTTTTTTCACCTTTTCTAACACCTTTGCTGCTCCAGGCAGTGGGATGCCATCCTGATCCAGGATTCCCATCCATCCGGCATTCATTTCCACTGCAGGAGAAAGAAAACAACAGGAGGAAGATCAAACCAAGCCTTTGCTTTGTTGGGAGCCTCAGCTCTGATGCCTCTGATCGCAGGATCGGGTGATGCGGCACCGGGAGCCGAGCGGATCCAGGAGCGTGGGATGTTGGGGCTCTCATTAGGACTTCAAAGGTGCTGAAGAAATTTAGTGCCCAAAGGGTGGGACTCATTTCACCTCCCTCAACCTCCCCAGGCGGGCGCCGGGGCCGGTGTCTGGTTGTCTAGACGGCCTCTGGTCTCCAGGAAGAACAGAGCGAAGGAGCTGCAGAGGTGGATTCTTCCCACCTGCTTGTGCTGCCTATTTCAGGAGGTGATGAATCACTGTCTGGAGATGCCAGATCTCTTTCCATCAGCCAGAGAAGGAGTCTCAAAGAGGAAATTAGAATCCATGGCCAGTTTGATAGCTGAAGGAGGGAGGAAAGTGCACCCAGGCCCAGAGTTTGATGAATTTTACGAGGAATATCCCTTGAAAATCCCAGTTTTGGCTTCTCACATGGAGTAGGGTGAGGTCAGTGAGAGGCAAAAACACATGACCAGACTGAATTACCTTGGATAACTTTGGCTTTAGGATACAAGAGACTGCACTAATCAAATCAATCCTCCAACACGTCACGAATGACTTGGACAAGACTCTGCACAGTCCAAGAAACTCTGTAAAAATCCATGTTCCGACCCAATCTTACATGGATCAAATGGTGTTGGCTTAAGCAGGTTCCTGCCATTGTCCAACCTGACTGTGAGGAGCTCTCGATGGCTGAGGATAATTACAGAGCCCTTTGAGACTATCACATAAAACACCTTCTGAGAGCTGGTCCAGAATCATCTCCAGAGGCAACAAACAAATTAGTGAACTCCAGTGTTCCTCTAATGAATTCCCTTTTCGGCAGCCCATTCAGGGAGTGAAATGCTGACAAAGGGAGTGATTGCAAGTTGTCAAAATGACTCATCCAACCCCTCATCAAAATATTTTCCTTTTTGGCTTCCTTGCTCCTTCCCTTTTTTTGGTTTGGGGGTTTTTTTTGGTGGTTTTTTTTTTTTTTTTTGTTTTTTTTTTTTTGAGTCAAAAAGCTGCAAGTTTTTCTTCAGGGTGCTCTCCCCTATCCCACATCCACATTCACAAAAACAAACTGGTGATTCTTGAGGTCTTACACACCACTTACTATTCCTTGAAAGGACCTAAAAGACATTAAATGAAGCTGCCTTCCCACTGGGATCCAGAAGAAAAACAGGAATTTGGCCAACACACAAATTTTAGCCAATGCTGAGCAACTTTACCCCAAATCTCTTCCCTCTCAAGAACTCAGAGGCTCTGGAGAGTTTGGGAGCTGGGGCTGCTGCAGCACAGCTGTTTCACAGATGTTTAATTGCAGCCTATGCTGCATTCCAGGTGTCTCCCATGCATCTGACTGGGATAATGGGGTGCAGAGAGGGACACATCTTCAGCCTGACTGGTGAGCCTGCTTTCCTCCACAGGGTTCCGAACAGCCGCTCTTCTTTGGAGTCAAATCTGCATTTTGAGTCTGATAAATCTGTTTAGAACTTCAAGGACCGGGGAAGTGCCAAACTGCATCTTGAAGCCTCTCCTATTTGTTTAATCTGATATTTCCAATTGTGCTGGCAGCCCAGTTTGCACCACAAGCCTGAACTACTATAAACAAAGGTGTAATCTGAACGTTGTAAATATCTGGAATTATCCCTTTCGGGTACGGCAAAAGTAGCAGTTTACACAACTAATTCATACCACCAGCCCCTCAAACTCACAGAAGTTGCAATTACAGGTCCAATTAATGGCTTTGGGGATCCTGGGGCTGCAGTCACGTCCCACGGTTTCCATGTGCATCTTCTTCTCAACCACTTGATATTAGACAGATGCGTGTTTGGAGGAGGTTTGGCATAACTTTTATGATCCTGACTCTTGGAGAATGTTTTTGGAAGGGGTTAACGAGGATGAGGGAACATAAAACCTGTGTGTCTCCAGCTGCTATCCCATTGTATAATATGGACATTCCTCCAAGCATTGCTCCCTTCAGGAGGCAGGGCCAAGGGTGTTCATTTGTTTGCACTATAATGTCCTTTTTTTCTCCCAAACTTCGTCCGCAAAGAGCTGAAAGAGCCTTTTTGCTTTGACTTTCCAACAGCCAGTTTAGAGAAGGTCTGGAGAGGTTTCCTGCCTCACCTCCTTGGGCTGGTGATTAGGAGAGAGGGATTCATCTCCCTGGTGTGAGTCAGAGCCTTCCCTGGTGTCCAGCCTAATCCACTCATTAAGACTTCCTCTCTTGGTGCAGAAAGCCCAGCGCCTTCGGAGAGCAAATCACCCCCATTGCCCTGAGCACAGCCCCGGGGACTTCTTCCCTCGGAGCTGTCTCCCCGGGGAGTGTCAAGGACATGTCTGGCAAAGTCACCCAAATGCAGCCGTCACTTGGTGAATGGGGTGGATCTCACCAAGCTGGAAGAGATTATTGTTCCCTTTTTGTTCCCAGTAGAGACTTCCAGGAGGTGAATCTGAAAGGGCTTTGACACCCAACCTTGGGAGAAGCTGCAGAATAGTGAAAGCCAAAGAATTAACCGTCACAAATAAGAACTTGCAGCATAATTCTAGAAATAACTGGCACTGATGGCACAGAACACAAATCTATGAGCAAATAGAAATATGTCACAGATCCTGGATGAAACCTGGATGGTTCACTGGTGTTTCAGGGAAGGTCATCTTGAAACGCTGGACATTCCCAGGATTCTGCACATTCCCAGAATTCCCAGAATTCTGTGATTCTGTGCATCTATCTGGGGGATATTTTGAGTTTTTGCATACAAATCCAGACCTTAAACTCAGTGAATTTACTGGTATTTCAGATACAGAAAGGATCCATCACGAGACAACTTCCACAGTGTTTGTTGTTTTACAGTTGACTTTCTTCTTTTATTTTTCCTTTGAGCTACTTTTCGGCAGACAAAATTGTGAAATTACCCCCACAAAGTGCAAGTCTGCAAAACATCCCATCACACACACAGCCTTATGAGACACAAAACCCCAAACGACACACTGCAAACAAATCACAAAGAGCTCCTTCAAAAATGTTTCTAAACTATAATTAGCACTAAGTTAGGGGAGCGCTTCAAACCGTAATGTATTCGAAGGCAACTTGCAAAGAGAGCACTTTTAGATTCCTTTTTATTTCCTCAGTAGTTACTATTTGCTGGGCTGGTTTGCATTTTGAGGAGCATTTATTGCTGCAGGGCAAACCAAACCCTTAAGTGCTTAAATTAACGTCCTGATCCTATCAAGGCCAGCTTCCCAAAATATATATAAGGGGCAGCATCCCCGCGTCGCTTCAGTGGGATCCCTGCTCCTCTCCTGCACCAGAGCAGCCCCATAACTTTGCTATTCCACCTTCAAATAAGCCACGATGAGCAGGCAGGCACCGACAGTGAGATCTGTCCTGGGACGAAGAGGCTTCAGTTCAGCCTCGGAGATTTGTGGTCGCAGCTACGCCGCGTCCGTGAGCCAGCCCGTGCGGTGCGGTGCCGGTGCCTACAGCAGCAGGAGCGTTTGCAACCTGGGCGGGAGCAGGAGAATCTCTTACGTCAACGGGGGCTGTGGCACCTGCTGCTTTGGGGAGATGGCACTCGGAGGCATGGGCTACGGGAATGCTGGAGGAGGAAGGATTGGCCTGTGCGGCCCCCGGGGATACAGCATCGTGCGAGGGTTCCCCGAGCGCAAGGCCGACGGCATCCAAGGGATCTGCATCGACGAGCAGCTGCTGAAGCCTCTCTGCGTCGGGGTGGACCCGCTGGAACATGAGATACGCTGCCAGGAGAAGGAGCAGATCAAGACCCTCAACACGCAGTTCGCCTGTTTCATCGACAAGGTGAGTCCAGACCTGCTCCAGAACTGCTCTTCCTTGAGGAAAACAAAACCTGACCAACCCCTTCCCAAACCCATCTCGTGCCACGAGCCTATCAGCCAAAGCCCCAGTCCAGCTCTGCCATGAATCTCTGAGCTGGGTCCATGCAGGGGTCCAGCTTCCCACAGAGAATTTTAAGATAATTCTAATAATTTTTAACAACTGATAATCATTTTAAGAGCATGTTGGTCCAGACTGAGATCTTTTTAATGGGGCTTATTTCAACCATGTCCCTGTCCTGGCATTCCACGGCCTTTGAATCATGGCCATGGTTGCACTGGACTTTCTTGCAGGTGTCTCCTCTTGGACAGTCTCAGTTCAAATTGGATTTCTCGCTGCAGCTCAGGTGGAAGTTACAGCCCTGACAGGTTCCTCTTGCTGTCCTGTGTTAAATAATTCCAGTAATTCCCTCCTCTCTTTGACTTTAAATATAGTGACAGTTCCAGAAACATTCCTGAAGGCAAAGGAGGTTAATCTTGATCCAGACAAGATCAGGTTAGAGATCAAATCTGATCTGTGACCCAAGGATCCCTTTGTAGAACAAACACAGACGAAGTAATTTCACTATCTGGGGACTCAGTTTTATCCTAAAATACATCAGAGGCACCATCTGGAGGAGTTTTGTTCCTAATAATTGTTAAGAAAGGCAGATTTAGATACCGGGCTCCCGGATTTCTAAATAACGTAGACATGATGTATATATTTCTAAACCATTTAGATGTGCAAATTCTAGATTTTGAGTTAATTCAGATGTGTGACATAAAGATTTCTAAATAAGGACAGACAGCTTCCAGATCACGGTGCTGTATCAGCTCTCACTTCCTGAAAATCCTATTCCTGCACTTGTGGTTAAGAGCAGAGAGTTAAACAGGTGTTGAGTCCCTGCCTTCACCTCTTGAAGAATTGCTATTTTTTGCCTTCAGGTCCGATTCCTGGAACAGCAGAACAAAGTGCTGGAGACCAAGTGGGGCCTTCTGCAGCAGTATGTGCTGCCAAAAAAAGGGAAAAACCTGGAACTGTACTTCGAGAATTACATCTGTGACCTGCGGAAGCGCCTGGACTGTCTGCTGTGCGAAAAGCAGAAACTGGGCAGTGAAGAATGTGCCACGAGCCAGCTGGTGGAGGAGTTCAAGTGCAAGTAAGGACCTTCTGGGCTCCTCTGGCTGGTGGCATTTTGCTTTTCTGGTTCATCTTGGGTAACTTCTCCCAGACTTGTGCATGTCCCCTCTGGGAGTGCCACATTCTTCTGTCTCACTGGTGAGCACTTTGCATTGGTAATGTTGTTGTTGCTCATGAGGAAGCTTCTGATCTTGGGATGGTTTAATGTTGGTCTCCAGACACTGATCTGGCAGTGCCTGGTGGCAGTCCCTGTGCAAGAGAGAGTTGTCATTTGTACCTGGTGATTATTGTCATTTATACTGGAGGTTATTGTCATTTACACCTGATGGTTGATGTCTGAGGGTCTGAGCATTTTTCTTTCCTCAGTCCTTTTCTCCTCCTTTTCCAACAGGTATGAGGAGGAAATCAACAGGCGCACAACTGTGGAGAATGAGTTTGTGGCACTCAAAAAGGTGAGAAGCTGAAACTACATGAGTGGTTATACCTGTGGTAGGTTTATTTGGGGCAAAACTTGGCTGAAATAGTGAATTATTAACAAAAACCCACAAAAGTGTTATGATGAGCTGAAGGGAGACTTAGAAAGAGGCACACGTCTGGGAAAACGGGCAAGTAAAAATAATGTCTCCTCAAAGTCAACATCATCAGCATTACAGCACCAGTTTTGTTGCCTCAAAAACATTCCTGAAGTGTGGGAGGGGGACAGACCAGGACAGGTCACACTGGAACACTGGGTTATTTCTGGCTGTCTCTCCACATCCTTTATTCTTGGACATCAGAAAAGCAGGAATCATTTGAAGAATATTAAAAAATTGTGTTTAAATGCTCATTAGTCAATTGTGGGTTTGTAGCTGCATCCTAAGTGATAAATCAACTAATTCCTGTAAGTCGTGTTGGAATGGTTTTGTTTCCCTTCAGGAGGCACCGAGTATCCTGACTCACCCTCTCACACCTTTCTGCTCTTGAAATCTTGTTGAGACACATTTCTGTCTTGTTGGTGTTGCCTCTGTGTATTTCTCCAGCATTTACAGCCAGGTTTGGGCTGGAATGTGTGTGTCTCCCCTCTTGCAGGATGCAGACTGCATCTTCTTGAACAAGGAAGAGCTGGAGGTGAAGGTGGATCTGTTAAGGAGGCAGCTGGAGCTGCTGAAATGTGTGTTTGAGGAGGTGAGTTCCTCCGGTCCATCCTGGCACTTTGGGGGTCCTGTCTCTTCCTTCAGGTGCTCCAAATTTCTTCTGCTTGAAACCCCACTGGGATGTGTCTCATACCAAGCCCTGAATAATTAAAAGCATGAAAGTACAAGGTTGATGTAAAATTAACATGATGATGCTGGAGATAGGGTGGTTCCCCCTTCCTTCATGCAGCTCCAGGTAGGAATTGGCTGTGTCCTAACTCTACCCTGGAGAAAAGATGCGTCCGTCTCGTTCCTCCGGATTGCAGCTGCCTGATTAGAGCTGAAGCAACTCCCAGCTCAGTCCTGTCATTAAATCACTCAGGCAGTTGGAGATGAGAGGATACCAAGGGTTAAGTCATTCCAGTTCCTTGCCCTTGATGTGGACAGAGTTGCTGCAGGTCAGCACGTAGGTCAGCAGTCACAGGTGGCAACTCATCCTGCTGCAGGATTTTCTGCTGAGCCATCCCGAGGGACATTTCTTGACTTGTTCTATCCCTCAGCCGCTCTGTGTCGCAGCCCTTCCCTTCCTGCAGAGCCTGAGAGGTGAAAAGAGCTGACTAAGCCCTTCCCATCCCGCAGGAACGGGCTCAGGTTGATCGCCAGCTCTGCGACACCTCGGTCATCGTCAAGATGGACAACAACCGAGACCTGGACATGGAGAGCATCATCAAGAACGTTGAGTGCTGGTACCAGGAGATCGCCCAGAAGAGCAAAGAAGAAGTCGATGCTTTCTACCAGACCAGGGTGAGTAAGAGGCCACGAGGGTCTGTGCCTGGCAATGTCACAGGCCCAAAGTGACGACTGTCCTGTTTCTTGGTTCCAGTTTCAGGAGCTGCAGGATAAGAGAGGGAAGTACTGCGATGACCTGCAGAGCAACAAGTGTGAGATTTCAGAGCTGACCCGGATGATTCAGAAGCTGCAGTGTGAGCTGGAGAGCGTCAAGAAGCAGGTAGGAGATGCTTCCAGAGACAGCTCAGACACAGGGCAAGGTGATGCATTGATCTTTATGAGACTTGAGATCTGCTCTGGGCCTGGTTGGAAAGTGAAAAGTGGGAGGAGAGGGATGTGATGCTGGTGAGTTTTCCCTGTTTGCAATTGGGAGAGGAGGTTTATCCAAAGCCAGAGTGTCCAAGAACTAGGATAAGAAGCCTTGCAGATGCCTGCACTATTGTCCTCCCCCGACAGGTATCCTGCCTGCAAACCTCCATTTGTGACGTTGAGCAGCGCGGCGATTGTGCCCTCAAAGATGCCCGGGAGAAGCACGTTGAGCTGCAGAACGCTTTGCAGAAGGCCAAGGACGAGCTGGCCTGCATGCTGCGGGACTATCAGGAGCTGCTCAACGTCAAGCTGGCCCTGGACATCGAGATTGCCACCTACAAGACTCTGCTGGAGGGTGAAGAGAGCAGGTGGGTGATACTTTTCCCTCTTGAGTATCTGAGGCTATGGCAGTTCCTGCTCCCAAGTGAATTCTACAGCTCCAGGATCTCCCCAGGCTCAGAGAAACTGGACCTGGAGAGATGCCTGGAGGCCATGGAGGCCACATGGGTGCCAGCAAAAATAGTTCCTCTCCTAGGGATAGTGAGGCATGTTCCAACGATGGACTAAGTGGGCTGGATTGTGGCTGAAAGTTGTGAGTAACATGCATTTCTCTTTTCTCCCTACAGGATATGTGTGGGGAACCCCGTGAGTGTGTGTAAGTAACTGCACATTTTCAGCCATGAAGATTTCTTGTTTCAGGAAAGATACCCTTGGGAGCAGCATTATCTGTCTGCCCCAGGTCCCTCTGCCTCCCTTTTCCACTTCTGGAAAGTTTAGCTCCAGAAATCTCAAATACCTCTGAATTTTAAAAAAATCAGCTCTTTGAGTGAGGGGAGAAGGTCAAATTCAAGACCCTTTTCTGCTCTTGGAGGCAACAAGGAGATGTCCTGGTGACCATGGGATACGTATTGAACCTGGGAGGGAACATGGGAAGGGGGAGAATCCATGAGTGGATGTGCTGGGACACGGGGGAGGAGTTGGAAGGCGCAGGGGCTCAGAGACGTGTGACAAATCTGGAGGAGATCAGGTTTGGTTGGTTCTGTCACTCAAGACCAGCCTGCCGTGTGAAAGTCTCCCAGTTTTCCTCCCTAACTGCTGATTCCCGTGGGCTCTGTTGCAGCTGTGGTCAGCAGCGGCTACAACATCCCCGAAGACTGCGGGATGCTGGC
>NW_008238107.1:213773-229029 GCF_000691975.1 Corvus brachyrhynchos
GCCCCCAGAGCGGCGGCTTCAGCTCCCGGAGCGCCGGCATCCACCCCAAGAGAGTCCTCAGCTCCGTGGCCAAGCAGTGCATCCCAGAGGTGTTCTGCCAGGCTGGAGGGGTCAGCTGCAGGGCAGGGGGGTGAGCCCTGAGCGCCAGGATGGGGCCGTGCCAGGCCGGGGGGGTGCTCAGCTTCGGGAACCAGGGCTGCGTCATCCGGCAGCTGGGGGGGACCCCCGTCGTTGTGTCCAGCAGCCCGGAGGTCGTGGGGTGCAACAATGGCGTGGTGGGGAATTTCGGGGTTGTCAGAGACCCCTGCGTGGTCCCGTAGGGCGGCAGAGCCCCCGGACAAGCATCTCAGCCCCGCGCCGAGAGGATGCAGGGTGATGCCTGCCCGTCAGCAGCAACGCTTGTCACCAAACCCATTCCACATTTATGAACCCCAGATTTATCCCCCCGAGTTTTGTTTTCAGAGTCCCCAAGCCTAAAGACTCCTCTACAAACTTCTCCTGCAGGTGCTCAGCACAGTGTGATTTCTGACTTATTTAGGTTTTCACAGCTTTAAGGGTTTGTTTGTTGTGCTGCTTCCCCGTCTTTTCCCATAACGAGCGGATTAATTAACAATATTCCCCCCTCCAAGACCCCTCTTTTTTCTTCCAGCTCCTCCCAAAGCATTTCAGAAAAGAGAGAGAGGATTTAACTGTTTAACTTTCCCAGGAGACACTGCGAAGAGCAGACTCCCTTTATTTTTATCCTATCTATTTTTGGTCCAGGAAAACCCCGAGCTGCAAATTTATGCTTAAATCCGAAACAAAGCAATTTTCAAAGCACCTGCTGGTTAGTCTGTAGCCATCAGGGGTTTTTTGTGTGTGGAATTTGCTTATGGATGAACACGTAGTACTTCGGTTTGCTTCTGCATGTTGGGGTGGCTGGTTCAAGGCCTGCTGATTTTTAGAAGAGATCACCCCCTTTCCTTTTTCATTCCCCCAAAATGCCAAGGGAAATTACTGGTGCATAAATTGTCCACATTGACACCTTGTACAGCGTGAACGGAGCTGTTCCCGTTGACTGCTCAAACTTCCCAGCTTCTCACTGTGTCCTCAATAAATTGCTTTGAAAGGACATATTTTGTCTCTCAATTTTTCCATAGACAATATTTAAAGGTGAAAATAGACTCTGGGGAGAAGTAAAGAGACGTTTGGATTCTCTGTAGGCAGTTTGGGACATGGTGGGGCTCAGGTGCCACTGGGGTTTGCTCTGGTTTATTTATCTCCTCAGAGCATATCACGTAAGACATTTTAGAGACCAATTAACAATTGATGTCAAGGATTTCCAGAAACCTCCAAAATAATCCTGAGCACCACATGGTGGTGTTTTCCAGCCTATTGCAACCTCCTAACAGCGTATTGGTTTGATCCTTCCATGTCAGACCAGTTGAATGAAGATGAATTCAACACTGCCCTTCTGGGCTCACAGGTCTGGTGATCAGGGCTGTGGGACCAGAGTCATGTTTCAGACATAACAACTTTGCTTTAGTGGCTTTGGGGATGACAAAGTGTTATCTGAACTGTATGACTTAAAAGGCAATGAGATCTCTTGGCCATAATGGGGTGGGATTGACTTTGCCCTGGCTTTGGAGTCTCCCATGTTGAGCTCAGCAGGGTTGCTGGGGGTTTATTTCATGGAAAAAAATGACATTTCCATGGGGTGATTCATCTGGCCAAACACAGATGCCTAATTTAGCAAGAAATGCATCGAGCTTGAGGCTGTTGGCACCAATGGGATCTGTCCCAGCTCTGGAGGCAGCCCCGGGCAGGGGGATTAACCCAACACAGGTGTCCCATGCCAGGCGCCTGCAAGTTCCCAGGAATCCTCCCTGCCTCTCCCCGCCAGACCTGCAGACGTTATTATCACAGGGAATTTCTTCCTGTCTCCAGCACAGGAAGAATTACAGGTCACACAGCCCCAGTAATCTCCCCACTCTCACAGGGCAAAATTCTAATTACAAACCTGAAAAAAGGGACAATTAAAGGGCAACACGGGGAAGAAGATCAGCACCTTTGGGGAAGGGCAGGGGATGTCATTTCCATGCTGATAGTGGAAAACGCTTCATCCAGCTCTGACCAGCTGCGTGTCAGACCCTGGTGGGGTGAGGTGGATGCTTGTCCTCCACCTGTGCCCTCTCTACAACGAGGAATCCCAGTTCAGCAGTTTCATTTTTAATTGGCTCCAAGTAGATGGGATGGAGCCGCCTCGGTGGGGAATTCTGCCTCTGAGCTTGCTTCATTCACCACCTGCAAATGGAATTTGGAACTAGGAGTCCCTCACTTCAGGCAGCTCCCATTAATTGTGTGAACATCACGGATTCCCCATGTGGTGTCTGGATGTCACTCGGCCTTGGCCAAGTGTCCAGGAAACAGTGCAGCCCCAAACTTGGGTCTTGTGTCTGTGAGGAGGCCTGGCCATCCCTTCACAATCCATACTTGGAATGACTTGGCTTGGCTTTGTGCCAAGGCCACTTTCTGCTGGGTTTTGCTAAAAACAGTTTCTTGAGGAAGAGGAGGGGGAGGAAGCCCTGCTTTGGGGCCAGAGTTTGGTCTTCACCTGCTTGACCTGACCCATTGCTCTTCCCTCTTCTCAGCCTTTATGGCCTGGAAAACCAGGAACTGGCTTTGCGTGGCATTCCCAGCTCAGAGGGGCGGGAGCCTGGCAAGCCCCAGGATTTCCAGAGCTTTCCCCCCCTGACCATTAAAGTCAGCCACCGAGGCAGCCCCAGACTAAGAGAGGACTCGAGCCTGGGCTGTCCCTGCAGGGCCTTGGGCTGAGCTCAGACAGGAGCCTGAAATATTCCAAGGGTGACTCTTCCCATTCCCGACTGAGGAAGCAGGAGGTGACTGCCTAATTTCAGAGGAATAATTAACTTTTAGTGGCCTGAATAATAGAGAGAAGAAAGGGAGATGATCCTGCCTCACCCAAAACAAGGGCAGCTCCTTTCCTCCTCCTCCTCCTGGAGCCAACACCCAAATATTCTAAGCTATAATATTAGCAAACCAAAGAGGGAAATTAAGGCTGCATTTATTTTTCTTTCTCTGGCTACAGCTCTTAAGAATTTTATCACAGGAGCAAAGGGAAAAGGTTCACCTCAAATGGTTTTCAAGCCATTCATTAAAGCTGTAAAACAAGCTCAAAATCCTCTCCTGGCAAGGGATTGCTACTTGTCTTCCCAATATAAATTCTGTGTTTTAATCTTGGGGATTGTTTTGACTTTATTATTTTTATTTTCTTCTTAGTCTTAAGGAGTGTTTTGACTATTTTTCCCTTTCCAATAGCAACAAGTTCAAACACTCATTATAAGTTGGGGAAGTGGATTTTCTGTCAATTAAAAATAACCAGAGAAAACATTTTGATATTGGAGCAATGTCTCCATGAAGTTCTTTTAGAAAAAAGAAAATAGAAATACCAATCCAGGAATTTTATTCTATTAAATGTCTTGGGTTTGGTTGACTAATTGAATAAAATCAACTCCATCCCAACCAAACCCAGGACACCAAACCAAAGCCCACCATGGTCAAGGAGATGAAGAAGAGAAGGGGAAGAAGCAAAGCCATCCAGGCTGAGTGCATGGTCCAGGCCCTTTCCATCATCCAGGGGACACATGGACCACTCAGAGGATTCCTGCTCCAAAAACCGAACATGTGCTGCCAGAAGAGCAGCATGAGGAGAGGGGAGACTCTGCTCCCGCATCAGGAACCTCCTGCAGACACCTCCCCACCCTTCCTAACCAGCACCTTCCAGTTCAACCCTCCTGAGCAGGGTGGGACAATTCTGTTGTAAATTCAGCTTTAAAATAGCAGAGATTTCTGGCACCGATCCACCCAACCTGAGCTTAATTTATAGACTAGAAAGGTGAGGGTGGGGCCTGGTGCAGGTTGCTGAGAAAAGCTGTGGCTGCCCCATCCCTGGAAGGTCCAAGGCCAGGTTGGACAGGGCTTGGAGCAGCCTGGAATGGGATGGGCTTAAAGATCCTTCAATAAGATTCTTCTTCTCCTACATCATCCCGCTGGACTGAATTCACCAAGACTGGAATGTAGGAAGAGGAGGAAGAGGTGGGACTCTGACCGGAACAGAGAGAAAGCCGTCTCCCAGAAAGTCATCTCCCAGAAGTCCTGGCCACAGCGTGTCCCTGCAGCACAAGGCAGGAACAGCAGCACAACCGCAGCCCCAGGGGGAAGAACACCCATCTCAGTAAATATTCGAGCTGGTAATTAACCCCCACAGAATTAATGGAACAAGGAAACACTCTCCGAGCCAAGGCTGTCATTTAAGCTTCTCCACTTGCTCATTATTCCCCATGTGTGAGAGGTACCAAAATGTTTTCTTTATGTCAAAAGCTGACACCAACCACCACAAGCCAAACAAAACCGGGCGGGCTCAAGAGACGTTTCTTCCATCCAGCCTGCATAAGGAATCCAAGATAAGGAATATTTTCTTAAGTCTGCCACTGGACAGGCTCTTTCGCTGGCTTCTCTGCCCCTTCCTTCTCTCCTGACCTGGAATAGGATAAAGATCCTGAACCTCTGCACTTTAGAATTGAATGAGGAGTTTTTGAAGCCTTCTAGCTCAGGAGCAGCAGAAAAGGGAAAACCAAACTCATCCAGCCTTTGAATCAACAGTAACAGCAAAAATTGGATCAGATTCACTGGAACAAGGACCCTCTTCGGGCTCTGTGGAGAGGGTGGTGGTGGAGCACATCAGAAGGAGGCGAGAGGAACGTGAGGGGAGGACATTTGTGCCTTAGGCTTGGCTTTAATGATCTCAGAATCTGGGGAGTGCAGAGATTTGGTAGCAGAGGAGTTGGAGGATGAATCCTGGTCATGGTGATCCCAGTTGCTCTCACTATGCAAACAATGAAATGGCCGGAGCATGAGCAGAGGTCTGGGGATGAATCACCTGGGACTGTGAGAGAGATAAAGAAATCTCAGGAGCAAATCTGCCTCCTTGGCTGACAAGGCAGCAGTGGGATCTTTGCTTTACTCCATGGTGGATTCCTTACAGAATCAAACTGGGAGTTGGACAGTCCCCAGTCACACCAGAATGGTTTGGTTTGGAAAATCCCACTTTAAACCAAATCAACCTGTGCCATTTCAGCTTCTGATTTTAGGTGTTAGCAAAAAGGTTTAAATGTCTCAGAATTTCCTGGAGGACAGAAGGTGACTGATGAGTCCCCATCCCTGGAGGTGTCCAAGGAATGACTGGACGTGGCATTCAGAGCTCTGCTCTGGGTGACAAGGTGCGGATCAGTCCCAGGTTGGACTTGATGGTCCTGGAAGGCTTTTCCAGCCTCAGTGATTCTGGGATTCTGTGATGCGGATGCAGATTTATGGCATCTTTTACCCAGGGAATGATTATCAGGGCTGATCTGGGGTTCCTTGTTTTCGGGTATCCAATTTTCAGTCTGTTTTCAGCTCCTGGGAAGTCCAGTGGTTTTAGTTCCCCTTTGCGACCCCAGATGAGATGGTCCCGCTCTTCTCCTGAGACATTGCTTTCTCTTCACTACCAAACACACCATTTACTACAACCCTTACTCCACTGTTACTCATTCCAGCACACAAAGGTGGAGCCAAGTGGGGGACTCGTAGCTGCACTGACGGGAAATGCAAGGTTGGATTTTCATCCCTGCAGCCCCAGGAAGGCGGGAACAAATGAGATCCAAAGAAGCTGCAACAGAGCAGATTGTGGATAAAGGCAGGTAAGAAATTAGTCTCTAATTAGTTCCTCCTGCCAACACTCATTCCTTGCAGTCAGACAGCTCCACAATCCACTCTTTATTCCAAAGCAAGTCCTGTGATGTGGTCCGTGTTACTAACGGGAGGGAGGGGGAAGGGTTTGGTCAGAGATCTGACTTGTGAATGGGTGGATCAAGGCAGGACAAAGATATTCCAGGCCTGTGGTCCAGGCTTAGCGTGTGGTGGAGGATTCTCCACCTCCTTGGATAAAACAAAGTGGGATCACGCAGGGTTTTTTCCTCCTCTGCTTAACACAACTTTCCTTTTAAGGTGGTTTTAGTGGAAATCCCAATTTTTTTTTGATTCTTCAGCCCTGGAACATGGGGAACATTGGACTTCTTTGGTGGCCAAACCAAACATCTGGGTAAATTCTGATCTAAATTTAAGTTGTTCAGGGTTTCTCTTCTACAACCATGAAACCTTCTCAGAGATTTACTCTTCCCAAAGCACAGATGAGCAGATTTATCTCTGTAAAAGTTGGACTTGGTGATCCTTTTGAGTCCCTTCCAACTGAGAATATTCTGTGATTCTGTGATTGTTCCTCTCCACTTTTTCCAGGGCTTTGTCATTGAGGTGGCTCGAGGAAGCTCCCAACCACAGACAACACCCTCCACAAATCTGCTCAGAAGAAAAGAAGGGAACCCAAGCCCCAAGCAGCCATGCAAAGCAGCCGAGTGTGAACCAGAGTCGCTGGTCCTGCCCTGGCTCTGGGAGCTGCGGGGCAGGGTGGGCTGGGGGAGGCAGGGACTGCTGAGATGTGTTTGAAGAGCAGCAATCCCTCCCTTTCTGTCCATAGGGAAATGCAGGTTGGGTTCGCTTTTTTCCTTGGAACACCCTTGTGCTCAGCACAGCCTAGAGCTGGGCTGTGGTACCCACCAGGGGTTACGGGCTGGTTCTGTATGGGAACAAAAATACCACCAATATTCTTCTGTCTCCACCCAACGCTCGCTGGCCATGGTCCAGCTCAGGAGGGGGATTTGTTCATTGCCAGGATTAAAGGAGGCTTCGGTGCTTTCCTGTGCAGTGAATCAGCTGGGTCTGGGCTGTAGCTGCAGGATGGAGACTCCCATTAGATAATTAGTTCTGCATTTCCCCAAAAGGGCTGCAAACGAGGGGTTTCACTCTGGACGGCGGCTTTTCTACAACCTTTAGGCACAAGGTTTGTGATGCCTCCATTGCTGTGGAAATGGACAGTTTTTGGGATATAGGCCCTGTTGGAAATCCCAGAGCACAGCCCAGAGCAGACTTCAAGGCTTTGAACCATAAAAGAGGGAGGAATCAGCTACTGAATATTATTGCCCAAGAGCAGCTTCCAGCTCTGGAGGAGCCCAGATGTTGACCTGAGATAAGGAATTAAACAGGACCTCTGCCAGCTGCCTTCAAATGGGCTATTTTGTACAACAAAAATTAAATTGGCAGCTACTATGTGAATAAAGTAAGGGGAAAGAAGGGAAAGGATAAAAACCATTCAGATTTTAAGGTTCTTGTTCAGTTTTGGGGTCAAAGAATGAGGATTCAGGGTAAAGGAGTGACCACTCTGCATCCAAGACCTCTGGATTCAGAGTGGGGGCCAAGAGCCTGCCCTGCAGAGCTCTTCGTGTGACAGTGATGAGGGTTTGGGTGGGAAGGAGGTGCTAAACCCTGCGGGGTAACAGGTAATTATGCCAAACCCAGTAGCAATCTCAGAAGCAACTGGTCCCCTTTATCATGAACTCTTGGAGTGACTTGAAAGGAGTTGCTCAAAGGAGCAGTGACGTTCTGGGGACAGCCCGGGGTGTTTGTCAGCCCTTAATGAAATGAGGCTGAGGAAGCCACAGCTGTCGTGCTTAGTAATTAAAGGGAAAGTAAAGCCTCCCATGTGTGCTTTGGGAGCAGCCTGGCTGCAGACGGGATCAGGAAGGCTGAGCTGAGCAGTGACAGCATTGCAAAAACACCCAGGAGGAAAAAAGACATTAAATTATCTCCAGGTGAAGCCAAGGAGGAGCTTGGAATACCAGGGGGGCAATTATTGGGATGCCTTGAACACCAAGCTGGCTTTGGATCATTGAGATTTCCACATGCAAACCATTCTGCATGGGGAACAAGAGACGCAGGTGCTTCACACTTCCTGGGATCACACGCAGTGCCCAGCAGGTGGATTTCCCCATGGGATATTAAGGGAGAAAATTCAACCACATTATAACAAGAACAAAGGGAATAACAAGGCCAAACATCGATGTGTGTTTGATGCTCTGAGAAATTACCTGAGTTCCCCCAGTGAGTGTCCCCAGTGTGTCTATCCTGCTGAGCTGAGGGGGAAGAGGGAGCCTGAATCACTTGGGGTCTCCTGAGCTGGAAATGAAAATGTGAATTTCTAACATCCCACTCAGCACAGTTTGCTCAGAAAAGTGTAGGTTTACCTAATTGTTTTCTTTGATCCTTCAACAGAGCATGGCCAGAGAGTCCTGTTGGTAGGAAACAGGGATTCATGGAATGGGTTGGGTTGGAAGGAACCTGAAAGCCCATCCAGTGCCAGCGCTGCCACGGGCAGGGACACCTCCCACTGTCCCAGGCTGCTCCAAGCCCCAATGTCCAGCCTGGCCTTGGGCACTGCCAGGGATCCAGGGGCAGCCACAGCTGCTCTGGGCACCCTGTGCCAGGGCCTCCTCACCCTCCTGGGGAAGAATTTTTTCCTGACACCTAATCTAAACCTGCTGTCTTTTGGTGGGAAAGACATTCCCCCTTGTCCTGGCACTCCAGGCCCTCAGAAGTAGTCTCTCTCCATGTTTCTTGTTGTTTCCTTCAGGCACTGGAAGGCCACAATTAGGTCATCCCAGAGCCTTCTCTTCTCCAGGCTGAGCAATCCCAGTCCTCCCAGCCTTTCCTCACAGCAGCTGCTCCATCCCTTTAATCTCCATGGCCTCCCCTGGACCTGCTCCAGCAGCTCCACGTCCTGCCTGTGCAGGACCCCAGGGCTGGAGGCAGAACCCCGCCCTTGCCTGATGCCCACACTGGGACTCAGCCCAGGACAGGATTCACAGGAGGATTTTCCATTCCCATTTCTCTGTGCTGTTTCTTGGCTTTCTTTTCCAGTCATTCACTGCTGGGTTTTCTTGCAGCCCAGGTTCCCAAGCCTGGTGCCAATGGATGTTGAGAGGGGATCAGCTGGATTTCAAAGCTAGTATGGGCACATCTCTGGCCATGGAAGGAAGAGTTTCCCAAAACAGGAGATCTAGGTCAAACAGTGAAGGAATCCCCATCAGAAACAATGAAATCAGAGTGACTTGGCACCTCTGAAGGAAGCTGTGGCTGCCCCTTCCCTGGAAGTGTCCAAGGCCAGGCTGGATGGGGCTTGGAGCAGCCTGGGACAGTGGGAGGTGTCCCTGTCCATGGCAGGGGGCAGAACGAGATGAGCTTTAAGGTCCCTTCCAGCCCAAACCATTCTGTGGTTCTATGATTCCATGGCCTTGCTCAGAGGGGGGAGGGATCATCACTCCAGAGGTGCCATGGCTGTTGCTTTCCTTTATCTCCAGGAAAGTGTGGTTTCGTGGCTATTCAGGGTGTTAATCTCTGGAAATGGAGGTTCCAACCCTGCAGGCTTTGCTGAGCCAGGGACATAAAGAGTGTGGAGCCCAGTGATCCATCTGGCTGCTCCAGGGCACTGGAGCTTTAGGGAGCGTTGGAGCAGGTGTTCCTGAGCATTAGGGCTGCAATGGAGGTGGTTGCCAACTCCCCCAGGACAAATCCTGCCTTTATCTCCACTTCCTCCAGTGGAGAAACCATCCCACACAGCACACGAACCGAGCTGCCAGCGCTGGGGTGACACACCGAGGCTTTCTGTGTGTTGGTGGCAAAATGAATCACAAGAGTGACTCCAACCATTCATTAAGGTAATGGGTACATCCTCCAGAAGCTCAGCCTTCTGTCATCTCCTTAATCTGAGTGTCCATCTGGGAAGTTTAATGACTAGGTGCTCACCACACCATTGTTACTTCTCCTGCCTCGAATTTGTCCCTTTATTTTGCTGAGGCAGCTGTGGAGAGATAAGAACCTCTGCTCTTGGATCACCCTTCCCGGGCCCTGCTGACTCCTGTCTCCATGTTCTCCTGCAATGGTGGCTTTAGAAAATGATCTTTTCCTTGATGATCCCAAGCTCTCTCGTTGACTATTCATGGTCTCTCTCTTCAACTTGGTGCCTGGTTTTTAGGCAGCTGAATTTAGGTAAACAACTCATGCTGGAAGTGTTTTTATTTACTGGTTATCTCACCTGCTGAGTTGTTTTTACATGGCCTGTGAGAGGCTTTGACCTCTAACCAACATCTCTCCTTGTCCTTCTTCACTTTTAAATTCAGCACAGAGATCGTCTTGCTGATAAAATCTCAGCATTCTCTGCTCCACTGCCAATAAACAGCATGAAATGTTTGTGCATTGGCTCCACTTCACTTTTGCTTTAAACAAAACTCTAAGTTTACGAAATTAACTCTGTTACATCAAGCACCTGCTCACTGAGCAGCTCCTCCCTGTGGTACTACAGATACTGGTGTGACACACAGACATTCAGACCTATGGATGGGAACTAGTTGAAATTCTGTGGCTGAATTTCCCTCCTCCCACACTCTCCCCTTTCACTCAGCTGCTGGAAGGCATCTCCGGAGTCCCCGGCTGGCTGCATGCATGAAGGAACACGTTTTCTGATTAAAACCATCTGTACCATAGAAGAGATGAGACAACTCTCCTGAGGAGCAGCACAGCCCTATTTCCCACCTCCAAATCTGATGTCCTCCGCGTGGGTGATTTTTTGCCAACCTTTTGGCAAAAGCCACTTCCAGTGGACACCTCGTGCCCTCAGGGGGCTCTCTGTCCACAGGGCGACTCCCTCCACTTCTCCTTCCCAGCTGCTCTGCTTTCATCCCGACACCACCACTCCGGTCCCACCCCATTACTTAGAGCCCTCCTGGTCCCTCAGCCCCGAGCGCTGGCACAAAGTTGTCAAAATGCCTCACAAATTCCTACGCAAAGGAGGAATGTTCCAAAGGAAGGGGGTGGGCAGTTGTGGTGGTTGGTACAAAACCTCTTTGTCGCTTGTGAAAGGTGACTCCATGTGCTCCTCGTGTGAGACATCACCTTGGGGTGACATTTTACAGACCCATGGAATATCCTGAGTTGGAAAGGACACACCAGAATCATCAGTCCAGCTCCTGGCCCTGTACAAGACATCCCAAAAATTCCAAAAGTCATGTGCCTGAGAGCACTGTCCAATGTCTCCTGGAGCTCTGGCAGCCTTGGACCCGTGACCATTCCCTGGGGAGCCTGTTCAGTGCCCCACCACCCTCAGAACATTTTCCCAATATCCACCCCTACCCTCCTGACACAGCTCCAGCTGTTCCCTGGGTGCTGTCCCTGCTCACAGAGAGCAGAGAATGGAGCTGCCCCTTGGGATGAAGATGCGGCCCCTGATGAGTCTCCCCTCAGTCTCCTCCAGGCTGACTTCGTATAGACCCTCCAGACCCTTCCCCATCCCCTTCCCCATCTCTCTGTCCCTCCTTTGGACCCTCTCCAACCTCTTTAGGTCTTCCTTATATTGTGGCACCCAAATCTGCCCCCCAAATGGAGGTGAGGCTGCCTCAGCCCGGAGCAGAGCAGGACAATCCCCCTCCCTGGCCTGACCGGGCTGGGCCTGGTGCCCCCAGGACAACAGTCCCTGCTGGCTGCCAGAGCACACAGGTGGATCCTATTGGCTCATTTTGTTCTCTGAGCAGACTGTCACCACACCCAACACTGGTGATGGGACCACACAGGTCACCTACAGTCCAGCATGAGGAAGGGAGAAGTTTTGGGAAGGTCGCACCTGGAAACACCTCAAGTGCAAGTGGTGCATATGGGCAGGAATCATGGAACAGCCTGGAAGGAACCTCAGGAATCATCTTTTCCATCTCTTTGCCCCGAAGCAGCATAAATGGACGGGGACGGTCCAGGCTGAGGGTGAGGAGCGGCTGCGGAGCAAGGTTACTGGTTCCCAGTTTCAGACCATCATCTCTACCCCAGTCCCCACTAATCCCTGTCTGCTTTGATGTGGGAGCCGAATCAAGCCGCACTTAAGAGATGGGGAACCTTTGGAGAGCAGGACGAGCAAAACCAGCAGGAGGTGTCCCGGGGGCCTCGTTAACCCTTTTAATGGTGACTTCGTGTCCCTTCTGCAGGGAGCCACAGAACCTGCCCAGCCTGCAGGGAGGGAGGGAGAGCACCACCACCACCAGGCCCTGACAGCTGCGTTTTTCAAGGAGAGGGTCTTAAAAAGCACTTTTCTCACTGGGACAAAGCAGACTCAGGAGGTTGTCAGATGGTTTTTCCAGCCAGAATCCCAACAAGAGGTTGGAAATCCCCCTAGGCTCTCCCTGTCTGCAGGGGTGGCTTAGCAGGTCCCAGTTTAGTAGGTGCTTAAGCAGAATGAATTTATCTGGGCACATGTAAATATTGAAGGTGTTAAAGTCTCATGAAAGCCACCACAACTCAAGGAATGTTTAGGGCCAAGCAGCTCAGGGGTTTCCCCTGTAAACCTGGGTAGAAGCTGTAGGTTTAAATCAAAGATGAATCCCTGAGAGAAGCGGTTTCATATCCTCCTTGGAAAGAGGGAGGTTGGTCCCTCTCTGCCAACACCATCTCACCCACAACCAGCCAGGACAAAGTGTGAACACATGAAAATATCTCAAGGAAGATGACCTGTGCATGAAAGTCATCACAACCCTTCTGCTGGGAAGCCCAAATCCCACTGGAATCCTTCCTGCTTTGAAGTCGGTGGAACCTCCACCGTGTGACTCTGAACTGGCTTTGTGAAAGCTCAGCAGCTGCAAACCACAAGTACTGCCCTGGACTGGCTCTCTCTGATGTGCAAGGCTGGGCACCTGGAAAAGCCACTTCTTAGGGATACGAGCAGGAGCCAGAGGTTGAATATCAGGTTTGTTGTGGAGGAACAGCCCGACAGCTCTTCATTCACTACAAGGGATTGCTGGGCTTGCAGCTGGAGGAGGGTGATTGTCCCATGAGCAGCATTTTCCCTGTTTTCCAACAAACCCAGGGATCTGGAGGGTGTGCAGCCCTGAAATGTGTGTCACCTGTGTGACACAAGGCACTCCATGGTGGGTGGCTGAGCAGAGACATGGGGGATAACTGGGACCTGAGCTCAGCCAGATGCAGATTTCTCCCAGCCGGAAAAACTGGGAAGTTGTTGTCCTCAGGGAAGAAGGGCTGTGTCTTTCTTGCCGTGAAGAGGAGCTGGAGTCTCTCTGTGGTCCTGCTGGGCAGCAGAGCTCAGAGCAGCGGCTGGTTCTGGTCCTGCAGCTGTGCAGGGCTGAGCCACGGAAAGCAGGACTAGAGCCCGGCTTCTCCCTGTTTTCAGCTTGCTCATGGTTGTGCCGGCCTAAAAAAGTTCATGAAAGTCATGTCTGGACCTCCCTAAGGGCTCAGTGCTGCTTTGTCCTATCCGTGAACACCCTGTCCCCAGGCAGTGCTCCACGTTTGACTTCAGACCACACACCCCGTGTCCTCTCCAGGGATTGCACCAACACTTCGGCTCAAAATAAAACTCATTTCCAAAATATTTCTTCTCTTTTCACTTGCATGCAAGAGGTCCCAGTGCTTGGATTACCTCGAAGTGACACGAAGGATGTGGTGCCCAAAAGCTCATTTGATTTCCCCAGCTACCTGCAAATGAGAGTTCTGGGGGAGTGAAACGCGTTCTTGGCCACAACAGGGGGTTGGAATGAGATGAGTTTTAAGGTCTCTTCCAACCCAAACCATTCCATGACTCCATGATTCTGTGAAAGTACATCTCATTGCAAGATGTGCATCCCAATATACTCAGACCAGCATAGCTATAATGCAGCTACTACGCGATTATCATTAAATACAGTATTTTGGTCATTTTAACCCATTATGAGACCTGTTAAAAAAAAAGGAAAGATCCTTCAAGGAAATACTCCACAAATATTCTAAATTTCCTGATTCTTTTTCCTGACTTTTAATTCAAGACAATGCATTCCGTGTCGACAAAAGCACTGAGTCCTCCCAGAACCAGTTCATTTTGCCCCAGCAAAGATGTAAAGATTTCTCAGGGCAAGCTCTGCAATTCCATGTGTTTCTGTGATTAGACCCCTTTTTTAAGGCAAAAAAGGAACCTTATTTGTTTCCAAGCAAATTCAAAAATCTTTTTAAGAATTTTAATTAAGACAGGACGATGCCTTCTCATTACCAGTATTACTGGAGGGATTTAATGTCAAAAAGGTATGTCACAGGAACACCAGACAAAACCTTCTCTCCAGCTGACATTTCTCAACCGGTTTGTAACACTTCACTTCCCTACTTTGTCACTTCTCCCGTTCTCGTGAATCTGCTGCATGCCCCAGTCCCATCACGCCCAGATTCGAAATTTAGCACCTTCCCTGGGCACATAACTCAGCAATAAATCACTGCCATTTCCCAGAAATTCCTTATCTTCAATTCCATGTATTCTGAGTGGCAGAGGAAGCCCCTTTGGGCCCTGGCACAGGGTGCCCAGAGAAGCTGTGGCTGCCCCATCCCTGGAAGTGTCCCAGGCCAGGTTGGATGAGGCTTAGAACAACCTGGGACAGTGGAAGGTGTCCCTGCTCACTGCAGAGGGTGGGATGGGATGAGCTTTAAGGTCCCCTCCAACCCAAACCATTCCATGATTCCGTGATTCTGTGAATCCCCAGCTTCCCAGAGCATCCTCCCCATGACCAAACTCATCCTCGGCACCACCTCACGCTGTTCCTTCTCCATCAATACAGAAACCACCAACCCCATCCTGCTGGTCAGCACCTGAATTCTCTCCGAGAGCCACAGCCATCCCCACAAGAGGAAGGAATAAATGCTTACGAGAACACTCCCAGCAACGTCAGTGCTGAGCTGGGATGGATCCGCCTTCCCTCTCCCTGTCACCAGCGGTCATTGCCCAACAGCCTGCCCGGAGCTGGCCACGGACCCTGGAAGGGGTGGCATCGCCACGACATTTTGCAGGAGGTCCTGAAACGTAATTAAACGCTGTGGTGAAACCAAACCGTAAACAAGCCATGAATAAAACCCCCTTGAATTATTTTGCTAAACTATAATTACACAATAAGGAAGCAGATTAATTAAGTAAAATATAAGTCCTGAAACTGAAGCTTGCAAGCAAAGCAGTTTATTTTAATTTCCACATTATTTCATATGAGATAGAAGTGTTTGCTGTGGGTTTAAAATGTTGGAATCCATTCCTTGCTGCCAGGCAGACCAAACCCAGTGGATAAATTAAATTTTTGCATCTGAGGCACCTCCTGAAATGTATATAAGGAGAAGGGCTCTGCCTCAGAGGAGCTAAAGGAGATCTCCTTCTTCCAGTCCCTGCTCCTCTCTTGCTCCTCCGCGTCGCCGTTACTGCCCGCCCGCCCCAGCCACCATGAGCCGCCAGTGCTACACCTCTGGCTCGATCCTGGGAAGACGAGGCTTT
>NW_008238107.1:229217-240651 GCF_000691975.1 Corvus brachyrhynchos
TGCTGGGGGTGGGGTGGCGGTGGGGGCCTACGGCGGTGGCATCCGCATCGGCCTCGGCGGAGGGAGGTCCGAGGGGATTCGCGGCGTCAGCATCCACCCCGAGCTCCTCAAGCCCCTGTGCGTGGGCGTGGACCCTGAGGAGTGCCAAGTGCGGACCCACGAGAAGGAGCAGATCAAGAACCTCAACAACCAGTTCGCCTGTTTCATCGACAAGGTGAGAGCCCACTTTCCCTGCCCCGCGTCCCTCAGCTCCCAGGGCTGCATGTCCCCAGAGACAACATTGGGAGCTCTTTCTCCTGGTACCCTGGTATTTAAACATTTCTGATGAACCATGGCGGTCCTGGCCTGGAGACCCTCTGGATTTAAGCCCTGCACCAAGGCAACACCACCAGTGTTGTACCTTTGGATGGTCACCAACCTGCTAAAGAGCTCAGTCAGGAGCAGCTCCAAGGACACAGTAAATGCAAACCTGTGAGTGATGAGATGGAGACACAGAAGGATAGGAAATTTTAATCCAAGTGTATAACCTGATGTTGGTCTCACAAACCTATAAACTCCAAAGGACTTCTGCATTCTTAAAATAGTTTGTGTTTCATGAAGGTGATGTGGAAGGATGAATTTAACTAAAACGGGAGGAACTATTTTAATTTCTCTGTCCCTCTACTCTGTGAATGAAATGATTTGGTGAGTTCCTAAAAAGATGTAATTTATCATTGTTTTCTTGGCTATGTTTAAGGGTTTTCACGACTGTTTAGAGCTGTTATGGGAAAGAATTTTTCAAGCAGCAAAGAAAATCTGCTCTGTCTGATCTGATCTTGATTTTCCTGGAGAGTTGTTCTGCAACTGGAAAGACTGAATCCACCCAGGAGCAGCAACTCCTGCTTCCTCCCATTTGTAATATGACTTATTCATGACCCATCAAGGTTTTAGAGAGCCCTTTAATCTAGCAGTGAAAGGCATGATAAGTATCCATGATTGGAGTTTAGATCAGATACATCCAAATGAGGTCCTGGATGGAGCTTTTAGTGCTGAGAAAGACTTGTTACTGCCCTGGGCCTGTCAGGAGGCCAAGGATCCGGTTCTGGGGGAGAAGGGGAGGTGTCTGGCTGAACCAGCGTTGGTTGAACCCAGGACTGGCCTCAGCACAGAGTGAAGGCACTGATGTTGCTCAGCCTGAGATTCGAGTCCTGGGTGGGACCAGTTTAGCTCAGAGAAGATGCCGGTCCCATTCAACCCCCTGAGACAGCAGCACCTGGCCATTTGCAATTCTGATTTGATTTTCACTTTTCCCTTTGGGAAGTGGAGAAACCCTGGCACAGGAGGGCCTGACTCTCCCATCTCTTCCCTGCCCAGGTGCGGCTGCTAGAGCAGCAGAACAAGGTGCTGACCACCAAGTGGGAGCTGCTGCAGCAGTATGTGCTCCCAGCTTCCCGGAGAAACTTGGAGCCTGTGTTTGAGAACTTCATCTGCAACCTGAGGAAGCAGCTGGAGTGTGTGATGGGGGAGCGTGAGCGGCTGGAGAATGAGGAGCGGTGCCTGCGGGACCTGGTCCAGGAGTTCAAGTGCAAGTAAGTCACACACAGGGAAGCAGCAGACCCAGACACTGCTGGCCTGGGGGTGTTCCTGAGTGTGAATCTACGGGAATTGCACTGCATGGATCCAAAAACTGGGGCACAGGGCAAGGCTCCGCAGTACTGGGCGAGTTTCCTGCACTGGACACCCAGTGCTGCACTGGGAGATGCTGGTGCTGGACTGGGAGAGGTTTTCAACCCCAGTTTCTTTAGGGAGCAGGATAGGAAACCACTTTTCCTCGGCCTCCTGCACAGCCCTGTGGTTTGCCATATCAAGTTTCCCCCGTCAGCTGTGCCTGTATCTTCCCCAGTGCCATCCATTCCCACAAAACCCTCAGCCAAATTTCTCCACCCCACTCTTTACCCACATCATGTTGGGATACATTCTCTCTTCCCAGAGGGAATGTGGGAATTTCTTTTTCTAATCTAAGCTGCAGATACTCCTAAAAATCTCCCTGTGTACTCTGCTAAGCCACAAACCAGGTCACTGGATCAACCTTTCCCCAGAGTTCATCGTCTCAGGTGTTTTTTCTTGCTGAGCCACCACCGAGCAGGTCCAAGTCACAGAATCAGCATCTTGTGAAAGTTCTTCCAGGTCCCAATTACTGAGTCATTATGCCCTGACTGTGCTCCCCACTGCACCCTGGAGTTTCACAGGTTGCTCAAGCTCCTGACCTTCCCCTGGGGCATTTTGGCCACAGTCTCCCCAGAAACACTCTGAGCAGAGTCCTGCATGCTCTGGAAAAACATCTCACAAAGCAGCAGAGCTGGAAGCAGCAATCCAAGCCTCCAGCTTTGCATTTCTGGTGGTTTGGCTGGATTTTCCTCTGGCTTCAGCCACCCAAACCGCTGGTGTGGCTAAAACAGATGAATAAATCCCAGTGAGGGGGTAAGAAACAGCAACGAAGCAAAAATAGTGATAAAAAATGAGGTGCAAAGAGAAATCTCATTTTCCATGGTCTGCACTGGCTGGTTGGGTGATGGAGACGGGACCCCCAGGGCTCAGCATCCCCCCACTCCACTTTCCTGCAGGTACGAAGATGAGATCAACAAGCGCACGGCGGCGGAGAATGAGTTCGTGGTGCTCAAGAAGGTGAGTCAGGAGCAGCTGGGGGTAGCCAAACCCTGGGCGTGGGGCCCGTGGGAGAAGTGGGGGGTCCTGGCACCATGGCACAGCCTGATGGCCCAAAAATGAGGCAACCCAAGGAATCTGGAGGGCCTCTCTGAGGTTTTCAGCACATGCAGCCCAAACCCAGATAGTGCTGAGGGCTGGAAGTAGTGGGGTTTCTCCAAATCTAAAGAAAACCTGGGGTTTGCCACAGTCGCTCCTTCACCTCTTTTCACCTAATTCCTGGTATCTCTCCAGGATGTGGATTGTCTCTACCTGACCAAGGAGGAGCTGGAGGTGAGGGTGGGTCTCCTGCGGCAGCAGCTGGAGTTCCTGAAGTGCATCTACGCTGAGGTAAGAGCCCAATCTGCTCCCTGGGGGAGGCATCATCTCCTGCCCTCCCCACCCAAGTCTTACACCAAGAGTGCAGGGAAAGGTGTTCTTCCTGAAAATCCTGGAATTGCAGCCCAGAACTCTGTCTTTAGATGTATTTGATAACAACACTGTTGCACCTACTTTGGGAAGGCAAAGGGGGTCTTGGCTGTCTCCTACTTTGCTGCCCACAAAGGGGTTTTTGCCTGAAAACCTCTCAAATTCTAATCCAAACCATCCCTGGGTTGGCTGAATATTTTTAGCTCTTGTTCTTTTTACATTAGTCAAAATATTTTTATGAAAATATCACTTCTGTCTAAAGTTCCATGAGTTTTTAACAAAACACACAGGGGACACTTTGCACTGACACCTTTTTGAGCTAAACCCCTTTAACTGGGGGCAGTGGGGCCCAAAGAAGCCAGGCCCGAGGGATTCCCAGTCCAGCAGAGCACTGGCACAGCCAGGAATGCAGGAGTGGGTTGCTCCAGCAGGATTCCCCGCCCTTCCTTCAGGAGCTGCACACAGCCATCCCATGTTGTGCCACCAAAACAGGTCCCAGCTGCCAGGTCTTGCTGGACACGAGTCACCCAGCTGGAGAACCCCATGTTGGGAGGTCATGGGAGAACCTCCTCCAACCAGACCTCCCTTGCTGGGGTTGCCATTGGCCTGGCTGGGGCTGGTTGAGGGAATGGGACTGACGCTCTGGTCCTGCAGGAGAGAGCTCAGCTGGACTGTCAGCTGTGTGACACCTCTGTCATCGTGCAAATGGACAACAGCCGGGACCTGGACATGGAGGGCATCATCAAAAGCGTGGAGTGCTGCTATGAGGAGATCGCCCAGAAGAGCAAGGCCGAGGTGGAGGCTTTCTACCAAACCAGGGTGAGTATTCCATGAATTTTCATGACAGACCATTTCTGAGACCATTTCTGAGACCATTCCCGTCCTCCATGATGCAACTTTAACCCACTCCACATTGTGTACTAGCTGCAGTTTGCTATAGAAAGTGCCAAAAAACCCAAACCCAAACCCAAGCCAACCTTCAAAGTGTGGTTTGAGACATTTCGGTACAAGCAGAGCAGATCAGGGCGTTCAGAGATGTCCCCTTTGTGCACCCTCAGGTGCATCCCCACTTCCCAAAGGGCAAATCATAGAACCCTAAGACTGGAAAAGACCTCCAAGATCAGCAAGTCCAGGACTCACCTGAGGCTGTCGCCTTGTCTGTGCTGAGGCCGTGGCTGGGTGGTGCCCCGGGGGCACTGACCCCCGTGCAGCTCCAGAGATTTCCATCTTCCTGGGAAGGTAGGGGGCCTGAGAAGGGGAGATTTGGGTGCATTGACATCATCCTCTTCCTGTGCAACAGCTGGAGGAGCTCCACAGCAGCCGGGGCAAGTTCTGTGATGACCTGAGGAACAACCAGAGCGAGATTGCCGAGCTCAACAGGATGATCCAGAAGCTGCAGTGTGAGTCGGACAACGTGAAGAAACAGGTAGGACCAAGGGATGGATCCAGCTGGGAGCTCAGCTCCTCCGTCAAAGGGCATTGTCCTACCAGCTCCCACCCTGTGGAGCTGCAAAGAACCCCCCGCCCCAGATTAGATCTGTTTTAACTTCTCATCTGCTGGTCATGCACACTAAAAAGCAGATCTCACCTCACAAATAAGAAGTGCATTGGTTTGGCTGTGCCAGAATCAGTGTTTGCTGCGGGCTCCCACCCGGTTGCAGCCAACAGATCCCATCACCTTCATCCCAAAAAGCTTGGCCACCACAAATCCAGCCTAAATCTTGGCTCTCTGGCACTTCCTGGCTGGGAAGTAAGGGGTCACATGAGCAACCCTGTGGAGATACCCCTTAATATCACCCCAGCTGCCCTCTTGCCCAGAGAAATTGTGGCTGGAAGTGTCTGGGGCCAGGTTGGATGTGGTTTGGAGCAGCCTGGGCTAGTGGAAGGTGGCCCTGCCCATGGCAGGAGATGGGACTGGATAGGCTTTGCTTTACTATACTGAAACTTTGTGGGAATGTCCTCCTGTGGCTGTCCCCAGATCTCAGCCCTGCAGACGGCCATCTGTGATGCTGAGCAACGGGGGGACTGCGCCCTCAAGGATGCCCGCCAGAAGCTGGTTGACCTGCAGACAGCTCTGCAGCAGGCCAAGGACAAGATGGCCTGTCTGCTCAGGGACTACCAGGAGCTGCTCAATGTCAAGCTGGCCCTGGACATTGAGATTGCCACTTACAGGACGCTGCTGGAGGGAGAAGAGAGCAGGTAGGAGCAGCCCTGGATGCACCTTGTAAGGAGGGTCAGCAAAAGGCAAGGGGAGGGAAAAGAAATGTTGCACCCAGGGGTACAGAGGGGAGCAGGGCCCCTTTTCTATCCCCATGGGTGTAGGAGGTGATCATCCTCTCATCCGAAAAGAGGATGGGATATTAGTATGACCATGGAATTCGGGACCCAACCCTGCAGTGCTTTGGTGGGCAATTTGAACAAGCACCTCTCACCCCGGTGCACCTAAGGGGCTGAAGGACCTGTCAGGTTTCTAAGGAGGCAGTGGCTGGGCTCTGCTTGTCTGCGTGTTTGCAGAATATGTCCCTAAATCCACCTCTAAGACGTTTCTTTCCTTGGCAGGATATGCACTGGCAACCCTGTGAGCGTAGGTGAGTTAATGAACCCCTCGTCGTTTCCTTCCAAGCCTTTTAAGCTTGTAACCCTCCTTTGAAGCGGGGTTTTCACTGCTTTGGGCGTAACCGAGCCTGTTTTTCCCCCGCAGCCGTGGTCAGCGGCGGGGGCACGGTCGGGGAGTGCCGATCCCTGTCTGGAATCGGAGGCAAATGCACCGTCAAGACGGGAGGGGCCGGCGCGGGGCTGGGCATGGTCTCGTCCTTCGGCAACGCCGGGTTCAGCACCCGGAGCGTGGATTGTGTCCCCAAGGTCGGGGCAGGATTCGGGGCCAGAAGCGCGGTCAGCTGCGTGGGGAGGGAAGTGCTCACCGGGGTGGACGGGGTCCAGTGCGCCCCCGGGATGGGCAACCTGGGCAACCTGGGCAACCTGGGCAACGTGGTGTGCGCAGGGGTGGAGCAGTGCGGCGCCGGGCCCGTGCTCCTCCCCGGGCCCCCGGGGGTCTGCGGGAACAGGTTCAGCACATCCGTGCGCGTGGTCAGGACGAGCCGGTAGAGACCGGCGGGGCCCGACACGGCAGATTTTATAATAATCAGCATTTCTGCAATAAAACAGTATTCCCCCTCCCTCTGACAGCCACAGGGATCACACAACCATGCGCTAGGACATCGCTCTGCCTAAACCCTTTGCCCGACAAACCCCACCCTCTCTCTGATGTCTTTCTTGGGGGAAACGCCCCCCTGCCCCCTCAGCCAGGTGAGATTTTCATTTCAGAGACCATTCCTGTCTCCACACATCATCTTGGCTTTTCAATCACCCTTCCCTGCTCGACCCCTTTCCAGCAGAGACTAATGCAGCTATTGCAAAAGGATGAAAAATTTGGTCATCCCAACTTCAGAGAAGCCACAATTTAATTGTCTGAGACGAAGCTGCAGCTGTAATTTAACTTCTTTAATGACAGCAGAAAAATCCAATTTTTCCTGTTTACGAGAGGGTTGGGAATGCTTATGTAAATTGGTCCAGGTTGCTACACCGTGTTTGGTAGAGCAGATTTTAATTATGCCCCGACGAGCACCTTATATTTCTGTAGTTAAATGCATGCGTTGTTTTTCCTGTGTGTAATAGACGGAATTAAAGCTTTTAATGTGTAAGTGAACAGAGTTATTACCCTTCGCTTACTCCAGACTTTCAGCTGTACCTTCAATAAACGCCATGCATAATTCATGCTGCACTGCCTGGGCTTTATTTCCCTCCCTGATATTGCAAATCATAGAAGTTTCCTCAAACCTGAGTCTCCAAATGGGTGGAGTTTGGAGCTTCAAGAAGTTTTTGTCTGCTCTCCTTCCTGAAGCACCTTTGCATACCTTTATTCCATCCAATGATCAGTGTGGCCACAAGGAAGTCTGGAATGAGGCTCTTTAACCATCCGTGGGATAAGCAGTTTGCTTGGGATCTCTCACAGTGTCTGGGATCTCTGGAGACTGAACAAAAAGGCAGCCAGGCACTTGTTTAAAGAAATCAGTGAGAACCAGCTCAGGGAGTAACAGGAAAATAATCCTACACCACACCTGTGAAACCCCCCCATGAGAGTGGGTTGATTTTAGAAGAAAGTAAGAGGAAAGTGCAGCTTCCCAAAATGCAGCACCAGGGGCTCCTTCCTTAGCCCTCACCTTCCTTAAAATATGTGAACTCACACAAAGAGCAGGGGCTGGACCTGTGGCTGGACATGCCCCTCCATCATCCCTTCCAGGGAGAGAAAACCCTCTCCCACAATTTTAGGAAACTGGGATTTAGGAGAAATCACATCGCCCTCTCCCCTTTCTCTATGAGGGTCGTAGAACCATGGAATATCCTGGGTGGGAAGGGACCCACAAGAATCATCTAATCCAAGTCCTGACCCTGCACAGGACACCCCAAAAATCCCACCAGATGCTTGACTGTTATCCCAATGCTCCCTGAGTTCTGCAGCCTTCCCAGTTCCCCTGGACAGTGACCCACTGATGGGTCTCTATGACTTGGCTGTGAGGATCTTGCCGTGGTGCCAACTCAACCCAGCCGGATGCACAGCTGGAATCACGGGAAAACCAAGCGGCCCTGCAGCTCCTCCCTTCCCACAGCTCCCCATGGCACAGCCCACGGCCCCTGAGCCAGCTCTGCTCTGCATCATCCTTGGGGAAATCCCTCTGTCCTCGTCCAGCCTGGAAAGGCCCAGGGTGTGGGCAGGTTCATCTGCCCTTGAAAGGCTCACCGAGAACCAGGTGCTGCCATTTATTCCCTGATGTCCCACTCCACTTCCAAGACTTCCCTGCTGGCTCAGGGGTTCTTTCCCTCGACCTCTCCTGGGCTGGAGGATGAGCTCAGTCCCCATCCCAGACTCAGTCTGTCCTTGCTGCTGGGATGGGGATGAACCCACCATGGGATGCGCTCCGGCCTCTGCTGCTCTCCCAGCATGGGGCATTCGGGCTCCCCTCGTGGTTTATTGGATGTGATCAACAGGGAGCAGAGCACTAATTGTATTTTAATAAATGCCACAGTGGCTGGGGGGTGGTGAAAGCCAAGTGGGTCAGCCTTGGTGAGAAAGCAAAACTCACCCCCCTAAAAATGTTTTTGGAAACATCTTCATCTTTTCTGCTCCATGAACATGACTCGGGCTCCATCTCATTTCTATGTAAATACCAAGCAGAAACATCCAAACAAGAAGCTTTCAGTCCCCAACAGCTCATAATTTATGTTGATCACCTCCCTGCAAAGCAATACCTGCACACCAAACACCAGCCAGCTCCCCGGGGGACAAAAGCAGCCTGGCAGCTCTTGCATTTCTGGGAGAAAACCTTTAATCATCCCTGTCCTCAACTCCCAGCTATTGCAAAACCCATGTTTGCTGCTGCCTGCTTGAAGATGTCCATGTAGATCAGGGTATTTTGGAGAGAAAAAAGCCGGAAATGTGCGTTTGGGATGGATGGAGGTCAAATCTTGCACAGTGTCGCTCCCAGAGTCTTTCGTAAATTCATAGAGTCTAAAACAATGGATTATCAGAGAGGTTGGGATAGAAAGGATCTCATAAACTGTCTTGTTCCACCCGCTGCCATGGGCAGGGCCACCTTCCACTATCCCAGGGGATATCCTAGTCTGGCCTTGGGCACTTCCAGGGATCCAGGGGCAGCCACAGCTTCTCTGGGAAATCCATTGCAGGGCCTCCCCACGCTCACAGGGAGGAATTTCTTCCATATATTTAACTTTGACTTTCCCTCTTTCAGCTTGAACCCAGAGGCTAGCAGAGTTGATCCAAGCACACAGGTGAAAATGCCACATCTGCCTCTGGGTTTGGAGCCCCAACCCTCGGCTCCTCCACACCACCAACCAGGCCAGGAAGGAAAGGGAGCGATTTTCAAGTGGCCTTCGCGGCGCTCGCATACCCTGTGGATAACGAGCCGAGGGGAGAGGAGTGTGGGAGCCTAAAGTGACAATTCCCTCTTTCTTGTTGGCAGCCCCACCTTTAATCCCATTACATTCATTCTGCTCTAACATCTGATCTGAACCCGTTCTTCAGCTTCAGGACAAGCTGCCTTTACTGGGGTCAAGCAACCATGAAGACAAAATCTCATTTTCCCATCGCACCCTGGCTTTGAATTTTATGCAAATCATCGAAGCAATGGATGCTCATGAATTTCAAGTGACATTCCAGATTCAGACCCACATTTTCCAAAAAGAAACAAGCTGACCTGTACCATCTGGGAATCATTTCTCACTGCAAAGGGAAATTCTCTTTCAGTGCCCCAGCTCTCCCGTTCGAGCCTGCCTGGCAGCCTTTCTCCAAGCATAATCAGACACGGTCTTCTGTGTTCGGTAGCAGCTATTTCATTGTTCTTCCAGAGATGCCAGTGAGAGTTTAGCTCCTCAATGATTTTGTAGCACTGGGGCACAGGGATGCGTTTTGAAGGGCAAGTAGAGTCCTGTCCTGTAAATGTATTTAAGCTCCAGTTGTGCAGAGTGCAGGCAAAGCCACCAGGACAGCCCCACAGCAAAAACCAGCTGAGCTCTGACATGCAAGGGATGAAACACTCTCAGCACTGCAGTTCCACAAAGTCTGAGATGCCAGAAAGTGTCACCACGCCCTGTTGAATTTGATCTTTTTTCCCAAGGACTCCAAGAAGTAAAATAGGGAGAATTTGTGGGAGTATTTTTCATGCTGGTTAAATCTGCTTTTGGCAGCATTTTGAATGGAAGGTTCAAAGGTCTTTAAAAGAAATCAGAGCTGGAGAGAGCCAGAAACTCAGGACTGACTACATCTTAAAGCAGGCAAATAACATCGTCCCACAGAGCTGGGCAGAGAGTTTTTCAGAAAATCTGCCTCTTCTTTTGAAATGGTTTTTAGGTCAAAATGAAATTGCATCAGTCACATCAGCTAGCTGGAGAAATCCCAGCCCAGCCTGTGGGTGGGATGGAGTTGTCCTCTGGAAATGCAAGGAAGAGAAGCCTAGAAAACCTGCCATAGGCTAAATAACGAATATAAATGGACAAAACTTGAGGTGATATTTAAATCTGGAAAGGGGAAAGAGGAAAACTTGATCAGGACCACTTTGTCAAGTCATCCCAATGAGATGGTCCCTGCCCAGGGAGTGGGAACAGCAGACTGGATCAATTAGAGCCCCAAAAGGGATGTCAGGTTTCATGAACATCAAGCTGCCTTCTGCCTTCAGGTGAAGAAACCCCGTGAAATATTTTTGTTCAGATTTAACCATTTTGTTCTCACTGTCCTTCACTCGAGTCAGTCCAGAGGACTCTCCACTGATCTCTGTGTTGATGTGCTGCATCTTTTAATTAGAATTGGGGGATGCAAGACTTTATTTCTGGTTTTATAACATTTTAAAATTATTTTCTTTCGCAGTGAGGAAATTACAGAATCATGGAATCCCAGAATGGTTTGGGTTGGAAGGGATCTCAAAGACCATCTCATTCCACCCCACCGTGGGCAGGGACACCTTGCACCAACTCAGGTTGCTCCAAGCCCCTCCCAACATGGCCTTGGACACTTCAAGGGTTAGGCAAAATAATATGAAATAAAATAAACAATCTCTGTGAGGATACAGAGGCTTTGCATCAGGCTGAGCTCCCCTGCCAGAAATCTGGGCGTTAGGTAACTCTTCCAGCTGAGCAGATCCAGCCCTAGGAGGTGTGTTTGGGTGCAATCAGGGTTTAACAAGTCTCAGGGAGACAGCTGCCTCCTGGCACGTCAAAACCATGAAGGCACTAAATTGATCACTGGACTTCCATGCAACCAAGCCCAGATCCCTGGGGGATAAAAGGGGCACCCATATTCCCTTTCCTCAGAGAGCTGTGGAGTCTCTCTGGCTGTGCAGGGCCCTTCTCTGCTGCCGCGATGAACCGGACGCTCAGCATGAGGGCAGGAGGTGGAGGCCGATCCTACAGCGCTGCCTCGGCCATAATTCCAAGCAGCAACAGGGCTGGCTTTAGCTCTGTGTCACGATCGGGAGGAGGCGGAGGTGGCTTTGGGAGGCTCATTGGAGGAGGTGGTGCTGGTGCTGGTGGAGGTTTTGGCAGTAGGAGCCTCTACAACCTTGGTGGTAGCAAGAGGATTTCCATCGGGGTTGGAAGCAGCTTCAGAGCGGCTTTTGGGAGTGGAGCTGCCGGTGGCTCCGGCCTGGGAGGTGGCGGTGGTGGGGGTGGCTATGGGCTTGGCGGTGGCGGAGCTGGTGGTGGGCTTGGGCTGGGGCTTGGTGGTGGCGGAGCTGGTGGTGGGCTTGGGCTGGGG
>NW_008238107.1:240680-256467 GCF_000691975.1 Corvus brachyrhynchos
GAACCCGGTGGGATTTTCTGGTGGCCCATCTGGAGTGGGTACAATCCAAGAAGTGACTGTCAACCAGAGTCTGCTGGCACCACTGAACCTGGAGATAGATCCAAACATCCAACAGGTGCGGAAAGATGAGAAGGAGCAAATCAAGACCCTCAACAACAAATTTGCTTCTTTCATTGACAAGGTAAGACCTCGCTGGGTGCTGTGGATCTGTGGTAGAGGGGGAGTGGGGGTCTAGTAGGTACAAAAATAGGACTTCAGAGATCTCCAGTCCTTCACCCATTTCCTCCCTGCATGCCTTTGTTAATTCCCTCAAACAATAATGTCCTTATGAACAGTTACAGGGGAGAAAACAAGACAAGAAAACTGTAGGATTAGATCCAGATTTTGTGCCTGAGAAATAACACAGATTAGCTGAAACGGAATAAGCCAGTTTTGGGTCCAGGTCTAGGGGCTCAACCAAACTCCCTCTCTGGGCAATTGCAGCAGATGTGTTGGTCCTTGTTTATTGCCTGCAAGGTGAAATCCTTTATATATTGACCCAATTGACTCAACTGCTCAAGTCCTTCCTTGGCTTTTAATTGGATAAATATGTTGTATGTGTGAGCAAAAGGAAAGGCAATTAAGCCTTTTTGCATTAGTACTCAGACCTTAGCTTTAACGAAGGAACATAAATACCTTACAAAGAAAGAAACCCCAGAGGGTGTGAAAGAAGAACTTCACTGTCTGATGAAGAAAGACCTGAACCCAAGTTTTCTTACCATTGCTTGTTGGCTTCCTAAATTCTCTGGAGAGAACTCTCCACTGAGGGTGGATTTGCTCAGCTACAGGCTGGGCTAACACAGCCCTGGATAATCCAGAGGATATTCCCAGTTTGGAAACTCTTAGCTTGGGAATCCCTTGGCTCCTGCTGTGCATCACTGCCAGTTACTGAATACTGGCTGTCAGCTCACAGATATCTTCTGCCTAAGCCTCTTCTGCTTCCCAATGCTCAGGTTCGCTTCCTGGAGCAGCAGAACAAGGTGCTGGAGACCAAATGGACCCTTCTGCAGGAGCAGGGCCAAAAAAACAACTCCAGCAAGAGCAACCTGGACCCGCTGTTTGAGGCCTACATCAACAACCTGCGGCGGCAGTTGGCCAACCTGCTCAATGAGCGGGGACGCATGGATGGGGAGCTGAAGAACATGCAGGACCTCGTGGAGGACTTCAAGAACAAGTGAGTGTGAAATGGGGTGTAAATGGTTCAGCTGAACATTGAGCAATGGGAATTTTCACCCAGAGGTTGGTCAGGTGCTGCCCAGGCTCCCCAGGGAGTGGGCACGGCCCCAAGGCTGCCAGAGCTCCAGGAGCGGTTGGACACTGCTCCCAGGCACAGTGTGGGATTAGTGGGGTGTCCTGTGCAGGGTCAGGAGTCAGACTCAACGATCCTGATGCATCCCTTCCAACTCAGCTGAATCTGTGATTCTAGAATTCTGTCATTCTATGATTCTTTGATTCTATGGTTCTATGATTAATCTCAAAAAATTCAAATTCTGAAAGGCAAATATCCAGCCTGAAGTATTAACGGAGATTTCTCCAGGAAAGGGGAAAAACTTCCTCCAGTTTGTACTCCAATGCGTAACATAGAACATCACTAATCACCTCCAATACCCCTGCTCAGACTTATCTCTCCCTGCAGGACCCCAAGGCTGCCAGAGCTCCAGGAGCGGTTGGACACTGCTCCCAGGCACAGTGTGGGATTAGTGGGGTGTCCTGTGCAGGGTCAGGAGTCAGACTCAACGATCCTGATGCATCCCTTCCAACTCAGCTGAATCTGTGATTCTAGAATTCTGTCATTCTATGATTCTTTGATTCTATGGTTCTATGATTAATCTCAAAAAATTCAAATTCTGAAAGGCAAATATCCAGCCTGAAGTATTAACGGAGATTTCTCCAGGAAAGGGGAAAAACTTCCTCCAGTTTGTACTCCAATGCGTAACATAGAACATCACTAATCACCTCCAATACCCCTGCTCAGACTTATCTCTCCCTGCAGGACCCATTTTCCTCAACAGCACCAAAAAGGGTCCATTGACATTTTTCCCAGCAAAAAATGGAGACTCAGCCAGGACACAGCACCTCGTGATGGCTCTTGCAAAGCAAAATCCTCTAACCCAGCTTCACCTTCCTTGTTCTGTCTGCATTAAGTCAAAAATGGCCTTTCAGCCCTTTGAGAAATGGGAATCTCACACATTTGAGCTGGACAATTCCCAGGAGGCTGATTTGGAGATGCCACCCCCAGTCCAGATCACCTTGCAGTCCTACGTGGACACCTGTTCTGCTTCCCGAGTCTGACCCAGCACCTCTTTCCCCTTACCCCTGCAGATACGAAGAGGAAATCAACCGGCGCACGGCAGCAGAGAACGAATTTGTGGTGCTCAAGAAGGTGGGTGAGACAACTGATTGCTGAGCCAACCCCAACCATTGCACGGACTGGGAATATCCTGAGGGATGAGAGATCTCATGGAGCTGCGTCCTCATCCTTTAGAAGGGTTTTAAATCACTGTTTGATCGTGGTATTGTGGGAAAGGAATGGAGGGGCTTGTAGGAGGGAAGCAAAATCTCCTCCCACTCCCATCCCACAACACACCCAGGTGCAAAGCAGACCATGTAGAGACAGAGGGGATCAGTCATGCTGGGAATCCCAGGTACCAAGGCCAAAGAGCCAGGACCTCCCTCCTTATCCATTTCCAAATTACACACAGCACTTTTCTGGGGCAAGAGGTGCCCTCTTGGTGCTCTTCCAGAGGGGTGTGCCAAGCACAGCTTCTCTACCAGGCAGCAGGGGAAGGGGCAGCCTCGTCTCCAGGCTTGGCCATTTCTTGGCTGTGCCAAGGAACTTCTTCCTGGATGAGCAGAGGATCCAGGTGCCACAGGTGCCCCCATAGCTGCTCTTTTCCAGGACGTGGATGCTGCTTACATGAACAAGGTGGAGCTGGAGGCCAAGGTGGATGCCTTGAGTGATGAACTCAACTTCCTTCGAGCCCTCTACGAGGCGGTACAGACAAATCCTCAATTCCTGTCCTGCCACTGTCCTTGGCTGGGGACTGCCACCACTCTGGGGCTTGGGGGAGGTAAGTGCAGCTCCCGTGTGCTTCCCACAGGAGCTGGCCCAGCTCAGTGCCCAAGTGTCTGACACCGCCGTCATCCTGTCCATGGACAACAACCGGGACCTGGACCTGAGCAGCATCATCGCCGAGGTCAAAGCTCAGTACGAGGACATCGCCAACCGGAGCCGGGCCGAGGCTGAGGCTTGGTACCAAACCAAGGTGAGTTGACCCATCATTGCCACAGGAAATCCCTGCTGTCCCTAAGAAGGGCTGTTTGAGCCACGTCTTGTCCAGCCAGACACCTCAGACGGTTCAGGTTCCATCTTCCTTCTCACCTCAGTTTGAGGAGCTGCAGGCTACGGCTGGGAAACACGGTGATGACCTGCGCAACACGAAGGGTGAAATCTCAGAGCTCAACCGGCTCATCCAGAGAATCCGCTCTGAGATAGAGAACACGAGGAACCAGGTAGGAATGGCAAAAGGAGACGACAGAGCCGCATTCTGTTGTCCCTCAACACCACAGCTCAGCTTTGCTGATCTGGGACTTTTGCACCGTCACTGAAGGTGTTGAATTCCCTCCTGGAAAGGGCTCCACACTGTAAAATTTAACTATTGAGTGGTTTTCGCCAGTCTGGCTCTTCAACTCCAGCCACTTTAGCTCAGCCAGAACATTTTCCATGAACGCCCCGGCCAGAATGGGTTTCTTCCTTGGGTGACTCTCACTCAAAGGGAAGAGCAGCTTTCCAAGCCCCCCCTCCCTTGCAGTGTGCCACCCTGCAGACAGCCATCGGAGACTCTGAGGAGCGCGGGGAGATGGCTCTCAAGGACGCCAAGGCAAAGATGATTGACCTGGAAGATGCTCTGCAGAAAGCCAAGGCTGACATGGCCCGGCAGCTCCGGGAATACCAGGAGCTCATGAATGTCAAGCTGGCCCTGGACATTGAGATTGCGACCTACAGGAAGCTGCTGGAGGGCGAGGAGAGCAGGTGGGAACAAAATCCTTGTGGGCATACTGGTGACTATCACTTTTCCCATCAGAGGTTGGTTCCTCTGCCTGTCTCCGTAATTTTGCTCTAATGTCCTCTAATCCCCCAACAGGCTCAGCGGGGAGGGACTGAACCCCATCAGCTACTGTAAGTATCACAGTTCTGGATCCCAAAGTCTGGCTTTGGGAACAAGGCCTGGGAGCAAGCTTGGGAAAAGGGAAGTTTTGCCCCACATAGCATTTTGGATCCCTCCACTGTCATTAGGGGCTTGTGCAGGGGATGGAAGTTGGGCTCAAATCCTGTGGGTGCTTCCTGGAACTGGGTGACTCCCCAGGGAAGCTGTGGCTGCCCCGTCCCTGGATGTGTCCAAGGCCAGGCTGGATGGGGCCTAGAGCAACCTGGGATAGTGGAAGGTGTCCCTGCTCATAGCAGGGGGTGGGATGGGATGACTTTTATGGCCCCTTCCAGCCCAGCCCATCCCATGATTCCATGACTGCCGAGCAGATGTCCAACCCTCTGGTTGCTTTTCCTTGCAGCAGTCATCAGCTCCAGCTCCGGCATGGCTGGTGGAGCTGGCTTAGGAGGAGGATTTGGTGGACTGAGCCTGAGTGGAGGAGGCGGCGGAAGTGGTTTTGGCCTTGGTGGAGGTGGTGGAAGCAGCTTTGGTCTTGGAGGAGGTGTTGGAAGCGGTTTTGGCCTTGGAGGAGGCGGCGGGAGCAGTTTTGGCCTTGGAGGAGGAGGCGGGAGTGGTTTCGGTCTTGGAGCTGGCAGTGGAGGAGGAGGAGGAGGAGGAGGAGGAAGCTACAGCTTTGGAAGCGGAGGAGGACTTGGATTTGGGGCTGGAGTTGGTCTTGGAGGTGGATTTGGAGGAGGGAGTGGTCTGGGCACTGCTGGCAGCCACAGCCATGCCGGAGGCAGCAGCAGCGCCCTGAGCACCAGCGGAGGGAATTTCAGCTCTGGAAGTGCAAAAGGCACCAACCCAGGTGTGAAAATCGTCTCCAAAACCTCCTCCAGCAAAAAGAGCATAAAAAGCCAAAGCCTGAAGAATGCCACAGAGCACGAATAAAGCCAAGCCCAGACCCTCCCGTGGTTCCTCTGTTCCTCCTGCCCCATTCTCACCCACCTCCACCCCTCCAGCTGCCTCTGCCCTGCTTCTGCTCTGTAGTTCCCATGCATTTGGATCTCAAGTCAAGAAAAGCAGTGGAACACACGGCAACCAGAGCTCTCCAAGTCCCTGAAACAGGAGTAAAAGGAAAACACAGGCTTAAATGATTGTTCTGAATGGGGAACTGGTTTGGTTTTCTACTTGTTTGTTTTTAATAAGGCCAAGCAGTTTGTGATTGTGGCCACCCACAGCCATCAGCTAAAACAGAGCAGATAGCAGGGAGGGTTTTAGCTCAGTTCTGGCCCCCAGAAGCCCAGGGATGGGCTGGGAACGTGTGTTTAGCTCACCCTGCCTTGCCTTCACTGCTGGGATGAGCCCAACTTGCTCCTTTCACAGGAGAAGCTCATCTTCATCACAGATCTGGGGGTTTTTTCTGCTGTGTAGAAATCCCCCTGGAGGCCACTCAAAGATCCCAGGCAGTGGCTTGTAATGTCCCTCTTAAAATATCCTTCATTCTGAGTCACTCTTGTGAGATGGAAAATCCCTCTTTCCTCCATTCACAGCCAAGTTTTGAAAGATAAGATTCTTCCAGATATTGCCAAGTTTTGCTGCTGAGTCAGCTCAGGCTCTTGAGCCTGACCAGGCGTTCAGAGCACTCATGTTCGAGCAGCAGCCTGAGATGCCTCCACCCACAGATGAGAATTCACGAGCTTATCAAAAAGCTTTTCCCAGATCACTCTCCCATTCCTGTCCTTTCTCTTCTTAAATGAGTTTGCCTGCACTGGCACCTTACACGTAACCTCGGGGGTGGTTTCTGTCAGAGGATTCACCAGTGATTGATCCAGAACCGATAGAAAAGGGCTTGTTTTCAAAATAAAAGGATTTTTAAATTCTAAATAACGTTTGAGACGAGTCCTTCAAAAGCAAGTCCATTGTTTGCAGTTAAATGGGGGTTTTGTTCTGTCCCATGCAAGGCTTTGGTGGAATGTCTTCAAAAATTCCCAAATCCTCCAACAGTCCCAGTCTTGCTGTCTTTCCCCATGACCTTGGTTGCAGCAGGTGGGGAGAGTCTGAGACTGTGAAAATCACACTGGAAAAGCTTCCTGAAGGACCCTGTCCACTGCTCCTGGGGGAATTCCAGCATCTCCTCTCTGTGTGGGTTCCTCTGCCAAAATAAAGACTTTTGGGCAACTGGGAAGTGCAGCAGGTTCCATCCCAGTGGGTGGGAAATGAGGCAGTCGAGAGCAGGATCCCAAAGGAACTCCAGCGTCCCAAATCTATTTTCCCCTTTTCTGGTGGAATTTACCCCTCTGGCCTTCCACTGTGTCTTTGTATTTTTGGAAAGCACCATTAAAAACGAAAATTGCAGCTTGTTATACTTCCGCAATAGTGACGCGACTCCATGTTTCCCTTCCTCTCTCTTTTTGGAATGTGTCCAATAAAACCAGATTGTAATTTATTTGTTCTTTTTATTTATCTTTTTATTCTAAACCAGAACCAGCAATACAAAATATTCCCAACCTTCATCAGAATAAGCTGGAGGCAGGGAAAAGCTTTGGAATTCTGATTAAATTATAATTAAAATCTTGAAATCGGTTGTCCAAAAATAAATTGAAGAATTGGAGAAAACTGGAGGAGGAAGACGAGGAAAAGAAGGAGGGTGGAGGTTTATCCGTAAGTGACAAGCTAATTAATCACCAGTCATTTCTTAACTTATTGGGGTTAATCCAAAAGCTTTTCTTCCGTGGAAGGGAGGGTTTGGCGCAGCCAGGCAAAACCTCAGGATTTAATTTTTGCTTTCTTAAAAAGCCAGAGCAATCCCAAGTGTCTGCAGGGCTCTGGGGGAGGCTTTATCTGGAAGATCTGGGTTGGGGATGGGTGCTGGAGCACAACAGCAGCACTGATGCAGGTATTTCAGTCAGTCATTGCAAAAGGAGAATAAAACCAAGAGAAAGTGGAGAAAAAACCCTCGGCCAAACGATATTGCAAAGCCCTTATTGAATTTCAAAGGCTCAGACGCTTTGCTCTGCCCTGACCTCACAACATCCTGGCCCTGAATAACTCCGGGCAGAACTCGAGAAGGAGCAGGAACACGGGAGGGAGCAGGAACTCGGGAGGGAGCAGGAGCACAGGAAGGAGCAGGAACACGGGAAGGAGCAGGAGCACAGGAAGGAGCAGGAACACGGGAAGGAGCAGGAGCACGGGAGGGAGCAGGAGCACGGGAGGGAGCAGGAACTCGGGAAGGAGCAGGAACTCGGGAGGGAGCAGGAGCACGGGAGGGAGCAGGAACTCGGGAGGGAGCAGGAGCACACATGCCAGCATGTCCCGGCAAGTTCAAAGGAGACGCTTCAGCAAAACCTCACTCAAACCCAGGTGCACCAAAACATGGGAACATCTCATCCCCTTTGCCCAGGAAATCAGAGGAGCCTCAGTGAAAGACCAAATCCAGAGACAAAACTTTACTCAGAATCCCAGAATAGTTGGGGTTGGAAGGACCCTCTGGAGCTCATACAGTCCAACCCCCTGCCAAGGCAGGGACACCTGGAGCAGGTGGCACTGGAGGGCATCCAGGTGGGCTTGGGATATCTCCAGAGAGGGACAATCCATGCCCTCCCTGGGCAGCTCTTCCAGGGCTCTGCCACCTCCACAGAAAGAAGTTCTTCCTCATGTTGGGGTGGAATTTCTTGTGTTCTAGTTTATGGCTATGACTTCTCCCTGCCCAGGAAGGTGGTGGAATCACCATCCCTAGAGGTGTCCAGGGAATGACTGGACATGGCACTCAGTGCTCTGGGCTGGTGACGAGGTGGGCATCGGGCACAGCTTGGACTCGATGATCCTGGAGGGCTTTTCCCACCTCCGGGTTTCTGGGATCCTTGTCCTGTCGCTGGGCACCACTGAACAGTCTGGAGACGTTCACATGGATTGATGAGAGACTCTCTCAAACGAGATCTTTGTATGCATATTTGGACATTCCTGTGATTGTTTGGATCCCCTGTCAGTCCTCTCTTCTCCAGACTGACCACGCCCAGCTCCTGCCATTTCTCCTCATCAAAGAGATGCTCCAGGCCTCTCATCACCTTTGTCGCTACCACTTGACCCTCTCCAGGAGCTCTTTGCCCTTCTGGAACAGTGGAGTCCAGAGTAGAACCCAACACTCTGGACATGGCCCCACCAGGGCCAAGTAGAGGGGCAGGATGCCCTCCGTGACGTGCTGGCCACGCCCTTCCCGAGGTATCCCAGGATGCCATTGGCCTTCTGGCTGCAGGGATGCACTGCTGGCTTATGGTCAACCTGTCATCCACCAAGATTGCTCGGTCCCTGCTGTCCAGAGGATGTTGCAGACAGGCCAAAAAACCAGTGAAAGTTAAAAATAAACTCTGAGTCACCTCGATTTTTGAGCTCACTGAATTGCACAGGTCAGGTGTGAGGATTTAACACAGCTCATGACACCCCAACCTTAACAAACCTGGAGAGATTTTAACATCTTTTTTCCAGCCCCTGCTGAAAAAAAGAGCAAATTGGAGCTCAGAGGCAGCTGAGCTCCTGCAGACAGGAGCCCTGTTCCTCCTCCCCTTTCTCTGCAGTGCCCTCACCTCCCAGGCAACCCCCCATGACTTGTCCTGCCTCTCCACAGGGAACTGTCACACCTGAGGGGCCAGCACAGCCCCCCTGCAGCCCTGAGCATCTTCAGTGGGACACTGCATGTGAGCGACGCAAACCAAGAAAGGAAAGTGTGAGGGACCGAGAGATTTCACAAGAATTTTGCTTGTTTTGGTGCCTAAAACATCATTTGCTTTGCTCTTCCAAATCCTTTGTAATATTCCAGTTAATTGCCATTGTCTGCAGCAACAGGCTTTCCTAGAAGAGCTGGAGAAGTAATGACTCCCTTCCACATGAATCCTTTCGCTCTGCTTTAATTAAAACCTGTGCTCCTGTTCCCAGGTGTGACTTTGCATAAGCGATTTGGGAGTCAAAGGCAGGTTCCCTGCCTGGCCCCTGTCCACAGGCTCCCAGCACAATTGTGCCAGTTCACATGGGCAGGCGTAGGAAAGCAAATCTCCATGGATGTGCCATGCTTGGAACAGAGTTTATTTATTTTCGGTATCACTCTGTTTATTTCCAGCGCCCAGAGGTCTCATGGCTAAGGTTCCTGCCGCTGTGAAATCGGGGATCGTTGGGTTTGGATGGAGCCTGGGGTGAAGTTTTCCCAGCGAAATGCTGCATTTCCAGCACGCAGGACATTGCCACATCTCCACTCCCGGGGCGAGAGCACCCCCTTGCTACAGCCCAGCCGCCTCCCGGTCAGCGGGAGGGATCTTGGATCAGCCCATCAAGGATCGGCTCTGATCACGCCCGCGGGCACCGGTGACTCACTATTGGAATCGGGAACACTCGAAGGAGATGGGAGTTGGGAGCGCTGCTGTTTTCTGTTTCAAGGAGACAAAGCCCAACCAAACCCAACCAAACCCCTCCTGCTCAGGTTCTTTCAAGTTCCCAGACGGAAAAAAAGCAGAGGTTGGAAACACATCAACACAAACAAGCTCTGAGATGCAGCTGAACCCCTTCAGCTCCTCCTTTTGGATTGAGCTCCGGCACTTTTTGCTCACGCAGATGAATTTGGGAATTTTTTTGGCTCAGGGTCTCATCCCTCTGTCTTTCACAATTCCTTCACTTGGTTAAGGTGGGCAGTCCTGGCCAGTGGGCAGAATCCAGTTCACAAAAGTATTTGGGGAATGAGGGGATTTCTTCTCCTGTATCTCATGTCCAGCTCTTCATGGACACAAGAGTAGGATCCCCAACTCTCAAGCCTTTACACAGCCCAGACTCATTGTGGGGGTTGAAACTCCTCCACAAGGGTTCACCCAGGAGCAACATCAAGAGGCAAAAGCTATTTTAGAAAGTTTTTCCAACTGTGTGATCTCAGTGGAGTGAAGGAGGGGGTGGGAAGGAAAGTGGGTGAATTCCCCTCCATGGAACATCTTGGAGAGCCAGCAATGACGTGGAAACTGTTGGATAAATATAAGGTGGGGAGCAGAAAAAGTGATAAAAATACCACTTCATAGGGAGCTTTTGAACCCTGAGCCTGACAAGGAGGTCCTACAGAACCACAGTCATTTCAAGCAGCTTTTTCATAGTGTTTTATAAGTCTCTATTAAGGAAAGTACTACTCGATCTATTTTGACGTGATTTTGGAAAAGGCATTTACTTGCTGTCTTTCAAAGTCATGTTAACTATTTCCTCAGTTTCCCCTGGAACAAGGGGAGATGATTTTTGGTAAGATCCCAGAAAACACTGCCATGACACAGCTTCCACTCAGCTCATCTCTTCAAGCCCATGATCATTTAGATCCAGAAAAAAAAATCAAACTTGAATATTAAAAAAAAATCACAACATCAGCACTGATCATTAAAACCATCTTCAGACCCAACTTTCCCGAGCCAACAACAGGACATGCATGGCTAGTCGCAGAGCTGGAAACCCTGGAAAAGCCCCTATTTTTCTTGCCTATGCAACGTGTTAAACCTTAAAATTCATCTTGCAAAATCTTCGCTTTGCTCAAGCGAGCGAGTCCTTGGCTTGCCTGAGGGAAAGCGGCTCCCAGGGTCTCAGGAATCATGTTGCATCCTGCCCCTGAGTGCAGACCTCGTCCCATTCAATTCTAATTTAATGACTCAGAGCGGCGGCTTTGGTGGAGGGGGGAGCTCCCTCTTGCCGTTACTTTCCTGCCTGCAAACAATGCATTTTTCAGCGCCTCGCCGTAGCCGAGGTGTGTTTGACAAGGCAAGTTGCTGCAAGGCACGTCAAGTTCTGAAGTCCCGTGCCAAGTTTTCCAAGCAGATAAAAGAGGAGGCTCCCAAGCTCTCCCATTACAGGGGTTTCTGTCTCCATTGCCCTCTGCTCTTTTCCTGCTGCGCAGCCTTTTTTTGTTTTCCTGTCTCCTACCCTTTGTCTTCCCAACTGAACCAGCCATGAGCCGGATCTCTTTCAGATCATCTACTGGAGGGGGCATGAGGGGCTTTAGCTCAGGCTCTGCTATCGTAGGAGGTGGTGGTGGTGGGACCAGAAGCAGTTTTAGCTCTGTCTCTGTCTCCAGAGTTGGAGGAGGAAGAGCTGGAGGTGGAGGAGGTTTTGGAGCTGGCGGTGGCTTCGGCAGCAGAAGTCTCTATAACTTAGGTGGAAGCAAAAGAATTTCCTACAGCTCGGTTGGTGGAGGTCTACGGAGCGGAGCCGGGGGTGGATACGGCTTTGGTCTGGGCTCTGGTGGTGGAGCAGGAGCTGGCTTTGGCTTAGGAGGAGCTGCTGCCGGTGGTGGCTATGGGCTGGGAAGTGGATTTGGGCTGGGAGGGCCCGGATTCGGTGGCCGAGGTGGCCCCGGGTTCCCTGTTTGCCCACCTGGTGGCATCCATGAAGTGACTGTCAACCAGAGCCTCCTGGCACCCCTCAAGCTGGATATCGATCCGGAAATCCAGAAGGTGCGAACGCAGGAGAGGGAGCAGATCAAGACCCTCAACAACAAATTTGCCTCCTTCATCGACAAGGTGAGAGTTTGGTCTGAACCATCAAGCCAGGCATGCTATCAGTTGCCTCAGGAAAAAAAACTTCAGGAAGAAACTTCCTTTGGATTTAGGGACTTGCCTGAACTGATCCCAGCTGAAAAACAACGTGGGCTTGGCTGAAAACTGAGAACTGTTTCATGTTTCCTCTTAGCAAGGATGAGTTTTTCAGCGCCTTTATTTTATTGACAAAGTAATTCTCTCTCTTCCCTGTAAAAACCATCCTGGGGTGGATGGATCTTCTTCTCTACAATGGGATAGAACCAGTTTAAACCAGGAAGGTGGGCTGAGCATCTACTGGGGCGAGAAACATTAAAGTTGCAAGTACAGGTGCTTGGCCTGATTAAAACTCCTGAAAAAGTCTTGCTAAACATCTCCAGAAGCTTCTGATACTTTTGAGAATCCAATGCCCTAAACTGGGACACTCCTAATAATTCCCCTCTGATTGTCCCAACGTCTGTTGACCTTTTCGTTGGCGATCCCACCTTTTCCTGGCAGTTGTGAGGTTTTCTGTGCTGTCCACACATGTCCCTGGTTTTGTTCCTCCCCAGGTGCGCTTTTTGGAGCAACAGAACAAGGTGCTGGAGACCAAGTGGAGCCTCCTCCAAGAGCAGGGTCACACTGTTACCAGGAAGTCCCTGGAGCCCATTTTTGAAGCCTACATCAACAACCTCCGGCGGCAGCTCGACAGCCTGGTGGGAGAGAGGGGCCGCCTGGACTCCGAGCTCCGCAACATGCAGGACATGGTGGAAGACTTCAAGAACAAGTAAGGAATCGCGTTCTGCAGCTTAAATCATTCCAGCCAGGAAAATCCGGGCAGGTGGCTCATGCCTGCTGGTGCACACATGGTGTTTGATCCGGCTTCCTCTTCCCAGCATGAAACACGCTCCCAGAATTACCCCTTGTTATTTTACATTTATCACGAGCAAGATCAGCGTTTAGCACAGAATTCCCAGGAAACAGCTCTAGCGTAACAGAGGTCATGGTCTGATCCCTGGAGTCTCCTGAAATAAAATACCTGGAGACAGAAAAATTAATAAATCGTGAGAATAATAGGCAAAACTGGAATGAAACTTAGCCATAAACTTCCAGCTCAAAAATCCCCCATTTCCCATTTTGTGAAGGAAATTCCAGCCCTTCTCGAGGGCCCAGGTGAGTGCTCAGCCTGTCACCTCCCATCAGCTGGAAGATGATCAGCCCTTTGCCAAAAATTTCCCTGGGGAGGGAATTAAGCCCCTGCTGAGCCGCAGGATCAGGTGGAGGGAGGATGGATCATTCTCGGGACACACCAGTCAGCACCTGCTGCCTGGAGGGGGTTTTTGGGGGGATTTTTAGGTGAGGTTGTTGACTTTTATTTGGCTGAGCAGAATCTGTCTCTTCTTCAACCAGTCCTGGCTGACTGCAAATTTGAGAATCACCCTGCAGGGCTAGAATATGTAAATATTAGGTAGTTAAGAATGGGAAAAGACAGATTTTTGAGAGAGGGGCTGACGATGACGCTTAGATCCAACAGGAGGGAGTGGCAGAGCCTCTGGTGTAGTTTTGGGTGCATTTGAGGTCTTGAAAAGTGTTCTAGGCTTTTAGAAATACTGGTCAGGCCCCAAATGATCAATTCTACAGCCTGGATATCAGTTACCTCCTGGGAAAGAGAACACATTTAATTCTCAAGTCTAGAGTTGGTTCCCAGTCCACTGGCTAATTCCCACCTCTTCCCTTGTCCACTCAGAGCTCCGTCTGCAGGGAAAGCTCTGCCAATATCTGTGAGAGGACTGGCACGAACCTGCCTTTGAAAGCCAGGTCTTTGTCTCAAGAGCCTGCATGTTTTGTCTACTTTCTAGCTAAGCCCTGCCCTGATTATCTGATGAGAGGATGTTGCTCAGAGCCATAAAAAGTTCCACAGAAACGCTATGAGAGCTGTAATGATCCTCTCTTGCATAACCATGGAGTTTTTGTTTTAATTAAACGCTGCAGTGGGTTCTTCAGAGCCATTAGCATTATTATAATATCAAATATCAAATGACTGCTTTATTATACATTTGTAGGCATTGCAGAGCAGCTTTGTTGAAAGCCTTTTGCATAACTTTGCTTGGAGCGAAGGTCACAGGGAATGGCTGCTCCTGCTGCCTGCCAAAACGGGCTCTGAATCTGCACATTTGTGTATGAGCTTGACTTTATGGGCAGTGATTAAAATATATTAATTTAACTGGGACTACTCACACCATGGAGTCCCACAGTTCAAAGACAGCAATATTTGCTCTGTGTCTGCTCTGGATAAACATGTGGGAGTAGGGAATATATCCATGAGCCACAACTGATGATTTGGGAACGGGGTGCTCCCACCTCTTCATTCCATCCAAACCCCCTCACTCTTTTATCCTGGCAGATATGAAGATGAGATCAACCGGCGCACAGGTGCTGAGAACGAGTTCGTGGTTCTCAAGAAGGTGAGTGGGTTGGGAATTATGGGCCAGGAACTGGAATGAACTCACCTTGCAGAGTTCAAGCAAAGCCGGTGGGAGTTGGGGTCCTGCACCCTCATGGCTGGGTCGAGCTATGAGATCAGCACATCCTGGGCTGGGTCCTCCTGAGGCCAGGAACGGGCACAACCTTCTCTGTGCTGATAGAGCTGCCCTGTTTTCTGGTCTCTTGTAGCTCAGCTCAACTCAGTCTCTGGTCACATCCTTGTGAGTCAGAGCTTTGCCTTCTGCCCAAGAACCTGGTTCTGGCTCACAGTTGATGTCCAACATTACATTAAAAATATACCTTGATCACAGGGACATAAAAATGAGCCTAAGGAGCTGCTGGCACTGGCACAGGTTGCCCAGGGAAGCTGTGGCTGCCCCGTCCTTGGAAGAGTCCAAGGCAATCTGGTCTATGGAAGGTGTCTCTGCCCATGGCAGAGGCGGGAATTGGATGAGCTCTCAGGTCCCTTCCAGCCCAAATCATTCCATGATTCCACGATTCTATGCATAACAGACCTGGAAGCAGACATGGTGCTATTGGTGTCCTGAAGCCCCTTTGGGTTCTGGTTTCATCAGAAACCATTGTTATCTTCTCTTTAGGACGTGGATGGTGCTTACATGAACAAGGTTGAGCTCCAGGGCAAGGCCGATGCGCTGGCAGAGGAAATCAACTTCCTGAGAGCTCTGTACGAGGCGGTGAGTGGTTCCTGGAGAGCATCCCCCTGCTCCTGCCCCGTGGATCCCACACCCGGGGCTCTATGGGAGCACAGGAAAAGGTGGTCCGAGCCTTTTGGAAATGATAATGCAGAAATAAGTTAGAAAAGGGCAAATGGAGATGGAGCAGGGGAAATGCAAGAAAACAGCTTGGCAGGGAGCACTCCCAAACCACCTCGTCTCTGTGGTTTTCACCATGGACGCCAAACCATTAACTTCATTTTTTGCATCTTTTGCAGGAGCTGTCCCAGATGCAGCAGCAAGTGTCCGACACCTCCGTGGTCCTGTCCATGGACAACAACCGGAACCTGGACCTCAACAGCATCATCGCTGAGGTGAAGGCGCAGTACGAGGACATCGCCAACCGGAGCCGTGCCGAGGCTGAGGCTTGGTACCAGAACAAGGTGAGTAACCGGGGTGACACTGATTTCTGTGGTCAGAAATGATCAGAAATTATTTCCCATCAGCTGAGGGGAGACAGGGACGAGATATTCGAATGTTTTGACCTTGGGCTTGCAGAGTCACTGGTAGAACTGGCCTTAAACACTCGCCCTTCCAGGTTCTTGTAGGTGACAATGCTCTGGTCCCCTGTGCCATTAGGCACTGCCTTCCTGGCACATATTGAGAGCTAAGGGCAAGTGCCATTATTGCATGGGCAGATTTCAGAGGAATCTTGTCCCCCACCCACATCCAGACCTGCACTTTGTTCCCTGAAGTCCCCTCACCCTTCCCTGAGCTCCCGGTGCTCACCAGTGCTCTCCTCCTTTCCGTGTACCAGTACGAGGAGCTCCAGGTCTCTGCCGGGAGACACGGGGACGACCTGAGGAACACCAAGATTGAGATTTCAGAGATCAACCGGATGGTCCAGAGGCTGCGGAAT
>NW_008238107.1:256491-272660 GCF_000691975.1 Corvus brachyrhynchos
AGGTAGGAGGGGGGTGGTCCGGCTGAACAGGAGGAGGTGGGTGGGAGGCGATGGTGGTCAGGCACAGCAGGAAGAGCCATCAGGAGCCCTCAGTGCCATCCTGGGAACCACCAGCCAGTGTCCACAACCCCCCAGCAATGCTTGGGAGAGTGGTTTGGGGGGTCCAAATGAAACAACTGCCTGTTCTCCCCACTCCCAGTGTGCCAACCTCCAAGCAGCCATTGCTGAGGCCGAGGAGCGCGGGGAGATGGCCCTCAAGGATGCCAAGGCTAAGCTGGCCGAGCTGGAGGATGCCCTGCAGAAAGCCAAGGCTGACCTGGCCCGGCAGCTCCGGGAATATCAGGAGCTCATGAACGTCAAGCTGGCCCTGGACATCGAGATCGCGACCTACAGGAAGCTGCTGGAGGGCGAGGAGAGCAGGTGAGGACAGGTGGACCTGCTGTGTGCTGGCCAGGGACCATCTCCTTGGGGTCAAACAGCTCTTCCCAAGGGGCTGGAGCACCAGGGTGGACAGAGGGATGGTTGAAACTGTGAACTGTGTAGGCAGAGTTTTGTTTCTCCAGCTCTCGGCACCCGATACTGATAAAAATGAGCATTGTCACCTCTCACCTGTAACACAGACACACCCCACCAGAGCAGAGGCCCTGCTGAAGGCCATGAAAGCCTAATTAGATGGTGCCATGGACAAGGTTTTGGCATCATTGCTCACTTCCCCCTTTCCCAACAGGCTCGCTGGAGAAGGAGTCGGAGCTGTCAGTGTCTGTGAGTATCACCCCCACGTCCGCCTCTTTGTATCTCCTCCCCTTCCACCTCTTCCCACCCACCCCTCACCAAGGGGGTGACACTGCAGGTCTCCCCACCTCGGGGCTCCAGCCGTCCCCTCACGTGGGTGTTTCTGGTTCATTCCCAGCCGTGGTCAGCAGCTCCAGCGGGATGGGCTACGGCGGCGGGAGCAGCCTGGGCTTGGGCGGGGGGCTCGGCCTGGGTGGCGGCAGCGGCAGCGGCGGCTACACCATGAGCAGCGGCGGTTTCGGAGGCGGTAGCGGAGGCTTTGGAGGCGGCAGTGGAGGCTTCTCTGGGGGGCTCAGCTACGGCGGAGGCAGCTCCTTCAGCTCTGGGAGCAGCCGGGGCATCAGCTCCAGCACGGGAGGCAGCGTCAGGATCGTTTCCAAGACCACCACCAGCAAAAAGACCATCAGATAAGGCTGGCAAGTGCATGACCGTCGGCAATTGCGGCCTCCTGCCCTGCAGATCATGGTGTAAATAGCTGCGCTAGAGCCTCTCCTTCCTCCGTCCTTCACCTCTGGGGCAGCGGGGGGGACCAGGACCCCTCCGTGAGAATCTGGAGCACCTTTGGCTGAAGCACAGGTTGTAACTGGCTGGGCATGGACCCTGCGGCACCCCTCGGTCTCTCCTCAAAGTCAGGCGTTTAAAGCAAAATGGAAGCACTGTGTGGAACGGGGACAACCATTTCATTCATCCCATACCAAGGGTGAATCACAGCCTTGTGGAACCACAGTCCCGGGTCCTCAGCACTGAAAACACCTCCAAGAGGCTCTAAAAGCCTCAGTCCACAACATGTGTTACAACCTCCAAAGGTTTTGTCTGCAATTCAAGATTTCTTCCAGCCCCTTCTGTTTTCTCCGGCACTTGTGGGAAAGGTTTTTGCTTTGTGTGTATAAGATTTCTAACTCCTCGTCCTCGTGGCTGCAGCCTCCTCACTTCCAGGCCTAACCTACTGTAAGGTCCAATAAAAGAGCATTTGTCATTTTTAAACTCTGCTGGGTTTTGCCTTTTCTTCCCTCCTCCTGCTGCAGGTGTTGGTCTGTGCCGTGGCCCTGCTGCACTGGGGATGCCCTGAAGGCAGTTCCTGAGACAGGATTGGCTCCTTGAGGAAACAAAACTCAGTTTTAGGACTTGGGCTCTAGGACAAGTCGGGGCAAGTGGAAAGGAGGGTGGGATGAGCAACCTGGTTTATGGAAGATGGCCCTGCCCATGGCACGTGGGTGGAACTGGATGGGCTTTAAGGTTCCTTCCAACCCAAACCATTCCATGATTCTATGGATGTAGAACTGAGGCACAGGAAGGAAAAACTGCCTCAGAACTGAGCCAAAAGCTGGATGAATCCCACTGTGGTGGTTACCTCCAAAGTTGCCCTTTCTGCCTGTGACTGCAGGAGGAAGGAAGTGCAGGGAAGTGGGAAAAAAGAAGGTGATTCCCAAAGGTTTATTTGGGATTCATGAGCTGGCTCATGCAGGGCATGGCTCTGCCATTAGTTTGTACAAGCAGGAGTAACTTGTACATCAGTGGAGCCCACCTCTGGAATCAGCACCACGACGAGGACACAGCGAGATTGGCATCGCAGCATGAAGGGGACAGAGCAGGTGGGCATTGCCCTGATTGGGAAGAGCAGCTGGAGGGGCAGGCACAGGACAAGGCACCCAAAATCTGCACACACAGCCTTTGCACACCGAGCTTTCCCTGGGACGAGCAAATATCCCATGAAACATCCTGGCTGCTCCTCCGCAAGGGCAGCTTCAGGGCCTCAGGTTCATTTGGAGTCCTCCAAGGTGTCCACAGTACTCGGTCTCCCAGTTCCCACCCAGCCCCTGGGAGGTTTCCATGACCTGCCTGGGTGGGGGGTTTCAGCCAAGATCCCCCACCAATCCCAGGCTCCCTCCCATGGCTCCACAGGTACCTCCTGATCCTGCTCCCTGGCAGGGCCAGGTGGGGATCCCGGCAGGAATGGGGCAGCACCAGGCAAGGTGGGAATCCAGCCCCAATGGCAGGACAAGAACCATGGGCAAGGCAAGAGCCAGGGCAGGAGGGAGCAGATGAGGAAGGACCCACAGCCCTTTGGGAATGCTGGTCCCAAAAGGAGATGGTTGGTGCCCATCGACCTATCCCTCAATCCCTGCAAACTCCAGCTGGGGCTGCAGAGGAGAGGAGGCATCAGCCGGGTCTGCCAGAAAAAGCTCCTCGTGCAACTTTCTGCCCCAGAGCAGCTTTCCAGGGAAACGCCTCCGAGCTCCCACACCAACGGGACCCCCTCGTCCATCACCTGGCCCAGGTGTGAGAGCCCTGGCCAAGCCAGGCAAGCATCTCCAGCAGGTGGGGACCCAGAGCAGGGAAAGGGACAGTCCCGCCCAATGGTCCTGTGGTGGGATGAGAATCCCAAGGCTCCACTCCAGCACCTGGGAAGGGCCTGGAATAATGTCTTGGGAGAGCTGGGGCAACCCATTTGCACAAGGGGAGGTTTTATGGAGGGGGAATGGTTGGGCTCCATTAATTGAAGAGTTTTCTCCACTTTTCAAGCATCTGGCCTTGTTTCTCGGACTGGTTTGAGGGAATAGGGACAAGCTCCCAGAGCCAAGGTGGTGGCTGGAGGCAGAGCAGCCCAATTTGTTGGGTTTTATTATTGAAAATGTCAAATCTGATGGTTTTTTGTTTTTAACCCCAGTGTGCACAACACATTGGACCATGGGCCACATCAACACATGGCTCCACCACCAATGAATTCTCCATGAAATATCTTTGCCAAATCCTTACCCATCCCCGTGGCACCAGGACAGCTCCTGAGCCTCCATGAGCCAGTGCTGAGTCCATCTCCTGCACTCTGAGGCTGAAGATGCAGCCAAAAAAGCCCTGAGCAGGTCTCTGTGTCCTCTGTTGCCAGTGAAGTGTTCTAAGAGCCCATCCCGGCACAACTTTGGGAATTTGCAGAGCAGCTGCAAAAAGCTGTATGCAAGTTCCCTCCTCCTGATCTGCAGAGAAAAATTTGACACACTCAAGTCAAACACGACACGTGATTTTAGCTGGCACTGAAACACTGGGTGAAACATTTCTTGAAACTAAACATTTAATTTCAACGTTTTCTATGGGAATGATCCTGTCCTGAAACACTGAACTTAAAACAACTCCCCTTAAATGAATTCCAAAATGAAACTTTGCATCTTTTTTGACTCAAAAGCAGAATTTCCATCAAGGAAAATTATTTTAATTTGCAAATTGTTTATTTGCACAGGCTGCAAATGAAATAAGACATGAAATGGCTGCAGGGAAGGCAACACAGGATGCAGCAAATCCAGAGTGGAACAATATTCCCAGCTGCCATCTGCTCAGCTGGAGCAACATCCCGCTGCCCAAAGCAGTTGGAGGTCAGAAATGGATCCAATCCCAAGGATCAGCAGAGTGGTAAATAAACATGACACCCCTGGAATTGCTGTCCTGTGATTGGATCCACTTGCCAGGACACACGGATAATCCTTGTTTATCTTCCCAGTTCCTTGTCCCACCCAGGTTTGTTTTAATAGGGAGAAATTAAACTCCGTGGCAGCGCTCTGGATCTTCAGAAGGAAAATCAAGCCAGGAGCAGGATGGAGCTGAGGGATGTGGAATGTGCACAGAGCTTGCCAAAACTGTGGGACTCCCCAGCGACACAATTCCAGGGCTCTGCGTTCTTTACTGGGAGGAAAGACGTGCCCCAGGGCCAGGAGAAAGGACGGCGTGGGACAAATACCCTGTGGCCGCCTTCAGCCCAGCCTGGGGCGGGGGATTCCCCAAAGGCATTTCAAGGAGATGTGGAGGATCCAGGTTCCTTCAGGTGCCACCAGCCAGACACCAGAACAGGATAAAGGAGGTACCAGACCCCTCTGAAAGCCTGAGGGAGAACGAGCCCTCCCAGGTGTGTGCAAGGCAGCAATGATGGAGACGAACTTCCCAAAGCCTGGGCTGCAGTGGAGTCTCCGTGCTGGCACAGAAAACAATTATCTGGGGAAAGCAGGTCACACCTACACTTCAAAGTCACCCAGGAGCTGGAGCTGCCTGGCCTCCAGATACTGCTGGGAACAGGCTCAAAGGACCCAGCACAGGGCAACACCTATGGGAAAACTTCTGAGGAGCTCATCCTAATTCATCCCTTCGGGCAATGGGATTCATGGACACTCACCTCCCACCCAGAGGGGCCCGGCCCCACAGCACAGGGATGCTGTGAGTTCAGTGGTCTCCTGTGGAAAAACCTCAGTCCTGCTGGTCTTCATTAACGTGGGATAAAATAGTAAATTACAGCCAAAATGAGTCGGGTTTGAATTTAGCTTGGAAGCCCAAGTTTAACCCAAAGGCTTTAATTTAAGCAATTAACTTAAATTACAGCCTTGACTTTGCTGATAATTAAACTGAGATTAGGTAGCACAGGTGAACCAACACAAGGTACTTTGACACACTCCTGTTTTACAAATATGGTTATTTTTGCAAACAAAACACAGAGGAACATCCAAATATTTCAGCCTGAGAAGCTGCATCAGAAGAAGGATTCCGAGGTGGATTCTCGACAGGAGCAGTGGAGCAGAGGGACAGAGAGGAGGTGATGAAAAGCTGTTGGAGACATCCCTGTTCACTCAACCACAGGAAAATGGCTCAGATTTCTCACTAAAGGGACCAGAGTTGCATTGATTGCCCTGACAGAGGCAGAACTCCCTGATCTCAGAGGAGAGTTTTTACCTTGACAGCAGCATGGTGCCAGACACAAATTCAGCCAAGACTTTACTCCCAGGTTTACAGCGTTGGTAAAGTGTTCTCCTGCCTCTTGCTCTGGGCTTGCAGCGACTGCTCATCCTGGTGGGAAGAAACGAGGAGAGGGAGGGAAGGGAAAGGCTCCAGAGCCTGCCCAGCCTCTCTCACACCGGGGGGGGCTCTGGCACAGACACAGCTCCTGAGGTGATATCAGGAAAAGCTCCTGAGCAGTGGGTGAGCTCCAGCACCATCCTCTGCATCAGGAGGTCCCTGCACCAGAGCAGCAAATCTGTTCCGTGCCTGGAGCTGCAGGAGCATGGGAGACACTCCCCCGGGAGCTACCTGGAAACTCTGTGTTTCATCAACAGAGCAGGGTGGGGACCCCCCTTTCCATCAGCCCATACCCCAAACCTGTAGCTACAGCTCCTTGTGCTCCCAGTTCTGCCTTTTGTAATTACCTCTGACATTCCTTCCGGATGAATGACAACCGCATCACCTCCACCCTGGCAGAACGTGGAATGGAAAGAAATTAATTCCTTCTCAGTTGCTTGGAGGAGCTGCTTTATTATTACTGTTATTAACCATGGGCTCCAACGCACTCAGTGGATTCCTTAGCCAAAAAAAGACAAGTTTCAGATGTGAAGGAGCCCGAGGGGGAAAAGGAAAGCACTGACACATCCCACTGGGAGAACTGGGGGGGCTCTGCCCTACACAGCCAGACTCCCCACGTTGTGCATCTCCCTCGGGAGGGAGGATCTGCCCTTTGGTGCTGATCTCCACTGGAAAAATTGGAATAAAGCTTCTTTCAGGTACTCAGTGTTAGGGGAGATGGAGAGAACTGAGAGAGCAATCCCCAAAGGAACCATGGGCTGGCAACTTCCAGCTGCTTTGGGGTATCTTATGGTCATGGAGTGGTTTGGGTGGGAAGGGACCTCAAAACCCCATCCCATCCCATCCCTGCCATGGGTACCTTCCACTGTCCCAGGTTGCTCCAACCTGGCCTTGGACACTTCCAGGGATGGGGCAGCCACAGCTTCTCTGGGCACCCTGTGCCAGGGCCTCGCCACACTCACAGGGAGGAATTTCTTCCCAGTATCCAACCTAATTTTCCCCTCTTTCAGTTGGAAATCTTTCTGCCTGGGAGTGGAAGCCAGCACACCTTTTGTATGTGGGAATGAATCTCATGACTTCAAGTCTGTCTGTTGGTGGGCAAAGCCCCCAGACTGATCAACAATCCTTCGAAAAATGCCCTTTGGACACAGACTTTGCTCACAATCTGTTTGCTTCCAGCTCCCAGGGGTGCAGAGTCAGACCCAGTGACAAAGTCCCACTGGGCAAAACCTGCAGCATTCAGCCCTTCCTTGCAATAAAAGCTCAGTCTGACAATAAACACAAAACCAACCTGACAATCCCCATCTAAGAATAACATTTCATTAAAAACCTCCATGGCAAAAATTGTCCCTCAGACAACCGGAAACAATGGGGACACAAAGGATTTCTGGGTGTTTCCTGCACCTGCGTGTGTCGCCAGGCAGGGGCAGATGGAAGCACAACTGCCCCTACCATGGTGATTCCTCATTATTCCATCGATTCCTCGTTATTCCGTTGATTCCTCGTTATTCCATTCTTCCTGTGCTGCTGCAGCCAGCATGAGGGGAAGCTGCTCAATTTCAACCTCTTCTGTAAATAAATTAAACACAAATCCTCTTTTCCCGAAGAACACAAAACACCACAAGCCCTTTTTGTCCCTCAGAATGAATTATTTTTCACATTTTCATCTTTGATTTTTACTCAAGCCACCTGTTAAATGCAAAGGTCTGTGTTGGTACCTGTGGTGGGAAAGGAAAGATCAAGGATGTCCTACAGTGTCCTGTGGATCTGGGCAGAGGGAACCCTGTGGAGCAGTTTCCACTGGATTCAAGCAGGCAGGATCACACTTCCAGATGTGCTGAAGGAGCTGATTAAATCCTTGGGAAATGACATTGTGTTTATTAAGTGTGCGTTGGGAACAGCCCCGGAGCGCTCCATTTCCACAGAGCCAGTGGAGTCAAAGCAGTTCCCATTCCCACAATCTTTCCTCCTATGTATTTATTTCTGAGTTGTTTGTTTGTTTGTTTGTTTTCATCCTGCTAAAATAAAGTCCAAACCCTCAAACCCGAGGTAGCAGTACATGTTTGTGACAGAGCTCAGTGGCAGCTGTCAAAATCCACACAGGAACAAAAGGATCTTGTCAAAATATTCCATTTTTATTTGTGTAATTATATTTCTAAAAACGATGGAATAAGCCTGGAGAAGCAGGATTTCCAGCAGGATTTCCAAAGGGAGATGAGGTTTGTAGGGATGGCAGCAAAACTGGATCTGCTGATCCCTGTGGTGGCTCAGAAGGGACCATGGAATCTCAGGATGGTTTCGGTGGGAAGGGACCTTAAAGATCATCTTGTCCCATGGGCAGGGACACCTTCCACAGACCAGGTTGCCCCAAGTCCCATCCAGCCTGGCCTAGGACACTTCCAGGGATGGGGAGTCCACAACCTCTCTGGGCAAATTTCACAAGAACTTTATTGCAAAGCTATCCCAAAAGGCCGAGATGAAACTATTGACTGCAGGGCTGGCTGCGGAGCCGGCACCAATCCCACTCCTAAAGCACAGGGATTTAAACTTTCCCAAGCCCTGCTTGTGAACAAAAGAAGGGGTGAAAGCAATCCCGAGGGGTGAAGTTTTCCAATGACACAGGTGTTGAGTGACAGGCACTTGAGCAGTGTTTTGCTGCTGGTGCCCAACGTGACTCATCAGCACTTTCCAGCTTTGAAATGGGGATGAGTCTGGCTGTCTACAAAGACCGGCGACAGTTATTCCCAAACAATTCCCTGTTGCTGAGAACCTGGGCTGTATTATTTCAGCTGGGCGTGTGTGCAGAGTGAGTTCACTCTCCAGAATGCTGTTGGACATGCCAAGCCTAATTCATCAGAAAGATGATCCACCTCATCCAACCCATCCCAGGCTCATACATGCATAAAAGGGCTCTCCCCAGCCCTTGCAGAGCACAGGTTCACCTCTCTCCTTTCCCTCCTACTCCTTGCTCCAGGCCAGCAACCTTTGCTCCTTGATTCTAGCTGTAGCATCCATCCCAACCCAAAAAGCCCCAGCAATGTCTCGCCAGTCCACCGTGAGGATTCAGAGGGGGAGAAGTGGCTTCAGCGCTGCTTCGGCCGTGGTCCCCAACACCTGCCGGACCAGCTTCAGCTCCTGCTCCGTCACCCGCCTGGGCAGCTGCAATGCTGGCAGTGGCTTTGCCAGGGTCGGAGGGGGCTTTGGAAGCAAAAGCCTCTACAATGTTGGTGGCTGCAAGAGGATCTCTGTGGCTGGAAGGGGTGGCAGCTTCTATGGCTCCGCAGGGTTCGGTGGTGGCGCTGGGAGCATGTACGGGGGTGGCTTTGGTGTTCCAGCCAACCTTGGCTACGGATACGGGGCCTTTGGGGGCGGCCCTGGATTCCCAGCTGGGGGCATCCACGAAGTCTCCGTCAATCAGAGCCTTCTGAAACCTCTCAACTTGGAGATTGACCCCAACATCCAACGGATCCGGAAAGAGGAGAAGGAACAAATTAAAACCCTCAACAACAAATTTGCCTCCTTCATCGACAAGGTGAGATCTGAGCTTTCCTAAATATCTGATTTTTTTGGCAGGGACACTTTTCTTTGCTGGTTGATGAGGACAAAAGCTGATCGAGGAGGAATAGAAGTGAGGAATGAGACTTGAAGATGCCCTGGAAGCTCCAGGGAATGGCACCTGTTCCATAGCGGTTGCCATGAATTAATCACCCAGTGTTTGAGTTCCTCCTCGTTTGCTACTCCACATCTCACAGGCAATGAGGAAAGAAACAATCCCACCCTTCTGGAGACTTTCAGGAGCATTTCAGGAGCCTTAGGAGCAGCTTTGTAGATGATTAAATGAAATCCAGAAACCCACCTAAAATGACCAAGAAATTGGCACAAGGGAGAAGCAGCTTCTCACTGCTCAAATTCCCTCAAAGGCATTTAAATCTGGCTGCCTCCTTCATCGACAAGGTGAGATCTGAGCTTTCCTAAATATCTGATTTTTTTGGCAGGGACACTTTTCTTTGCTGGTTGATGAGGACAAAAGCTGATCGAGGAGGAATAGAAGTGAGGAATGAGACTTGAAGATGCCCTGGAAGCTCCAGGGAATGGCACCTGTTCCATAGCGGTTGCCATGAATTAATCACCCAGTGTTTGAGTTCCTCCTCGTTTGCTACTCCACATCTCACAGGCAATGAGGAAAGAAACAATCCCACCCTTCTGGAGACTTTCAGGAGCATTTCAGGAGCCTTAGGAGCAGCTTTGTAGATGATTAAATGAAATCCAGAAACCCACCTAAAATGACCAAGAAATTGGCACAAGGGAGAAGCAGCTTCTCACTGCTCAAATTCCCTCAAAGGCATTTAAATCTGGCACCAGAATGTTTGGGGTTTTAGTTCAAAATATCAAAATCTGATCCAACTCTGTCTGTCCACCACATTTCACTGATGCACAAGAACATCTGCTCAGTTCCTGCTCTGGTCAACTAGCCCCTCCTTGGTTTCAAGGAAAACTCTGCAGTATTTTGGACATTTAGTGGGGTAGGGGAGCTCTACTGAAGAGAAGGAGAAACAGCACCTTAACAACATTATTTTAATTAAAAAGCAAGCCCTGCTTTGCTCCTTATCTGATTTTGCTCGCACTTTTCACACAAAATCCCTGTACCTGGTCTCAATTTAAACAACGAATGGGAAGCCAGAAAATCAAGGGTTGTTCCAGAGTTTGTAACACTGAACAGGGTCCCTGCACTCAAATCTCCCAACAGACGAGAATTTGGCTCTGACAACCAGCTGGAAGGAGCATTTCACCCTCTCAGCCAGTTCTGAGACCCTTCTATTTGTGGGGAGAGTCTCCCCAGTCTCTGTCCTTTCCAAGCCCCTTCAGGATATTTCTCCTTCCAGGTCCGATTCCTTGAGCAACAAAACAAAGTTCTGGAAACCAAGTGGAGTTTGCTGCAGGAGCAGGGAATGAAAACAGTGAGGAACAACCTGGAGCCGCTTTTCGAGACCTACATCAACAACCTGCGTGTGCAGCTGAACTCACTGCTGAGCGACAAGGGGAGACTGGAGGGAGAACTCGTCAACACCCAGTACCTGGTCGAGGACTTCAAGAAGAAGTAAGTCTTGAGCTAATGCTCTACTCACCTGGGCAGGTGCAGCCTTTCTCCTCTCAACATCCTTAAACCAACTGGGGAACCCAGGAGAGTCCAGGAGCCTGGAATTCCCGGCAATGACATTTTCTCAAGGAGAAATTTTCTCAGTAACGGAGTAGCAGATCCGAGTGCACCAACACTTAGGGAATGATTTGGAGCATGATCAAAGACTTACTGACTAAATTACCTACTGAGAGGGAAAAATTACACAGTAGGTCTGAAAGTTTCAGGGCAGCACATTTCATTTGCTTAAAACAGCAGAAGGAGGATGACTAATGGCCAGAAATAAGTAAAAAATAATGGATTCGTTCAAATTGTTTTGATGTACTTGTTTTAACTGGTTCAGCTCCTGATCTCTCATTGAGGGAAAAGAGCATCGTATGCAAAATGCTCTGAAGGAAACTCATTCCAGCAAACTCAAATCACCTCTCTCTGTTGCCTGCCCAAACAAAAGCTCCCTGTGCCGTCCTCCTTTAGGTATGAAGATGAGATCAACAGAAGGACCATCGCAGAGAATGAATTTGTGACGCTCAAGAAGGTGAGAGCAAATTCCAGGGCACTGTGGGATGGCTCATTGTAGAGCTCTGATCACCTACTCAGCCACAAATCCGTCCATTACAATTCCAACCCCTTTAGTTTTTTTATGGTTCCTTCCCTGCACTGTTATCACAATGCATGTTCCTGATTTACTGATAGTGGTGCAAACCACCCAAAAATCTCTCATCCCCCAGGATGTAGATGCTTCCTACATGAACAAGGTGGAACTCCAAGCCAGGGCAGATGCGCTGAGCGAAGAAATTAATTTCCTGAGAGCGCTTTACGAAGCAGTGAGTACAACCAGCTTCAAAACATCCCGGCCCTCAGTGAAGAGCTTCTCTCCCTCCATTCCTCTGAGAGCCTCTAATTCCTTCCCCCGGGAGATGCTAAATCCTTCCCCTCTGTAGAGTTGCACCACCACCTGAGCTGTTCAGATAATGATCTGTACCAGCCTCTCCCAGGTCTGCAGCTCACCTGGAAGGGTGAAAAGGCATCTCCCAAGGGAATTACCTCATTCCCTGTGCTCTTTGCAGGAGCTGTCCCAGATGCAGACCCAGATCTCTGACACCTCTGTGGTTCTCACCATGGACAACAACCGGAACCTGGACCTGGACAGCATCATCTCTGAGGTGAAGGCGCAGTACGAGGACATTGCCAACCGGAGCCGCGCCGAGGCCGAGTCCTGGTACCAGACCAAGGTGAAGGATCTGGGGTTTCCATGCTCTTATCTTCATATCTTGTCTGGAACTGATAAAGACTGACTCTTCCAAGAAAACCTGCCCAGCTGCTGGCCTGGGCTTAAGGAGGGGCTCTCAGGTTCCTGGTAGTTCTGAAAATGGTGGATTTTCCCTTGACTGATGGTTCCTCTCTGTGACAGTACGAGGAGCTGCAGGCCACAGCTGGCAGGCACGGGGACGACCTCCGGAACACCAAGCAGGAGATCTCGGAGCTCAATCGCCACGTCCAGCGGCTCCGATCCGAGATCGACAGCGTGAAAAAACAGGTAAAGGGCAGCAAACCCCACTTTTAACCAATTCACCCCCGGACTTGCAAGGGAGGGGAAGGAAAAGATTGGAGCAACCTGCGCAGTTCTGCTCAGTTTGAACCTTTTTGGCTCAAAACGAAAACTGTCACTGAAACTGGTGGAGCTGATGGTGCTGGGATAAAACCTTGTGGTTGCAGGGGAGGTGAAGAACAGCCTGGGTCTGGGGTGGGGACTTTAAACAGGGCTCTGTGTTCCATAGTGTGCAAACCTGAAAGCCGCCATCGCCGATGCTGAGGAGCGCGGGGAGCTGACCCTCAAGGACGCCAGGGCCAAACTGGCCGAGCTGGAGGACGCTCTGCAACAGGCCAAGGCTGACCTGGCCCGGCAACTCCGGGAATACCAGGAGCTCATGAACGTCAAGCTGGCCCTGGACATCGAGATCGCAACCTACAGGAAGCTGCTGGAGGGCGAGGAGTGCAGGTGGGTGGGAAACATCCAGCCCTGGGGCTGGGGATGGCACTGGAGAAGCTCAGCATTGCTGGAATGCTGAACAGGGGGCACAGAGCTGGGCAGATTGTCCCAGACAATGGAAATAACAAAAATCTGCAAATGATGCTGTGATTTTATTGTTCTCCCCAAAGGCCTCTGGGAAATGTATCTTATTGTTCCCCCCCAATATCAGCAGACTTCTAATCCTCTTCCTTGTGTTCCATCCCTGAACAGGCTGGCTGGAGATGGAGTCCCAGTGAATATCTGTAAGTCTCTAAAATATAATAATTACCTTATTTAAACATAAATTGTTCTTGTCTCTGCACCAAGAACCCAATGCCCAGAGATACTGAAACATTTCCTTCTCCTTCTTGCAGCCGTCACCAGAACAACGGTGGGAACGGGATACGGCGGAGGGAGCAACCTCAGCATGGGAGGGGGGATCTGCAATTTGGGGAACAGCTTCAACTGTGGGAGCGTTCCCGGGGTGAGCAGCACCACCCTCGGAGCTGGCAGCAGCTCCAGCATGAAGTTTGTCTCCAGCTCCTCCACCAGAAGAAGTTACAGGAGCTAAAGTTCTCCTTCCAGTCAGTGCCACGCACCAGAAAACACCATAACTGGTCCTTTACTGGAGCGTGGCGGGGGCAGCACGACCAGGGCCACCTGCACCCCAAGTCCTGTCCCACAGGAGCCCTACTTTAGGAAGTCTCTCTCAGCTGTGTTGTCTCGCACATGTCGTGTTGGGCTCAGCCCTGGAACCTGAGTCTCACTGGGTTAAATTTGCAGCTCGCTTGCTCCAGCTCAGCAGTTTTTTGGCCGGATTTTGTATATAAAATGTGTCCCATGACTGTTTGTCTCTCTTCACTTTCTGGGGTTTGTCTAATAAAAATGCACATGTAATTTATTCTATTTTGTGGTCCTTTTAATTAAAGAGGTGCAAGAGCAAATGCAAACACAGGTAGCAAGAACTTTTCCTCAGGCCCTGACCAGTTAAAGGCTCGGGTTTTTGCTCCTCACTCAGATTTACTGAATTTCACTGTCAGCAGCCAGAACACCCCAGCCCAGCAGAGCCTCAGAGGGAGGCTTGGGGTTGATTTCGACATTCCCTCCCCACCATGAAGGGAAAACACCTGGAAGCCAAACACCAGGACACGCCAAGGCAGGCGTCAGGTATAAGGGGAAAAGGCCTGAGCTTCATTTGCTTCCAGCTCCCAGCCCATTCAGCATCCAAGAGCCTGGATCCTGGGGGTGGGATCCCAGTGCCAGGTGTGTGATGTACTCGCACAAACCTTGAACAAGAGGAAATTAATTCCCAGGCAGCCAGAGTAACCCCCTGGCCTGTTCAGGTGAATCACGCATCCCAAAGCCCTGGTCTCACCCACGCCTTGGAGCCAGCAGTGCCAACATCTGCCTGAGCGGGCTGAGAGCCCTCCCTGGCTCAGGTGCTCAGTTTGGGGCCTGGTGCTGATGTTCCCTCTCCTCTAACCACACGGAGGGGCAGGATCAGGACCATACTCTGGGCAATAGGAATCATGAACCAGATATGGTCCTACACTGAACTAAATGTCACTTATCCAGTAGCTACACAAACACCCAAGAAAGGGATCTTCTTCACTGTTGAAAAGTGAAGGTCTTCAAGATGCAGCATTTCTTCATGTTTTTAGGATATGTTTTGAGAAGGTGGAAGAAAAAGCAGAGGAGGTGTAGGGATTTCAGATGTGGTTCTGACTAATTGGGAGAAATTAACGGAGAAGTAAAAGCAGAGAAACATCCGCAGTGACAGATCTCACCACTGGAAGGTCACTTGAATGGAGAGATGAGACTGGAAAAAATACCCCAGCCCTCACTCCCTGGATTTTAATAGGTCCAAGTAAGGAGTAGAGAGGCCCTTGTAGGAAAATACTCACGGGTTTGGGGAAATAGAAGGGAATTGGCAGTGCTGGAATGACAGACTGGATTCAGGGTTTCCTTCAGGACCAGTAGTCTCTCACAATTTTCCCGGATGCCCTGCACTCTGCAGGTGTATCCCTGAGGAAATCTCCTTCCCGAAATCTTGCAGGCTTGGTTGTGGATCTGCTGTGGGTCCCCACTCCTGCTGCACCAGCTCTCTCAGCAGCCTCCAGGGAAGGAGCAATATCCTCCCTCGGAGCAGCAGCCTGGGCCAGGTCAGCCAATGGCCTTACCGCGGCTGCCCAAACACAGCCTCTCTAACCACGAGGATACGGAATTGTGCAACCCCAGAATCCCTGAGGTAGGAAAAGCCTTCCCAGCCCATCGAGTCCAACCTGTGCCTGATCCCCACCTTGTCCCCAGCCCAGAGCACTGAGTGCCACCTTCAATCCTTCCTTGGACCCCTCCAGGGATGGGGACTCCAAACCTCCCTGGGCAGCTCCTGCCAATGGCCATGGAGAAATTCCTCCTGATGTCCAACCTAAACCTCCCCTGGCACAGCCGGGAAAAGCCTTCCCAGCCCATCAAGTCCAACCTGTGCCTGATCCCCACCTTGTCCCCAGCCCAGAGCACTGAGTGCCACCTTCAATCCTTCCTTGGACACCTCCAGGGATGGGGACTCCAAACCTCCCTGGGCAGCTCCTGCCAATGGCCATGGAGAAATTCCTCCTGATGTCCAACCTAAACCTCCCCTGGCACAGCCTGAGGCTGCTTCCTCTTGTCCCGTTGTTCTCTGGGAGCAGAGCCTGACTCTTCCCTGGCTGCCCCCTCCTTCAGGGAATTCCCCTGGGCCTCCTTTGTCCAGCTTCCTCAGGAGGAGGGACCAGACCCTTCCCTGGTGCTCCAGCCCCTTCCCCAGCTCCGTTCCCCTCTCTGGACCCACTCCAGCCCCTCATGCTGTGAGGGGCCAATACACGGGGCATTAGGGGGATTCTTGGAGCATCCGCCACCAAAATCCAGCTGGGGAGTGGGAAGGAAGTGGAGGGAATTTTATGAACGGTGCTCTCAGACCTTTTCTGCCTGTGAAAACTGTCCATATTCCACAGAATCATCAGGGCTGCAAGAGACCTTCAGGATGACCCAGCCCAGCACCACCATGACCACCCTAAACCATGTCCCCAAATGCGCCGAATCACCCTGATTTGGGCTGGCAACAGATGGTGAAATACCAGAACCTGCCCCAGAAGGGACTTTCCGTCATCTGTGACACCAACACAACACTCAGTCCCACGTCCAACGGGGACATCAGAAGGTACCACCCCCTGCATGCACACCTGGGTCACGGCACAGAGAGGACAAAGCCTTTGATCCAGCCAGGGCCGGAATATTTGTTCTTCTTGGGCATCACACCTCTGGATACTCAACCAGCCTCCAGCTGAGCCTACAGCTCAAGAGCAGGGCCCTGGTCACCAGGCGGTCACCTCCTGCATCCCGTCAGATTGCAGCCATGAG
>NW_008238107.1:272685-280704 GCF_000691975.1 Corvus brachyrhynchos
CCCCATTAATTCCAGCCCAACCCAGATTAAAGCCTTAGTCATAATGACACGGATGATGCTGGCTCTCAGGGGCCTGGATTTGCAGTGTGTGGAGGGAGCTGATTGCAGGTTGGTGCCACTAAGGGTTTTACAGAGTTCTTTAGCACAGCCCAAGGCTCAGTCGCAGGAGCTCCTCTCTCTTAAAAACGGCTGCTTGTTGTAACACACAGGAGCTGAAACACTCCCAAGACAGTTACTGTCATTCCAGGTTGTGTAATGGAAATGTTACAAGAACAGGGAGTAAAATAGAAATAAAAATCAAAAAGCTTGGCTGAAAGGCAAAAACAGACGATGGGAAACCGCCTATTTCCCTCCTGAGAGCTTCTGGTCACCCTCACTTTTCTGTCCAGCTGCCACGTGTGCCAGGACAAGCTCCTGAAAGATGCACCTGCAAACACCTGCAGCACATCCCGGTGCCTGGACATGGCTGGGAAAAGCCATGGATTCCCAGGAATGCTCTGTGGGAGCTCCTCCAAGGGGTGGCTGCTCAGCTTGGGCATCCGCAGTGGAGACAAACCTTGACAAACCCCAGGGGCTGCAGGGGCTGGGAAAAGCGCGTCCACCCCTGGGCATCCGGACAAGGCACTGGGAGAGACCTGGGAGCATCTTGCCTGCTCTAGGAGAATCCCCTGCTCTAGGAGAATCCCTGTGTCCTTCACCAGGGCAGTGCCCTGTTTGGCTTTTCTTGGAAGCCACAGGGCATAGGAGTGAAGAGAGGTGTCCGTGAGCAATGTCGTAAGCACTGAATTTCCTGGTGAGTAAGGGATATCAGAGGAGGAAGACAACAGGCGTGGGGAGGGCAGCCTGGTAACACCGTGTAGAGACAAGGTTGTCCCATGAGTCAGGAAACAGCTCAAAAATCCGTGTAGGTGAAGCCCTGAGAAATCGCCGAGTCAGAGTTTGTGGCATCACAGATGATGGGAACTCCCGTCTGGGGCAGGTTCTGGTATTTCACCATCTGTTGCCAGCCCAAATCAGGGTGATTCACCACATTTGGGGACATGGTTTAGGGTGGTCATGGTGGTGCTGGGCTGGTGGCTGGGCTGGGTCATCCTGAAAGTCTCTTGCAGCCCTGATGATTCTGTGGAACATGGACAGTTTTCACAGGCAGAAAAGGTCTGAGAACACCGTTCATAAAATTCCCTCCACTTCCTTCCCACTCTCCAGCTGGATTTTGGTGGCGGATGCTCCAAGACTCCCTCATCACCACCCTGGTCTCCCTCCATCACCTCTTTCCCTCTCCTGTACCAGTTCTGCTTTAAAGAACTCTCGTTTGGGCACGAGAACAAGAGAAAAATTTCCATCAGGTTGGGGCCTGAGGTGCTGATGCCACTCTGGAGTTTGCTCAAAACCACAAACCATGATCAGAGACTTCTCAGAGCTCGGACCTTACACCAGGAACCAACATTCCAAAATCAACCAAATCAACCTTACACAACTCGGGTTGATTCATCCATGGACTGGAGATGAGCGAGCACTTGCCCAACAAGGAACCATCTCCCGCAGCAGTGGAAGGAGGGAGTGGGAAAGGGGTGGCTGCAAACAGGAGCTGAGCAGCCACTATCGAGGTTTTCTCAGATATTTCAACACCAAAAAAATGCAACCCCTGCACTTTTTTGAAAGCGCTATAGGTGCTCATGGTGAACTCACTGTGGGTGTGCCGGGCCTGGTTAATCAGCGGAATGAGCTCCATGCTGGAGCCGTCCCCTCCTCATGAGGGTATAAAGGGCCAGTCCCAGGCTGGGGGAGCACAGCTTCACCTCCAGCCACTTCCTCTCATTCCTTCATTCCTTGCATCACTCCTGGCAGCTGCCATGTCCCGCCAGTGCACCGTGAGGAGCCAGGGCAGAACCGGCTTCAGCGCTGCTTCTGCCTTCATCCCAAACACCAGCAGCTCCAGCCTCTGCCTGCGCCCTGCATCCCAAGCTGGAAGCTGCAGTGCCACCACTGGCTATGGAAGGTTCCCCGGAGGGTTTGGAAGCAGGAGCCTCCACAGCCTTGGCGGATGCCAGAGGATCTCCGTGGCTGGAAGAGGTGGTGGCTTCTATGGACTTGCAGGTTTTGGTGCTGGCACTGGGATCTCCTGTGGGTTTGGTGGGGCAGTTGCTGGTCCCTTTGGGTTTGGTGGTGGCCCTGGATTCCCTGCTGTCCCAGTCGGGGGCATCCATGAAGTGTCAGTCAACCAGAGCCTTCTGAAGCCGCTCAGCCTGGAGATTGACCCCAACATCCAGAGTATCCGTAAGGACGAGAAGGATCAGATTCAAAATCTCAACAATAAATTTGCCTCCTTCATCGACAAGGTGAGACCTGAGATTCCCGGTTGTGCTGTGGTGATTCTTTTGTGGGGAAGCACAAACAAGGGTGAATTTTATCTTTATCCACAATTTTGCTGCCCCTGTACTGCAGTTCTAACATCAGCAGCTTGGGAACAAATCCTGAGGGTTTCCAGCTTGGAGACCATTTACATCTTTCAGGAATGCTGAGACCAGAAAACAGGGACAAAGTGGTGTAAGGACGTAAGGAAGCAGAGTTGGGAAAGAGAGCAGGAGTGTTTAAATCATCAGCTGCTCCCCAAGGGCTGAGAGCTCCCACCTTCCAGCAAGTGAATCCTCGCAGGATGTCCCTCACGTCTCCAAGGAAGACCATCCTAAAACACCCTTCTCTCTGCAGGTCCGATTCCTTGAACAACAAAACAAGGTCCTGGAGACCAAGTGGGCCCTTCTGCAAGAGCAGGAGAACAAAACAGTGAGAAAGAACATTGAGCCCCTCTTTGAGACCTACCTGAACAACCTCAGGAGGCACCTGAGCAGCCTAATGACAGACAGGGAGAACCTGGAAGGGGAGCTGAGCAAGGTGCAGAGTCTCGCTGAGGACTTCAAGAACAAGTGAGTCTCTTCATGGTCTGCCTGGGCCTGGGTGGACTGCAACAGATGCAGAAAACAAGGGAAAAAAGCCTTTGTGCTGATTTAATCTTCTGAGTAAGGCCTGAGCTTAATATAAAATATTGCTGAAAAGTCACAGGCAGAAAATTACAGGACAAAAAGACCAAGGTGCCGAACTGTACATAAAAAAAAAAAAATTAGAGGTCCTCTAATTAGTCCATTAGAAATGATGAAATTATTTTTAAACAAGCCTATACCACCCCTCCACCTCCATTCCACAGATACGAAGAGGAGCTCAACAAGCGAGCGGCCGTCGAGAGCGAGTTCGTGACCCTGAAGAAGGTGGGTGGGACCCACACGGCTTCCCGGCCCAGCAAGAAATCCCTTCTCCAGCTTTTCCTCTGCTTCTCTGAAACTCACCTGATTCTGCTGATGTGTTTCCTCTCCTAGGAGGTGGACACTGCCTACCTGGACAAGACAGAGCTGCAGGCCAGGCTGGATTCCCTCACGGAGGAGATCGACTTCCTCAGAGCCCTCTACGAAGCTGTGAGCACCAGCGCTTGCATTCTTCTCCCAGTCCTTGCCTTCCCTTCCCATTTCAGAGCCTCAGGGCTGATTATTTTCCCTTCTCTTGCACTAAATAATTCACTGGTTTTTCCATTTCACATTTCTGCATGAAGCTGTCCTGGAAACATCCTTTTGTTCACCCCTCTAACCTCGGGGCTTTCCATCCTCTGAGCAACGTTTGTGTCTCACCCTGTGACTCCTGGGAATATTTGCTGCTTTTGCAGGAGCTGTCACAGATGCAGACCCAGATCTCCGACACCTCCGTCATCCTGACCATGGACAACAACCGGAGCCTGGACATGGAGAGCATCATCGCCGAGGTGAAGGCACAGTATGAGGACATCGCCAACCGGAGCCGTGCCGAGGCTGAGTCCTGGTACCAGTCCAGGGTAAGTGCCTGGGAAGGCTTCTGCAGTGGGAAAACCACCCTCACATCCTCAAATTCCCCCGGGGAGATGGATCCCACTGTGATTCTGAAACACAGAATGTCTTCAGATTTAATAACCCTATGAAATTTGGAAGCGTTAATTTGGGATTGGGAACACGCACACATTTTGGAGTGCAAACACCCCCAAACCCACACTCTAAATCCAGCTTATTATTGGGCTCTAAATCCCGCTTATTTTCCCTTGACTGATTGTTCCTCTCTGTGACAGTACGAGGAGCTGCAGGCCACAGCTGGCAGGCACGGGGACGACCTCCGGAACACCAAGCAGGAGATCTCGGAGCTCAATCGCCACGTCCAGCGGCTCCGATCCGAGATCGACAGCGTGAAAAAACAGGTAAAGGGCACTGCCAGTGCATCAAATGTAACTCTTACTGTGACCTGACCGCTGGGTTGTCCAGGGAATAAAAATAAATTCATCCAAGGGAGTTCTGCTGAATCAGGAATGAACATGACAGGACTTATATCAGAGCAGTGACATCACCAAGAGTTGCTCAGTGTAATATCGATGAACCCAAGGAGATGCTGAGAGTTGTGGAGGTAAATCCAGATTGTGACCTGGCTCAGAACATGGATCAGGTCAATGGATTGAATTCAATTCATGGATCAGTGATAGTTAAGACCTATTGATGTTAACCCAAATATCAGACCTGGGATCAGGACCTCAGGACACAAAAAGCTGGATTATGCTCTCAATAAGGAATGAAAACCCGGATTTTCCCCTGCAGGTCACTGGGCTGCAGACGGCCATTGCCGACGCGGAGCAGCGCGGGGAGATGGCCCTCAAGGACGCCAGGGCCAAGCTGGAGGAACTGGAGACAGCCCTGCAGAAAGCCAAGGCTGACCTGGCCCGGCAGCTCCGGGAATACCAGGAGCTCATGAACGTCAAGCTGGCCCTGGACATCGAGATCGCGACCTACAGGAAGCTGCTGGAGGGCGAGGAGAGCAGGTGGGTGGGATTTTATATTCCAGTTTTCAGAGGTACGGTGCAGTTGCGGACCCTGGTCAGGTTTAGACCCACATTCAGACCTGGGAGTGCCTGTGAAGAGGAGCTGTTTGGGAAGAGCAGCCTATCATACAAACTTCCCACCTTTCAAAAATATTCCAAGGAAATCTTCCTGCCCTTGTGAGCAGGTCCTGCTGACAGGTTCCCCTTGAACCCTCACTGGCTCTCTTTTGCTCCCTGACAGGCTCTCTGGGGAAGGTGCTGGCTCAGTGAACATCTGTAAGTAACTTTTAGAGAGAGTTTGGCACTTTCTCATTTACCTCCCACCCCTGCTCAGAGCCCATCCCACTCATCCACTGCCAGTGGATGTCTCTCACAAGGGCATTTTCCTCTGGCAGCCATGACCAGAACCACTTCAGGAATGGGATATGGAAGCGGGAACTGCCTGACCTTCAGTGGCGGGGCTGGAGGTGGCGTCTGTGCTGGACTGGGAATGGGCTCCAGCTCCGCAAGCGGACACGGCACGGATGGCTCGTGCATGGTCGGAGGGAGCAGCTCCAGCTTCAAGTCCATCTCTACCAGCTCTTCCACCAGGAGATGTTACTGAGGAGCTGACTCCAGGCCCCAGTGCCACCAATGCCGAGGCTTCTCTTGGGTCCAGTCCTCACCCAGCTCCTTCAAAAGATTTGGAAATCAAACCCATCTGTCATTATTTATAGAAAAGATGCTGTGCTCCCATTTGTCCTTTGACCCTCCAGATTCCTCATTTCCCAGTGCTTGTCTAATAAAAGGCACGTGGAATTAATTGTCGCATCCTCTTTTTAATTCCAATTCTTTTCTCATACCCTGGGGCAAAGAGTGGTTGGTGCAGCAGAGTAACTTTGCTGCTTTGAAGGTAAAAAAAGTCACACACAAGTTGAGACAGCTCCTTCCTCTCCAACTCCATGGACCTCATATCCAACAGGAATAGAACATTTGGATGTTCCATTTCCGTGAGGATGGGAAGATATCTACCCTTCCTACTTGGCACTAGAGAAAGTCCTTCTATCTTAATTCCTACGTTACCACATCTCAGCCTTTTATGCCACGGTGGTTGTGCCCACACCTCTGTAACCAAACGGGGTGAGTCACAGAGGGATATAAATCTGTGTTTCCCAAGAAAATGAGTGCTGCAGCTCATCTGTTCTGCACACAAACCTCCTGCAGGGACTGATAAAACACTGCCATTACCATAATGAGAAATGGAAAGGACCCATTAAACCCCCAAAGTAACCCTCTTTGGGAGGAATAATGTCCCCAGAGGAGGCTGTGAGACAGTGAAAGACCCTCAGGGCACTGGAAAGGAAGTGGGTCGTCCTCTTCAGCACCCCCCCCATCTTTCTCCAGCCTCTCTGGTCCACATCCCACTGGCAGCAGCAGAGCTGGAGTTTGCTTTGTTATTTCAGCGCTGTCCAGCATCAAGGCTCCATCCAGAGCTACAGGGATGGGGAAGGGTCTGCAGGGGACCCACAAGGAGCAGCTGAGGGCGCTTGGTTTGTCCACCTTGGAAAAGAGGAGACTGAGGGGAGACTCCTCAGGGGCTGCAGCTTCATCCTGAGGGGCATCTCTGCGATCTCTGCTCTGGGGACCAGGGACAGGACCCAGGGAGCGGCTGGGGCTGGGCCAGGGCAGGCTCAGGCTGGGGATCAGGGAAAGGCTCTTCCCCAGAGGGTGGTTGGGCACTGCCCAGGCTCCCCAGGGAATGGGCACGGCCCCGAGGCTGCCAGAGCTCCAGGAGCGTTTGGACAATGCCCTTGGGCACAGGGTGGGATTTTGGGGTGTCTGTGCAGGGCCAGGGGTTGGACTCGATGGTACCTGTGGGTGCCTTCCAGCCCAGGGTGTTCTGTGACTCATCTGATGAGCAGGACTTTCACACCTCAGGCTGTTTTCTCTCAGGGGACCCTGGACTTTGAGAATTCTCATCATTTTGCCTCAAAGCACCCGGGCTCCCAGAAAGGCGCTGGTGTGTCCCAAATCCCCACCTTTACCAGCAGCACCTCAGTGCAGGTGAAGTTCTGCCTGCAAAGCTCAGGAGTGCAGACCAAGACAGGAACTTCTTGCCTGGATCAGCAGAGGTTGTCACTACCCCACCATGGCTGGAAATCTGGGGGCAGTCAGGTTTCTTTCTTTAGCAAAGCACATCGAACTGGCATTTTCCCCACCTCTGGATTCCCTCTGGCAGCAACTTCGGTCTCATCAGCTTTAAACTGAACAGGAACCACTTTAACCAAGCTAAAACCAAACCCAAAGGCAACTTGTGGATGGAAATGGATTTTTTTTTTTTTGCCCCACCAGTAATCTCCTCTTTGAAAAACAGCTTAGAAAACACAGGTTAGAAAGTTTTACGAGCTGTCGCTGCCAGCCCACGGCATTGGAGCGGGTGGGGGTGGCTGGGTGCCAGATACCGAACCCGTGAGCTCACTCCCTTGAGCTGTGGTCAAGCCCAGCTCTCCAAAAGAATAAAAGGCTGAGGGGACTCCTGATGATGCCTTTTCTTGGTCTTAAAATCAAGAGTCATACACGGTTAGAAGGGGAAAAGGGATTTTACCTTGGTATTTATTTTAAGGATCCTTAGGTGTACACGTCCAGGTCATGTGCATCGAGATGCACCCCGCCGAGAGTATCTCTGTGTGTGTGTGTGAGTAAGAGTGTCCCCCCCAACATTGGGTATAACATTTTAGGTTTTACTAATTAGCATATCTATCAAATATTCCCTAATGAGAGGCTCGAGTGAGCTCCCCTCCCCAAGGAACCTTCCCCTGGATGGTTCTGTCTTGGTTTACAGAATGTGTTCTGGAGAGGACCTTGGGCTCTGGGGCACACTGATCCCTAGCTACAAAGCTTCTAAAATGTTTAGTCTCTTAGCTTGACAAACAAGTCCAAGAATGGAGGGAAAAAGCACTGAGAATACAGAAGTTGTAAAAAGGTATAACAGGGGTATAAAAGAAAAGGCAAAAAATCTTCATGGCATCACTGATCCCAACTCCCAAAGATTCCTGCTCCTCTTCCACCTCACCTCATTGTCCTCTTCCAATGTTGCGTCTCTTGGAGCTGGGTGCTGCTCCCGCCGCCCCGCCCGCCCAGCGCCGCAGCCTCGCCTG
>NW_008238107.1:280757-291086 GCF_000691975.1 Corvus brachyrhynchos
AGCAGGAGGAGCCTTCACAACCTCGGGGCGAGCACGAGGATGGCCATGAGCAGAGGGCCCTGGGCTGCCAGACCAGGACACAGCCCAAGGGCAGGAGGCAGAGCTGGAGGAGCAGGGCTTGGATGCGGCCCTGGAGGGATCCAAGAGGTCAAGGTCAACCAGCGCCTCTTGGTGCCCCTGAACTGGAGGTCGACCCCAACATGCAGCAGGTGCAGCAGGAGGAGAAGGACCAGATCAAATCCCTCAACAACAAATTTGCCTCCTTCCTCGACAAGGTGAGGCACGTTCTGCTCCTCCAGCTCTGGTATTGCCTGGAGATGGGGTCAGGGAGTTCTCAATGTTAGAAATTTAATTCTTAATCATTAAAGCAGGGTAAAGGGTTTTGTTCAGGATTTTGTTCCATATCCAGACTGTCCCTACAGCTCTTTTTGACAACCTGGATGCGGAGCAAATTATTTTTCCAGGTTTCCTTGCAGTTGAATATTTCCCCTGGCTCCTGAATCTTCCTACCAATGATCTTTTGGTGACACACCCATCTAACCATGCTTTAAATTACAGAAAATATTTACAATCCCTGCCATATTAAACCTCCATTCCATGAAAAGCAAGGCAAGTTTTGAGTTGAGGATGCTGAATTATTTATATTGTTCTGATGGGTTTCAGGTGCGGTTCCTGGAGCAACAAAACAAAGTTCTGGAGACCAAATGGAGCCTCTTGAAAGACCAGAAAATGGTGCAGAATAACCTGGAGCCCATGTTTGAGCTGTACATCAGCAATGTGAGGCGGGGAGAGGCTGCAGCTCAGCTCTGAGCTCGAGGCCATGCAGGACACGGTGGAGGACTTCAAGGTCAGGTAGGCAACCCCCAGAAAAACTACAGTTTTCCTTCACTCTGTTCTTCCTGTGTCAGCGAAAAGGCCCAAGACAGCCCAAAAAATGTGACCTCAGAATCATGGAAAGGTTTAGATGGGAAGGGACATTAAAGATCATCCCCTCCCACCCCTGCCATGGGCAGGGACACCTCCCACTGCCCCAGGCTGCTCCAAGCCCCAATGTCCAGCCTGGCCTTGGGCACTGCCAGGGATCCAGGGGCAGCCACAGCTGCTCTGGGAAATCCATTCCAGGCCCTCCCCACCCTCACAGGGAGGAATTCCTTCCCCATATCCCATCTAAATCCCTCCTTTTTTAGCTTAAATCAGAATTCATCCAATGTATTGGAGAGTTTGAGCACTTTGGAAAGCGAGGAGTTACCTCCCACCCCAGGGAAAGTCGCCTGAGCGAGAGTTTCAGCTCAGCAACTCTTTGGGCTGCTGGGAGCAGGAGTTCCCTCTCTCCTCTGCTCTTTGCACTTGGGGAAAACATCCATCCAGTACTTGTGTCTGCTCCCATGGCCACGAGGGATCCACTGCGAATGGATGGGAATAAATGAGTTTAAATTGTCAATGGGGAACCAGAAAAACGAGAGGTGGGAGAGAGGTGCTCACCCCAGCTCCCAGCAAGGGCACACGCACCCTGCCAGAACCCTCTGCTCTGCCTTCCCCAGGAGATCACATGCCTGACACTCTGTGCCACCTTTCCCAACAGGAACAGTTCCCTCCAGCCCCAAAGCAGCATCGGAACATCCTTGACTGCCTTGGGAAAGGAAATCAGTGCGCACACGAAATCCCTGGACAGTCAAAGGCCACGTCAGAGAAGCGGCTTAGACTTTAGAGCTCTGCTCGTGCCTGAGGAAGTGGCAAATATTCCTTCGGGATCAGGGGAGTTGGGGGGAAAGCTCAATGACGTCACACACGTTGCTGGGCAGGGACCACCCTCTTGCATCTACACCTACAAAAGGACATCAGGCTCCTGCCCCACTTCCTAGAAATTTGTCCTTCCCACCTTTATCTATTTTAAACTTCTTGGCTCCCAGATTTTCTTCCTAATATGGGAATTGGAATGAGATGATCTTTAGGGTCCCTTCCAACCCAAACCTCTGATTCCTCTGGGCCAAACATTTTCCAGCATCTGGACAACAAGCATTTCATTTCCTCTTCCACGTGGCCAAGAGCTTCGAGACCCACAAACTGCTGCAAAGCTGGGGCTCTGCTTAATGGAAATGATTTTCAGGGATGGATATTCCTGATGGGAATAAATCTTCCCCCATGAAAGGGCCAGGAGAGGCCGATGGTTTATTACCTGCACGGACTCCTTCCTTTGAACTCCTCTCTTTCTCTCTTTCTCTCTTTCATCTCCCCCATTTAATCATTACATGGGAGCTGGGCATCAGTCCAGGCTCCCGCTGGGTTTTGACCTTTCCCAAGAGCGCAGCCTTGGCTCTCCCTGCCCAGGCCACCCCGCCCTCCTCCCCGGCCATCCCGCGGGAGCCGCGGCGGGATCCCGGCTCTCCTGACTAACCAGGTGTGGCGATGAGCTCACCCCCGGCTCCACCCAGAATGTTTCGGGAGCACCAGGCTCCCATTCATGGGACAAAAGGTGCCTTTAATGAGGGCCTGCAGCTTTTCTAGACGCCTCCCCAGGGGTGCTGCCTTGTCCATCATGATCAGTGACATAGAAGTAGAAACAATAAAGCTCCACCAAGGACTCTGGTCCAGTGCTGTTCCCTCCAAAAATCTGTGGATTGGTGGTAAACGCCCCCAGGAGGAGACCCTTTGGTCTCTCCTCGTGTGAAGAGGGGGTTTGCACAGCCCCTGGGGGAGGCTGTGAAGGGATTCTGAGCTCTCCCTCCCCACAGGTGCGAGGAGGAGATCAACAAGCGCACAACAGCGGAGAACAACTTTGTCGTGCTCAAAAAGGTGAGAAGGCACCGCCACCAAAGCAGGGACAGCTTTGGAAAGGCAAACCACATTCAATTCACCCTTTGTACCCAGCAATGCCAGGCCCAGAGCACCAAGACAAGTGGAGTCATCCCAGAAAGCAGAAACGCCCGGCTGTGCCAGTGGGGCAGTGCTGGGCCATAATTCCTCCTTGTTTCAGGTCCCTCATCCCAAACTCAGGGGTGTCCTGGACCTCCAGATCAGCTCTGGGTCATCCAGACCTTGTCGCTTCACCAGATGCTCCTCCAGTCCTCAGCCTGTCTGTGTCCGTCCCCGACCCCCACAGCCCCCTGGTCCCACCTGCAGGAGACAATAAGAAGCTTCTGCTGCTTCAAGTATCGTGCAAAATATCTGTCTGGGCCCTGGCAAGGAAAGGGAAATTCAGTGCTTGGATCCATGGACACCCTCCCTCCTCCCCTCCCAAAAAAAGGTGGAGGGGAGAAATCAGTTCGCTCTTGGCTCTGTTTAAAGGCACAGAGATCAAGAAATCCTCAATTTCTGGTTTAATATGGAATTTCAGTTCTTAATTTAATCTGAAAATCCAAAGGTTTGTGTTAGATACAAAGACTTCATCCAAGGACCCAGAGAAGGCCTGGTCCAACCTCCGTTGTCACCGTTCCAGGATGCAGATGCTGCCTAAGTGAACAAGGTGGATCTGGGGACCAAGGTGGATGCCCTGGCAGAGGAGACAAACTTCCTGTGAGCCCTCTACGAAGCAGTAAGAGTATCCCAAATTTCCCAGTCTGCTATTCCCCCATTTTCCTGGTGTCCAGAGGCTCCCAGAGCCCCAGAGCCAGTCAGTGCTGCAGCTCCTCCCCATCCCTCTTCTACACCTTGGTCCAGGACAAACAAACAGCAAAGCATTTGGGACAGAAAATGAATTTGTTTGACTTACAGGAGCTGTCCCAGCTGCACTCCCAGATCTCTGACACCTCTGTCATCCTGTCCATGGACAACAACCGGAACCTGGACCTGGACAGCATCATCGCCGAGGTGAAGGCGCAGTACGAGGACATCACCAACCGGAGCTGCACCGAGGCCGAGTCCTGGTACCAGAAGAAAGTGAGGAGGTGAAAACAAGCATGAGATTTTTGTTGAGCATTTCCCAGAGGGTGATTTATACTGGAGAGAACAAACAGCGAGAACAGGGGGAAAAGGTGTAAAATGAAGTGGATTTGAGAGGAGTTCAAATAGTTCCTTGGAGATGTTTGGCAGTTAGACTTGATTGCCAACCTTAACGAATCCCTGGTCCTTCACAATTCCATGTGAAAATGCTGCTTTGATAATGAGAGATGGAGGAGCAGAAGGAGACAGAAGGAGGAAGGAAATGCGCTGAAGCTCAAGGGGATGAGTGTGGTCCTGGTCAAGAGAGGATCAGAGCAGGGTCAGTCTCTGCCTGTCCCCGTAAGCCACCTCCCCGCCCACCCAGTACGAGGAGCTGCAACTCTCAGCCGGCCGGCACAGGGATGACCTCCAGAACACGAGGGTGGAGATCTCAGAGATGAACAGCCTGGTCCAGCGGCTCCACTCGGACATGGACAGCGTGAAGAAACAGGTACAGGCACAGGACCTCCCCAAACGTGGGGCACTCCCGTCTCCACCCCTGGCTGGAGGGGGCCTGGGAATCGGTATCCAAACCCACCACATGATCACTGGACTTGTTCCCGTCCCCGTAGGTGGCCGGGCTGCAGACGGCCACCCCTGACGTGGAGCAGCGCGGGGAGTTGGCCCTCAAGGACACCAGGGCCAAGCTGGAGGAACTGGAGGCCGCTCTGCAGAAAGCCAAGGCTGACCTGGCCCGGCAACTCCGGGAATACCAGGAGCTCATGAACGTCAAGCTGGCCCTGGACATCGAGATCACGACCTACAGGAAGCTGCTGGAGGGCGAGGAGAGCACGTGGGAGCTCCCCCTGCAAACCAAATCATGTCCAAATCCAGAAATGTTCTCACCTTTGCCTTGCAAGGAACTGAAAGTGCCACCAAATCTTGCAGAGAAAACTCACCCCCATCCTACACAGTTACAGGGGGCATTCCAAATCCTCTTGGGTGCTCCCCATCAGACCCAGCCCCCCTTGGGTCTGTTTTCCAAGGTCCCTGGTGCCAAAATCTTGCTTGAAATTATCCTAAATAATGAGCCCTGACTTCTCCATCCTCTCTTTCTTCCAGGCTGGCTGGAGAAGGCCTTGGTGCCGTGAATATTTGTAAGTAGTTCATCTCACAAACAGTATATGAAGTGATTCCTTGATTGTACCTGGAATTGAGGATAAGACAAGGAAGATGCAGCTTGTAGTTATCGGCACAAAAATTAATATAATTAGGTTTTGCTGCCTAATTTTTTCAGCCCTTTAGGTGGGACTAGGGACACCAAAGAGCCTGAGGCACATTTTCCTTGATCTTGATTTGAAGGGATTTGTACATTGAGATTGTCCCTTGGGAGACTCCGATGTCTGAGACCAGGAAGAAAGGCTGGAGAATAAGATGTGTGAAATCCAGGCAGTGACAGACCGTCCGAGAAATAACTGGAATGTGTGAAACTAAAGCTTGAAGTTCCTTTGAACTCTTTCAAACAAACCCAGTGCCCCTGCTTGCCCTTCGCAGCCGTGGTCTCATCTGGGAGCAGCTGCAGAGGTGGGAACACGCTGGGGCTGGGCTCGGCTTTCAACAACAGGCTTGGCCCGGGGGAAGCGGCGCCGGCTCCAGCTGCCGGGCCGGGGCATTCGGCTCCGGAGCAGGAAGCAGCTCCAGCGGGAGGTTTGTGTCGAAAAGCACCACCCTGAAGAGCCACCGGAGCTGAGCCACTCACCTGGAGCAGGGGAGGGCGAGCAGCGCCGTCACCTGCCAGCACAAAGCCTGGAATCATCTCAAAATCCCCGCTTGTCACTTTGCCATTAAGGGAAAACCTTCCCAGCGCTATTTCTCGGCTTGGGAGCGATCCCTCCCCCAGCTGGCCAGTGCAGCTTGTCAGTGATTAATCAGCTGTCTCATTAACGAGTCTCATTAACGTCAGGGCTCAGCTAGCACCTTCCCAGTGCCCCGGTGCCAATCCAGAGGAGGGGCAAGAATTCGGTTTACCTCTGGTCCATGGAAGCAGGAGCCTGTTCCTTCACCTGCTCCGGGAGAGTTGAGCCCGTGGTGCTCCCTCCCCGCTACCCCTCCCTCACTCCCCACATTCCTAAGGAATTGAAAACAAAACGTCTTCCCACGGGCAGTTTCTCCATTCCCCAGTTCCTCTGGCGTTGCCGGCTCACTCCAGGGCTCTCCTGCTCTACCTACATCTGAAAATTCAGCCTTAATTTTCCATAGGTGAAAGGGCTCTCTCTAATGTCCAATTAGTTCCTCACCCACCCAGAAGGGATAATTTCAAGCCCAAAGCCCATGTGACCCACAGGTGTCCCAGCAGAAAATCATTCCCCTTCCCAGAAGCTGGAGACGGGTTAGAAACCCAGCGGGGGAAAAAAAAGAAAGAAGGAACAACAATTGTTGAACCCAAACCATAAATTTTGCGTAACTTGGAAAAACATCTCTGGTTTAGCTTCTTTCTTTTTTTTTTTCTTTTTCCTTCTCTTTTTATGGGAAGTGGAGGGAGGCAAAGAAGAGGGTTGGGAAATTCTGTGCCAAAATGTAACCAGCTCGTTCCTCCCATTTTCTGCTCCTGCAAAAAAAATATGGATTTTATGAAATTTCTTCAATAAACTGCAATCAAACCACGAGCAGTGTGGGGTTTCTGTGCCACCATGGAATCCCCCTACAAGTGTCATTTTAGAGTCATTTTAGAAGATTTGGTCTCATCACCGGCTGTTGCTCAGAGCCTTCCCATCCCCTGCTCCTCCCTGTCTGTGTCCTGAGAGGAGGGGGAGCACTGGAGCATCGGGAGAGGGATCCCAAAGCAGCACCTTGGCAGGTTTTCCACGTTTAACAGCCACAGAGCCCAGAAGGTGGGGCTGCTTTCACCTGGCCAGAAACACCACCACCCCAACCAGCCAAAGAGCAGAAAGACAGTTTGGGATCAAAAGTTGTTCCCCAGAAGCATCTCCCTCTGTCGTGGACTGAGAGCGCTTCAGGCAGCCCCTGGAGATGCCAGAAAAAAGTTTAAAACCAAGGAAGATGGATCCCATGGATCAGAGCTAAACTTTTGGAAAGGCTCATTCCAGACGAAGGAAAGCAGTTGGGCTTTATCTCCATCCCCTCTCTGGAGCGGCTGGCAGAGCCACCAGGCCAGGAGTTACCAAGGATGTGATTCCAGGGCAGGGAGAAGCTCCTGAGCCAAGGTTTGGGCTGGGTCAGCCCGGCTGGAGGTGCCGAGATCAGCCCAGCTCCACAATTAAACACCCGGAGACAACGAGCCAACCCCGCTCCTTCCACTTCCCAGGAGATGCCAACTCTCCCAGGCACCCAGGGCCCAACCAGGAAAATGCTGAGCTCTCTGAGCTCCTTTTAGGCTGGATCCCAAAAAACGTGCTCAACTCTCAGAACTCCCACACAGCTTCACCCTAAAACATCAGTGCCTTTTGGGGCTGCGTGCAGGAACTTCTCCTCCATGGAGCAGAACACGTTCCCAGGCCATGGGAATGCCAAGAAAATCACATAAAAGCACCTTTAGAAGAGGGATTTCCAGGGCTAAGCCTTATCCCATTGCAGCCAAAGGAATTAAGAGTGTTCCCACCCATGGCACAGAGCCCTGTTGATATTCCAGCAAGGGTGGGACTGAAAATCACCTATTTCATTTCCACAGGAAAGATTTACCTGCCTTTCCTGCATTTTCGTCCCTCTGAACCCACCTCTTCCACTGAAAAATAAATACATGCACAGTCCAAACTCACAGGGATTTGCCCAACTATTCCAGCTGAAAGAATGCCCAGGTCTGGTTTTCCTGGCAGCAATTCCCCGTGGAAGACACTTCTGCAGGTGATGAGAAGTGTCACTCTATGGAACGGATCTCAGCTGATTTTGGGATGGCAAAGGCTGCACGAGGATCAGGATCTGCTCCAGGTGCTCGTGGGTGACTTCCATCAGCAGCTGCTGGGGTTGGGCACTTGGAGGTGGAAGAGGGGGATTAGATTAATGTTCCTGTTTAATCATGGAATATCCTGAGCTGGAAGGGACCCAAAGGATCATCTGGTCCAGCTCCTGGCCCTACCCAGGACAGTCCCAAGGATCCCACCATGTGCCTATGTTTAAGTTGAATGATGAGGAGCAAAGTGATGTTTTCTCCTCCTCTCACAGCCATGAGGAGCAGCTCCCCCGCCCCAGGCCTGTGCAGAGGAGGAGTTTGTTGTGCTCTGAGCTCTATAAACCAAACATAACATTTATTCCAGGCTTTTATGGAGAACAGCAGCCAATGTTGTCAGAAGGAAGGTGAGGCCTCTCCCTCTCCAGAGACTCTAGAGGGACCTAAAGGCCAACTTTTTGGCAGATTTTAATTAGAGTAGAATCCCACCTTCAATGGATCAACTTTAGCCGAGTGTGTTCATTTAGGATGTTTGGACACCCCAGCTGGCCCAAACCCTTCCTTCTCCTCTCTGTGTCCAGTGACATTTGTCATCTTCCTGAGAGGATAAGGGAGTAAAAGGCTTTAATAGCGTAGGAAAATGTGTGTCCTTGAAGAGAGCAGCCCTGGGAGTTTGTAACCTCATTATCTGCTGGCATTAAACACTTTTCTCTTCCATTTCCCAAATCCTTTACATGCTCCAGGACATGGGTTGTGCCTCCGTGAGCAAAGCTGAGCTGAAAGCCAAGGTGGAGTGCCTCATCCAAGGGCACTGAAGAGTCTCGGTAAAGTGGTAGCAGCTTTTCCTTTGCTTTTTCTCCCTGCCAGGGCCTCTGTGGAATTGGGCTCCCACAACCCATCACTAAATCCCAGAGGTTTTTGGTGTTCCAAGCACACGTCAGTCGATTGCTCTGGATTTCAAAGGTGTTACTCCTGCGCTGTTTGGGCAAGATCCCAAGGAATCTGTTCCGTCCTGATGGGGAAGAGAGATGCCTGGGGCTCCATTCTTCAGATTTCCAGATCTGAGTTAAAAAGGCTTTTTAAAGGTTGGTTTTCCCAGCCCCTGCCAGGTCTCCCTGTGTGCAACACATCCTCTGTCCACTCCTTGCTGCTGCTGAGTCACTCGTGTCCCCAGAAACAAAGGTTTGGCCTTAAAGCTCCAGATCCGGGACTGCAGCCCCAAAATCCCCCTGAAGGTTTGATCAGTGACTCATCTCCTCACTCTGTTTGTATTCCTCATGTTCCTGCTCTCCTCAGTGTGAGGAACTGAGAGAAACCACTGGAATGCTGGCAGCTCCTTGAGCACAAAGACTGAACTGCGGAGGTGATCCAGAGACTGCCCAGAACAGGGAACCACCGAAGCCCAGGGAAGGTGACTCAGGACACTGAGGTGTCCATCGCAAGCCCAAGTTGTGGTTTTCCAAACCTCTTCCAGAGCATGGGAACAATAAAGGCAGTTCTGATGGGATTGGGTTGAGCTGCCCCTCTCAGGCTTGTGAGTAACCTGAGCACCGAGTAAAGGGTCTGGTACAGCCAATGGCTGAGCTACCACCAGCTGTAACATCAGTGAGGGCACAGCAGAGACCATCACCTCTGGAGCTGCAGCAAATCCCACCGACACCCTGCGTCCCAGGGTGTGACACTTTCCAAAGCATTTTCCAAAGCACTTTCCAGCATTTAATCCAGGCATTTGAGGACCCAAATGCCTCTCCAATCACAAGATCCTAAATCCCCAGGGTTTTCCCCAAATGGGAGACCTCCCATGAATGAAGATGAGGTTTTGTGCATCCTCAGGTCTCATCCAACTGCAGGCTCAGCCACAGCTGTGTCCAGCACCTTCGCCACCCCAGCCAAGATGAATTGGAACATTCCCCATCCCTGGAAGTGTCCAAGGCCAGGTTGGATGGGGCCTGGAGTAAGCTGGGATAGTGGAAGGTGCCCATGGCAGGGGTGGAACAGGATGAGCTTTAAGGTCCCTCCTAACCCAAACCATTCCATGATTCCACAATTCTATTTGGCTTTACTCACTCAAAACATTTCAGGTTTGGGCGGGGTTTCTTTGGAGTCTATTCGACAACATTTCCAACACGTTTCCCTGTTGCATTGGAAAAGCTGCAACTTCACCCACTGCCCCCTTCTCCTCTGGGATCAGACCTCTGCAGACCCCTCCTCCCACAACCCCTCCCTGGGATTCCTGACCCAAACCATTCCCAGGCATGACTGTGTTGGTTGGCTCATCCAAAGCAGGAGTTCCTGAGAATGAAAATGTGGAGAGAGGAGCTGCAGCCAGAGCCCCAAAACACAACCAAAGTCTGGAGCAACACGAGGATTGAGGAGAACCATGAGGTTAGCTCAGGATCTTCTCCTGCCCAGATCCCCTCAGCATGTCCAAGAGCCCTGGAGCCGGAGCATCCAAGAGCTCCCAAATACCTCCAGCAAAGCTGGGGATTGTGGCTCCAATCCCAACCAACCACGGGACAGGGAAGAGGAAAGAAACATGTGGAACAAAACCAAACCCTGCCTCTGAA
>NW_008238107.1:291101-291735 GCF_000691975.1 Corvus brachyrhynchos
TACCCTTCCACGCAGGGACATGGCTCCAACGCCATCTGGTCCTTCCAGGGACCCAACACGCGCAGGAGCAGCAGGAAGAACCCAATCCCAACACCACGATGAGGGGAAAAGGGAAGAGGGGAAGGCCCTACCCCAAATCAGGTGGGACCAAGCTTCAAGTGAGGGACAAGGAGATGCTGCTTTTCCAAGGATTTGGCCAATGAGGGTCCAGAAAAAGCCACCAATGTTCCAGGCATTGGTTTCAGTTTCAACTAATCAGCAATTTCCTCAAATTAATGAACATGTTGGAAAACACCCCTGTAGGTTACGGACGGTCGGAGACGAGAGATCTCTGAAGTCAGATCTTGGAACATGCGGTTTATTGCAAAGGGCGTGGGTACAGGGGCACTGCTTAGAGCTGCCAGACTCAGCTCGGAGCAGGCCCAGGAGAGCAAGAGAGTAAGCGGGTAAGAGAGAGAGAGAGAGAGAGAGAGAGAGTATGAGAGTGTTAGAGAGGAGTGGAAAAGGACGGACTCTTGGTTACAATACAATAAATCATCTTCTGTACTGAATATTCTAATTGTCACTAACCAATCTAATACAAGATACAAATCCTATAGCATTTACATACAGCCTATAAGAGTTCTTATATTAC
>NW_008238107.1:291798-292987 GCF_000691975.1 Corvus brachyrhynchos
ATTTCAAAAGTGGCTTTCATTTCGATGTTGCCTGTAGTTTTCATATTCCCAAAATCTTTTGTCAGGCAATCATATTTATAAGGCTTTCCTGTTTCATCTTCCTCAACACACCCCGATCAGCAACTTGCAGGAAAACCATCTTGCAAAATAGATTTGGCCCTGCAGATGTTTCCCAGCATTAAAACGCAGCATTCTACATTTTTCTAGGTAGAACCAACAACAAAATGGTCATTTACCCTTAACCTGCCAGTCAGACTTTCTTAATTCCCAGGAAATTCCCATTTATTGCTGAGAGTTTGTTAACCAGTAGGTTGAGTCACTCTCTCCTTCAAATCTCTCTCGAAAGCAGAGGGATCAGCAAAAAATTAGGATCTCCTTGGATAAAAAGCATTTTACACCTTCAAAGTCTCAATTTCAGTTTACCCAACCAGTAAAAAAGGGGAATTTTCACCTGAAAATAATTCACCTGACCCAAATTCCCTAATTTTTGTTGTCCTGACACAAGGCCTAACTATGGCCCCTGTGTTTTTAAAGCATTCCTCAAACCTGAATGGGACAGACCAGGTGCTGCTCTGGCTGCCAAGCACAATAAATGTTAATTAGTCCCCATTCTTTGCATCACAAACATTTTGTGGAAGTTTCATGCAGCCTCGCCCTATTTTCCACATAAATAAAAGGAAAAGGTGCCCTGCAGAGGGAACTGCACCCAGGAATCTGCTGCCAGCACCAACCCCTCTCCCAGCACTCACCATGTCCTGCTGCTCCTACTGCACCAGCTCTGGCCATGCCAAAAGGAATTTTGTCTCTTCCTCTGTAGCTCTTCCCAGGAACTGGTGCGCCTTCAGCACTGCCCTGTGTCCCTGGGGTGCTCTGGGCTGTTCCAGCAGCAGAAGCTGTGATGGTCCATGGTCCGGGCCCAGAAGGGCTGGTGGAAGTTGTCTTTCTCCAAGACGTGGACATGGTTTTGGTGCAGCCAGAGCAGGGTTCGGTTACAGCAGTGCCAACTTTGGTTCCAGGCTGGGCGGAGCCTCCCAGCCCTGCACCATTGCCCCCATCACCATCGTCCCCATCACCATCATCCCCATCACCATCGTCCCCATCACCATCGTCCCCATCACCATCATCCCCATCACCATCGCCCCATCACCATCGCCCCCTCACCCTCCTCCCCCGACCCGCACCCCCCCGT
>NW_008238107.1:293517-294483 GCF_000691975.1 Corvus brachyrhynchos
CTTTCTGTTCAAGTTACAAAGCATTTTATACCTTTCTTTGCAGAGTATCTTAATACGTAACAACCAATAAGCACCATACACAATACCTTTACATTTGCCTATAGCCTATCATAGCTACTACCATCCCATATTATAGTCATTATTATCCAATCACAGGAGTAAGTAAGTTACGATTTAAGCTTACAGTGGAAAATTCTAAAACCTCTTTTTTTCTTGCTGCATCGACATTTCTTGTTTGCCTGCGATATCTCTCTTTTTGGTGAAAACATGTTTTCTACTTACTTATGCTCTTCTTGAGACATATTTACTTGGTGAAAAACATATCTTTTAGTCACATACCTTTGTCCTAATCATAAAAATCTCCTTCCAACTCATCTCCGACCTTTGCCTTCTCAGCTATTCAGTGCTCACTGGTTCAGCAAAACATCTTTTACTCTATATCAAAACTTGCTTTCATTTCTATCTCATCCTCAGTTTCTACATTCAGAGATCTTTCTGCCAAGCTTACATGTCGGGGTCCCTTCCCCCCGGCCGTGTGGTCCTGGGAGAGAGGCCCTGGGGGGGAGGCACAGGATTTCCCTGCCCCTGGTCAGCCTCATTCCCCATTGGTTGTTTTGTGTTCCCCTGCACGGGCAAGGACCCTCAGGTCCCGTGATTGCCGCAGTTCCTCGGCAGAGCCCGGGCATGCGGCTGGGAAAATAAACATCTCTCTGAAACATCTATCAAGAATCAGTCCATATCTATTTCTTTTCCACGGGACTCCTGGTTTGATACACGTTGCAGTAATCCCCGCACTGTAACAAATGGTGGATTATGTGAGCAGAATGATCCCCAATCTCTAAGAACAGCAACTGATTTGCGAGTGAACTCTGGATTTCTCTTCTTGTTTTTATTTTGCTGTTCCATCTCTAAACTATGGAGGAACCATGGAAAGACTCTTGGCTCTCAAAGCCACATATGGACATT
>NW_008238107.1:294911-296881 GCF_000691975.1 Corvus brachyrhynchos
GATGCACAGAGAGCTGAGAGGCGCGGCCCAGCCTGGCCCGTACGGCCCCGAATGCAACCCCGGGAAGAGCGCGCAGGCACGAGCAGCTCCAACAGCCCCAGCAGCACTGACAACCCTGGCAGTTCCAACACGGGAGCGAGCGAAAGAGAAAGCAAAAATGCAGAGAGACAGAAAACAGCAGCCACTCGGAAAAAGGAAAAGATCATCGTAGCTAAGGTTTTAGGAATAGTAAAATGGTATAATGTTGAACAAAATTATGGTTTTATAACGAGATGTGACAACCAAGAAGACATATTCATTCATAGAACTGCCATTAAAAAGAATAACCCTGAAAAATACGTCCCAAGTTTAGGAGATGGAGAAGTGGTAGAGTTCAAATTTGTGCAAGGTAGAAGAGGGTTACAAGCAGTAGAGGTCACTGGGCCTGATGGTATTTCTGTAAAAGGCAGTATATATGCTAAAAATTGTAGTCATGTTAGACAGTATCTCCCCTACAGTCTCCCTTTCCTAATCCCACCTTTCCCCTTTATCCTATATCCTATTAACCCCAGTGTATTCCCAATCCATTTTTTCACCCATGGTTTCCCTCACAAAACCATACCTTTGCCAAATGTTTCCCCAAAAATCCCTTTCCAATGCTGAGTGGGAGATGAAAAGGGGGAGGGAAGAAATTAAACCCTCTCCTGCCTCAGTTTCCCCACAAAGCATGCCCGGAGAGTCCTGTCTCCCTTCTGCCAGCCTTAAGATGTTCCAGAGGATCTGTCTGGACATTTAAGGACTCAGGAGGGTGGCTTGTTTTGTTTTGAAACTGTTCTTGTTATGTTTATCCAGTTGTTTTCAATGTTAAGTTTTAAATCTCTTTTTGTAAAAAATAAATGGGTGAAATGTCGGGGTCCCTTCCCCCTGCCGTGGGGTCCTGGGAGACGGGCCCTGGGGGGAGACCCGGGTTTTCCCTGACCCTGGTCAACCTCGTTCCCCATTGGTTGTTTTGTGCTCCCCTGCGCGGGAAGGACCCTCAGGTCCCGTGATTGCCGCAGTTCCTCGGCAGGTCCCAGCCATGCGGCTGGAGAAATAAACATCTCTGAAACATCCATCAAGAATCGGTCCATATCTATTTCTTTTCCACGGGCCTCGCTGTCTGATACGCTGTGCTGCAGTATCCCCACTGTAACACCTACATATCTGTGAAACTTTCTTACCCAACTTCCATCCTCTCCACCAATCGCCCCCTGCACGGCCCCAGAGCAGCTGCTCTGGCCTGAGCTCGATCCCGGTGTGCAGATGGTGAAGTACCAAGAGAAGGAGCAGCTCAAGAGCCCCAACAATGAATTCCTTCCCTCACTGGCCAGGTGAGCGGAGAACCCCCCCAGCTCCAGTTTCCAGGGTCTGGAGTCCAAGGGAAGAGCTGGGCATGGAAAGGGCACGGAAAGGGCACGGAATCCTGGCAGAACAACTCATTAGAGATATCGAGGGAACTTGCACAAGCTGCCAGGGAGAACCTTGGGGTTTACGAGGCCTCAGTGTCCAGGCAGAGCTGTTCTGACCTCTGGGCCTGACTGCGGCAGGGAGCAAGCTAAAACCAGTTCCAGCCGCCCTCCAGTCCCCTCTCAGCCCTCTCTGAACAGCCCAAATTTTTTGCAGAGCTGGTTTCAGGAATTTCTTTGCTTTTTTGTGCATTTCCACACAGGTGCCCCCAAACAAAAGCTGCTGAATTGGGAAACGCTGCCAGGTGTGCCAAGAGCAGGAACATGTCCCACTGCTGGGGCATCAGCACTGGCTTCCACAAGCAGTTCACCATGGGATACCTGGGAAAGGACCCACAAGGACCATCCAGTCCAACCCCCGGCCCTGCACAGACACCCCAAAATCCCACTCCATGCCCAAGGGCATTGTCCAGACATTCCTCGAGCTGTGGCAGCCTCGGGGCTGTGCCCATTCCCTGGGGAGCCTGTTCAGTGCCCAACCACCCT
>NW_008238107.1:297011-318252 GCF_000691975.1 Corvus brachyrhynchos
CTGCCAGGTGTGCCAAGAGCAGGAACATGTCCCACTGCTGGGGCATCAGCACTGGCTTCCACAAGCAGTTCACCATGGGATACCTGGGAAAGGACCCACAGGGACCATCCAGTCCAACCCCCGGCCCTGCACAGACACCCCAAAATCCCACTCCATGCCCAAGGGCATTGTCCAGACATTCCTCGAGCTGTGGCAGCCTCGGGGCTGTGCCCATTCCCTGGGGAGCCTGTTCAGTGCCCAACCACCCTGATCTCCAGGCTGACCCTCCCCTGGCACAGCTCCAGCCACTCCCTGGGTCCTGTCCCTGGTCCCTGGAGTAGAGATGGGAGCTGTCCCTTGGGATGAAGCCACTGTGCCCGATGAGTCTCCCCTCAGTCTCCTCTTCCCCAGCTGGCCAAACCAAGTGACCTCAGCTGCTCCTCATGTGGGTCCTCCAGACCCTTCACCATCATCTTCACAATCCTCATCCCATTTCCCATTTTCCTTTCTGGGATTCAGGTTTGGATCCTGGAGCAGCAGAAGTAGGTGCTAGAGACCAAGTGGAGCTTCCTGCAGAGTCACAGTGAGTGTGGGCATGCTCAGGGCTTGTATCTGGAATTTGAGGGAGAAACTGAGAGCCCTCAGGAAGAGCTGAGCCCAGTTACAAACAGGCCTGAGAGCAGCAAAGCTGGGTTTGGAAATCAACAGGAAAACGTGAGTAAAAACCGGAAAAATGCAAGTTCAGGGCTCAAAATGTTGCTTGAAATTTGTTAACAGGCAGAAACACAGGATTCTTAGGGTAGTAAATGGTTCCCAGAGAACTTGTAGGTGGAGATGAAGTAGATTCACCTCCAGTAGATTCCACGGTGGAGTGAAGAAGATGGAAAGACCTCCCAGGATCTCAGTACAGAAAGCAACATCCATATTTAAAGATACATGGAGGAAGCAGAATATCCCTGTTCCACATTTGCTTTCTCACCTTCCTGACTCAGAAATTCAGATTTCCAAGTGTTCAGCAGCTATTTGAGGTCTCACAAAAGTAGTTCTGCTGCAGAAACCTCTCTGAAAACACATTTGTTTTCCCACGAGCTACAAAACGAGCGAAGTATCCCAAAACACTGTCTGGGGAGAGGGAAAAAAATCAGCTTCATTTGTTTCACTTGTGGCCTGAAGGAACTCAGAGAAAGAGGGAATTGTGCTGAACTCCAGCAAAACCTCCCATTTTCCCACACAGGTCCGGGGATGAGCAGAGCCTGCGGACACATGCCCAGGAGGAGCTACTTGTCCTGTGGAAGGTGAGCGAGGGACTCACTGGCTGAACTTTCCCCTCCTGGTTCGGGTTTTTGGGTGGTTGTGGTGACTTCTTTCCCTGAGGCAGCACAGGAAACAAGTACAAGCAGAAGCTGGGTTTGCTCAAACTCCAGACCCCAAATCCCAGGAGCTGGAGCGTGGTCACGGCACCGACCCTGAGGGCAGCCCTGAGTCTGCTCTCCCTCCAGAATTCCTCTTTCCATCCCCAGTGTGTCTCCAGGACACAGAGAGAGTTCTCTTGGACAAAGCCGGGCTGGAAGCCAAGGGGGGAAGGCTGAAAGAAGAGGGTGAATTCCTGAGAATGTTCTACAAAGAGGTGAGCGGCTTCGCCAGGGCTCCAGCAGTAATTCCCATTTCCCAGCTGGGTTTAGAAGCAGATTATCCTGGGGGAACAGGGCGTGACCCAGGGCTCACGGGTGATTCATTGTGAAACCATCACCGCAAAGGGGTGGACTGGATGGTGGGGGGGGCACCAGTTTGGGGCTGGACTGGGTGCGCAGCACGAGCAGCCCATGTCCCCACCAGGAGCTCCACCGGCTGCAGGCCCAGATCCCGGACACGTCTGTGGTCCTGCAGAGGGGCAACAGCTGAGATCCACACCTGGATGGAACCATTGAGGACATGAGGGCTCGGCACAGGGACATCGCCTGCAGGAGCTGGGCACGAGCCCTGGCCCGGCAGGAAAACAAGGTGAGAACACCTGGAAAGGGCGGGGTGGGGCCCAGCTCTCCTCAGAACAACTTCAACCCCACAGAAACACCCCCATCCTCCCTGATCTGCTCTGGTTTAACTCAAGATGTCTTTTGGGCTATGCAACAGCACCTTTTGAGCTGTTTTGTCCATGAGACAAAGAACAGCCTTAAGCAGAGGGAGGGAAGATTTAGATGGGATATTGGGCAGGAATTCCTCCCATTCCACACCTGTGAGGGTGGGGAGGCCCTGGAATGGATTTCCCAGAGCAGCTGTGGCTGCCCCTGGATCCCTGGCAGTGCCCAAGGCCAGGCTGGACATTGGGGCTTGGAGCAGCCTGGGACAGGGGGAGGTCCCCCTGCCATGGCAGGGGGGGGACAGGATGAGCTTCCAACCCAAACCATTCCATGATCGTGATTTGAGTTGGAGGAGCTCAGTCGTCACAGGCAGAAACACGGAGAGCTTGAGAGAGGCGAAATCCAGGACAGCTGAGCTGGCACAGATGGTCCAGAGACTGGAGGGAGAAATCAGGATCACCAAGGGCCAGGTGAGCACAGCCATGTGTGGGAATTGCTGCTCCTGAGAATTCCACAGCCATCGCTCCTGGTGCTGGAGCAACTTGTAAAGGCTCTTCAGGAGCTGCTGCTGCACCCAGGGCTGAGACAGCCCCACTCCTGCCATCCCTGACGGCCAGGACCGGCCGTGTCCCATTCCATGCAGAGTGCCGAGCTTGGGGCCGCCGCGGCCAACACGGAGCAGTTTGGGGAAAGCACCGTCATGGATGCAAAGGACAAACTCTCCGAGCTGGAAGCGGCTCTGGAAAAGGCCGAGGCTGACCTGGCTCTGCAGCTCTGTGAGTTCCGGGAGCTGAGGAACCTCAAGCTGGCCCTGGCCATGGAGATTGTCACCTTCAGGGAGCTGCTGGAGGGCGCAGAGAGCAGACGGGGGACAGAACTCCAGGACTCCTCAGCTGCTTCCATTCCGTGGGCTGGGAGGGAAAACTCCTGCACAGAGCAGTCCCAGAGCTGTGAATCCACCAGGCAGTCCTGCACAGGTCAGCTCATCCCATCCCAACAGAGCTGCAAACGCACCCCAGGAGCCAATCCCACTGTCCCGACCGTGCAATACAGGATCGGGCTCCCACTGGAGGCCAAAGGGGTTGGAATTTTCAGACAATAACGGGACCCTGTTCCCACTGCTCCTTGGGGAAGGTGCATTCCCATCAACACCTGTAAGCTGGAGGATTCACCTACCAAAATCCGCCTTTTCTCCAAGGAATTTCCTAAGCTGGATTCCTTTTCTCTGCCTTTTGCAGCCACTTTCCACTCCCAGCGAGGTCTCTCCTACGTCCCAAAGGTTTGGAATTTGGATTTGGAAGTGCCCCAGGATCAGCACCCAGAAATTCCCACAGCACCAGCAGGGCTGGGGTTGGAGCAGTGGAATCTGAGCAGCAGGAGCAGCAGCAGCTCCCACGGGAAGGGTGTCCAGGAAGAACTGTGGCTCATGGCAGTGCTGGGAACAAAGCCCCACATTTCCCATTACATGGAGACACAAAAGGGTCTTTTCCATGCTCAAGATTTTTGTTATTTCTTCTGGGGAATCCAGTAGAAAGAAAGGCTAAAATCCCTCGTCACTCCCATTAAAACCAGATCCTTCGGTGTAGTTCCCTTGTCCTTCCATTCCCACAAGAGCAGGGATTGCAATGAGGTGGGAGGGAGGGGAGGCAGCTCCTTGTCCCAGGACCTGACCCGGTTCTGCTCAGCTCATTGGGGTGATCCTCCAGCAAAGGCATCCCAACCCCCATCCCATCCCATCCCAACCCAACCCACCCCATCCCATCCCACCCTATCCCATCCCATCCCATGGGAAAGGTCCTCTCCTTGCGGTGCTGCCCTTTATAACCTCACCCAGCCAATCAGGCTTCCCAGGATGGGAGTTTCCCCCTTCCCACACCTCACTCTCCCCTGCTCAGGGGAGCTGAGCCCAGGCCCTGCTGCTTTCAGGCCATTTCATTCCTTTGAAGCATCAGATGAAAGTGTCAACCAGGACTTGATGATCTTTAACAATTCCCTGAGTCAACCTTGGAGCAGGGTTCCCAATATCCCATCCATCCCTGCCCTCAGGAAGCCATTCCCTGTGTCCTGTCCCTCCATCCCTTGTCCCCAGTCCCTCCCCAGCTCTCCTGGAGCCCCTTTAGGCCCTGCAAGGGGCTCTGAGCTCTCCCCAGAGTGAGGTGAACGCCCCCAGCTCTCCCAGCCTGGCTCCAGAGGGGCTCCAGCCCTGGAGCAGCTCCAGGGTCTTCTCTGGATCTCTGCAGCAGCTCCAGGTCCTCCCTGTGCTGGGCCCCAGGGCTGGGGCAGCTCTGCACGTGGGGTCTCACCTGAGCACAGGGGCAGAGGGGCAGAACCCCCCCTCCCCCCTGCCCACGCTGGGGCTCAGCCCAGGCTCGGGGGTCTCTGGGCTGGGGCAGGTCCAGCTCTCAGCCCCGGCAGCCCCTGCCCTCGGCCCTGTTAAACCTCGGGAGATCCCCACAGGGCCCTGCTCCAGCTTGTCCCGGTCCCTCGGGATGGCCCTGTCCTTCAGGGGTGTCCCTGACCCTCAGCTCGGTGTCACCTGCGCAGGTCCCTCAGGGTGGCCCTGTCCTTCAGGGGTGTCACCTGCAGCCCCCCAGACCAACCGCCCTTCCCAGGTCCTGGCACCCAAAAATTCAAGGAGCAGCACTGGAGCCCTTGGGAATCCCTGGTAATGCGCAGAGACCACAATTCCCCCCACAAGTACCCAAAACCACACAGTTCCTGCCCAAGCGTCCCAAAGCCACCCAAAGGATGACAATCGGTGGCACCTTCTCCCCAAACTGGCTCAGAACAGATCAGGTGGGGGGTGCTGGGCCGTGGGGGGCTGGGTGAGAGGCAGTGGCAGAATCTGTCAAGGATTCATCCCATCCCAGAGGAATCAGCATTCCCAAGTGACCCCAAAGCCTCTGGCCCCAGCTCCACAGAGCTGCAGCTCCAGCCAGGGTTTGTCCCCCCTGGGCTGGGAGAGGCACAACCTGCCCTGGGATGGGCCCAGCTGCCCCGGAGCCCCACAAGGAATTGTGTCCTTGTTCCGGATGACCCAGATCCCCTCTCCCAGCTCCAAGGAGGCTCAAACATTCCCATGAGGGAGCCGGGGCTGGGAGAGGGACACAGGATCGTGGCAAAGCTGGAAACAAAGCTCCCCACATTTCCCTGGGACACAAAAGGGTCTTCTCCAAGCTCAGGATTTTTGTTGGGTTTTTCCAGGGAATCCAGGAGCAAGAAGGGCTAAAATCCCTCTCCTCCCTCCCATTAAAACCAGATTCCATTTCAGACCTGAGCTCAAACCACGACTGAGAAAACTCCCCCCGTCCCTCTGCCCAGACTTCAGGCAGGAAAAATCCAGCCCGGAATGAGCTGTGCAGCAGCAAACCCCAAACCCCAAACCCCAAACTGTGCCCAGGGCCTGCTCCAGGTGACAGAGCTGGGGCGGGCTCCAGACACGACAGGAAGTGATCCCTGGATATTTTCCAGAGCTCCTGAGCATCCAGGGCAGCACGAAGAACTTGGCTAAGACTGGACATGCAGCTAAAAGGGAAACTTTATTAAAGGACTCATGAGAGACACAAAAAGCATAAAAATCCAACCCAAACCACAGTGCCAGGACAGGGCTGAACATCAGCACAACAACTGGGAGCAGGTCCTTGCAGTTATTGCCCTAAAAACTCTTCCTACTGCAGTAACAACAATTTCCCTGGCATGTTGAAGACCCATTTTGGCAGGAACAAGGAGTTTTTGGAATGGGGCATCAACTGAACCCTCACTGCAGGAGACTCCAGATATCACTAAATACCCTTAAACAGGGGGTGGTAAACAGAGACACCCAAAAATAGGGAATTGATCTCCCATTTCAGTGGGACACGTGGAATTTGAAGCAGTTTTAGATCCCTCAAGCTTTGGGCTTCATTTAAGGAGAGGGAAAGGGTGGGGGAGGTTCTTGAGGAGTTATTTTGCTACAAACAGCTGGGAATCAATCTGTCAGTGCTGCCTTTGGTCAGAAACAGCTCCAGTCAGAGGAGAATGTTGAACCCCCACCCTGAGCCCATCTCCACAGAAAATAAGGGCAGACCCAAACCTGTTTTCTTCCTGGTATATTTAAAAAACCCAACCCAGGGTGAGCCCTCGGTGGGGGCTGAGGAGCCTGAGGGATTGGAGTCTTCCAAATCCTGTCAGGAGGGAGAGAATCTTCTGGTCTTTTGCAGAAACGTGGGATTTGCCTTTCCAAGGGTGAAATCCAGCCCGGAGCAGGGGGGTACCAAGCACAAGGGTAACAGCAGGGATACCCCACCTGCATCCCGGGATAAATTTCACCCCTTCAGGCTTGATCCTGCTCCCAGAGGAATGGTTCAACTCCAGGAGTGCAGGATCAAGCCCAGGCAGGGCAGGGGCAGGGCCTCAGCACTGCAGGAGTTTTGCAGCCAATTCATCCTACAAAAGGCACCAAGACTTTTTTTCCATCGTTTCCCTCTCTCGGGTGCTGGGAGTGCCGAGCTCCATCCTTGGAGTTACTTCCTGATGCTTCTCCGGCTGGACGAGGTGGTGGTGATGGTGTAGGACTTGGAGGAGCCTCCAGAGGAGAATCCGAGCGCCCCGCTGCCCATTCCCGATCCCAGGCTGAGGGCGCCTCCAATCCCTCCTCCCAGGAGAGCGCTGGAGCTGGAATATCCGCCCCCGCCACTGGAGCTGACCATGGCTGGGATGGGAGAGGAGCAAAGGGAACGTGAGCACCTGGAACCTGCACCCAGCTGGGCACCCTCAGGAAAGGCTCCGATGGGATCATGGAACGGTTTGGGGGTGAAGGGACCCTAAAGCCCATCAGAGCCACCCCTGCCATGGGCAGGGACACCTCCCACCATCCCAGGCTGCTCCAAGTCCCCTCCAGCCTGCCCTTGGGCACTTCCGGGGATGGGGCATCCTCTTGGATGTCTTGGAAATCCATTCCAGGGCTTCCCCACCCTCACAGGGAAGAATTTCTTCCCAATATCCCATCTAAACCTCCCCTTTTTCAGTTTAAAGTCCTTCCTTCTTGTGTTCCCACTCCATCACCCAACCTGGCTCAGGATCCCCTGAGCTTGGAGAACACATGGAGAACCCCTAGAAAATCCATGGAGAATCCCATTTCACAAACACCCTCAGCTCATCTCCTGGTGCCCCAAAGCTGTGGGAATGGGGGCCCTTCCCAGCAGAAATTAAGTGGCTGGAAATTGGAGCCGCTGGTTTGGAGCATCCCTGAGAGAGCAGCTCCTGCCCAGGTGAGGATCCAACACTTCCCAAGCTGCACAAACACCCTCTGCCATCACCAATTCCCAAGGCAGGGAATGCATTTCCCAGCAGTGCTTTTCTATCCGTGTCCAAATGGGGGAAAGGAAGATCAGCGCTGCCCCAAGCGCAATTCCGCCCGGATGAGTCGAGGCTGAGCTCGGGATGGAGCCCCAGCACCACCCCCAGCTTCAGGGTGCTCCCACTAAGGAGGGGCTGAACTGGGTGAACTGGGGCACACTGAGCCCCCTTTTCCATGGGTTTAGAATGAGGTGGAACCGCTACAAACAACAAAATCCACTCACAGATGTTGACGTTGCCAACTCCATCCCCAGCCAACCTGTTGGAAAAGACGAAGGGAAAAGGAGGGATCAGACCCAGCTTTCCTTGGGCCTCGGGGTTCAGGAGGAGGACAAAGGCTGGGATTTACTACTCCAGCTGTACCTAATCCCAGGAAGAGCCCTGGGCCCCCAGGCTTTGTCCAGCCCTGCACTGACCAGCTCTGTTATCCCCATGGCGGGGGGGACAGAGCACAGAAGTTCTGTCCTAACTCCACAGGGATTTCCACTTGGAAATGTTCTGCCATAGCACAGAACATGATGGAAACCAACTTTTTCCTTCTTTGCTTATTTTCCCTGGGTTTTTTTCCTCAGAATTTGCCAGTTTGGCTCTTCAGCCAAAGCGTTTCCAGGACCAGAACTCAGTTTTTCAAAGGCTTCCTTGCCTGCATTTCATTGTGGAAATGGGAATTGGGCTCTCACAGAGTCCCCAGGCAAAGGCAGCAAAGGGCTGGATCCTTCCTGGGGGGAACACAGGGAATCTTTGCTCACCACCACCCCACCCATCCTCACCTGCTCTCCTCGCCCTCCAGCAGCTTCCTGTAGGTCGCGATCTCGATGTCCAGGGCCAGCTTGACGTTCATGAGCTCCTGGTATTCCCGGAGCTGCCGGGCCATGTCGGCCTTGGCTTTCTGCAGAGCGGCCTCCAGTTCCTCCAGCTTGGCCCTGGCGTCCTTGAGGGCCATCTCCCCGCGCTCCTCGGCCTCGGCCACGGCCGCCTCCAGCTTCGCTCGCTGCGGGGATGGAGCGGCCACGGCAGGGGGCTCCTGATCCCTGGAGGGGGATCCTGCACCCCAAACCTCTGGCTCTGCTGCCCAGCCCCCTTCGTGGATCTGGAGCCCAGCTGGATCCCTGGGACTTCATCCCTGCCTGTTTTTTTGGGCACTGGATGGAGATGGAAACTCATCTCCTTCCAGGTCTCCCAGAAGGAAGACCAGGTTTCTGTCCACTGGCTACGCTTTTTTCAGGTGATCCTCAGCTTCCCAGTCCCCCACATCCCACAGATCCCTTGGGGTTCACCAAAGCTCAGGTTTTCTCTCCCGATTTCCCTGGAGCTTGTTGAGAGCCGGGCAGTCTCCGGCCAACTGAGTGGGCGGGTGTGGACTGGACCACACCTGGAGCTACCAAACACCCAGACCCAGCCCAAGACCAGCCCTGTGGGACCCCAGGGAGCCCCCATCTGTGCCCCCACAGCTCCCAAGCCACCGTGCTTGGCAGGAAGGGCTCCAAAGAGGCTTTGTGCTCCCATCCATTGTCCACGGGAGCTGCTGCCGGGCAGCTCTTGGCTTCTGCCAGAGCCTCCCTGCCCTGAAACCAAATATTCCGGGATGAATCACTGGGCTTATCTGGAGCGCTGGGAGCTCCAGGCCAGGCCTGAGCCACGGCCCTGATAAAGCGATAAAACCCCAGTGAAAGCAAACAGAGCTCCCCAAATCCCTGTGTGTGCCCAAAGATGGTGTTCTCTGCTGGGCAAAGGGAGTGGACAGTGATCCCAGGAACAGCAGGGCACAAGGATTGTGTGGGGGCCCCTCTGTGTTCCAGGGGCGATTTCCACTTGTCCTCCCCCAAATCCACCTTCCTGGCAGGGTCACCCTGCTCCCAGTGCTCCTCCTCCCCAGCAGAACTGAAACCCTTCAGGACGAGCAGTGCAGCCACCCTGGAATGGTTCTTACAGACCATGGAATTGCAAAGGTTGGGAAAGATCTCCGAAATCACCGCGTTCAAGGTGTTGTGTGACACCCAGAGCCCTGACATGTTCCTAACATCACAGAAGGTCTGGATTTGGAAGGGACGCACAAGGACCATCATGGCTCGGCACATGACAGCCCTAAAAATCCCCCTAACCCTGAAATTCAACACCTGGCAGCGCTGTCCAAACGCTCCTGGAGCTCTGGCAGCCTCGGGGCCGTGCCCATTCCCTGGGGAGCCTGGGCAGTGCCCAGCACCCTCTGGGGAAGAACCTTTCCCTGATCTCCAACCTAAACCTCCCCTGGCACAGCTCCAGCTGCTCCCTCAGATGCTGTCCCTGGTCCCCAGAGGGATCCCAGTTCCGGGGCTGGAGAAGGGCAGGAGAGGGGCCGCTCCTCACCTGGGCTTTGGCATTCTCGATCTCCCCCTGGAGCCTCTGGATGGCCCTGTTGATCTCCGTGATCTCGTTCTTGGTGTTCCTCAGGTCGTCCCCGTGTTTCCCGGCTGTCACCTGCAGCGCCTCATACTGGGACAGAGCAGCGGGACACAGCGTGATGGGGTGAGGATGGCAGTGAATGAACGGGATAGAGCCCCCCCCCATGGCACAGGGGCCACAGGTGCTTACAGAGCTGGAGATCAGGGAATCATGGAATGGTTTGGGTGGGAAGGGACCTTAAAGCCCATCCAGTGCCACCCCTGCCATGGCACGGGCACCTTCCACTGCCCCAGGCTGCTCCAAGCCCCAATGTCCAGCCTGGCCTTGGGCACTGCCAGGGATCCAGGGGCAGCTTCCCTGGGAAATCCATTCCAGGGCCTCCCCACCCTCACAGGGAGGAATTCATTCCCTCTGGCAGTGGGACGCCATTCCCTGTGTCTCATCACTTCAGGCCCTCTCCAGCTCTCCTGGAGCCCCTTTAGGTGCTGCAAGGGGCTCCAAGGTCTCCCTGGAGCCTTCTCCCCTCCCAAAGCTCACCTTGCTCTGGTACCAGGACTCGGCCTCGGCGCGGCTCCGGTTGGCGATCTCCTCGTACTGCGCCTTCACCTCAGCGATGATGCTGTCCAGGTCCAAGTTCCGGCTGTTGTCCATGGACAGCACCACCGAGGTGTCGGAGATCTGGGCCTGCAGCTCGTTAAGTTCCTGCAGGAAAACCAAGCCCATTAATCAGCGAGGTTTCAGGGCCCCTCTTTTGGAAGCCAATTAAAAAGGGAAACCAAGGAGAGAAGGGAAAGGGAGGCAGATAAGAGGAATTTTATCAATATAATCATTAATTAGGAGAGAACCAACCTTGCAAAGCCCAGAGCAACAACCAACAGCAGAGCTGGAACTGCTTATCCCTGCTTTGGCTGCTTATCCCACTGTCACCCCATTCCTTAGACAACAGCCCAGCTGGCTGCAGAACCTGGAGGGGCCAAATTCCAGCACCTCTCCCAAGGATGTGTCCAGCTCAGGCAATCCCTGATCTTGCCAACAACGGGGCGGAGGAAGGAGCCTGGAACAGCCGCTTTCCTTCATTCCTCTCCCACAGCACCACCTCCCCCAGCACCAAATCCCCGCTAACCACTCGTTTTCCTTGTTTTCATGCAAACAGCATCCCAAATAGAATGTCTGTCCCGTTATGTCTGCAATCCATCCACCCCACATCCCAGACAGGGAGAAGTCCGTGTGACAATCCATGGGGATTCAGAGGAATCGCTTCCCTTGCAGGTTTAGTTTTGCTCATGGAAGGAAAGACTCCATGAACCCATCGCGTGTCCCACGTTCATTTTCCCAGCCAGCATTCCCTGTTCTCCCCCTCTGAAGGAGCAGAAGGGTCCTCACCGCCTCATGGAAAGCCCTCAGGAAGTTGATCTCATCCGTTAGCGCATCCACCTTGGCCTCCAGCTCCACCTTGTTCATGTAGGCAGCATCCACATCCTGGAAAAACAAGGGATAACCCACTGAGACTGGGGAGCTTGGATGTCTGAGCCCACCCAGCCTCTGGTGGCTTCCACAAGAGAGTCCCCAAACCAGCTCCGGTGTCCCAGTGACACCCCAGGGGCAACAATTCATCTCCCAGGCCACTGAACGCTGCTGGAGTGCAGGTCCTGAGAGTCCTGGGAATCCCCTGGATCCCCGTTCGTAAGTTCAGTGTCAGGTTGGACATGGAGACCTCAGGAAAGATCCTAAAGAAAGATCTGGCATCATCTCCAACACCTCTGGCATCCAACACCGCTTCCCTGCGTGTGTGGAGACCTCAGGGCCTCCCCTGAGCTGCCTTTGGCAGGTGTGGGATGGAATTCTGCCCCTCAGAGCTTCAGCAGAGCTGGAGGAAACTGCGAGTAAGGCAAAGAGCGAACTGCGAGTTGGGGAAATGGGGAGGAAGGGCTGATGATCAATCCCAGGGAAAAGCTGTGGCTGCCCCATGCCTGGAAGTGTCCAAAGCTGGACGGGGCTCGGAGCACCCTGGGCCCACAGAAGGTGTCCCTGCAGGGGTGGGCAGGGGATGGACTTTAAGGTCCCTTCCCACCCAAGCCCTCTGAGGATTCCCTGACCCACGGTACCTTCTTGAGCACCACGAACTCATTCTCAGCCGCCGTGCGCTTGTTGATCTCATCTTCGTACCTGCCAAAAAAGAGGGATTTTTGTGAAGTTAGAGCCTGGATAAAAGGAAAAACATGCCAGTGGAACGTTATCCCAGTTCTCTTCCCCATCCCTCCATTTCTTGGGAGCCAGCCCAGCAATTCCCCAAGGCCGGTGTGCCGGAGGTGCCCCAGGTCCGCTCTGGAGGAGCTGCTCCACACCACCACCACCACCTGGAGAGCATCCCCTCCCTGCCTTCCGTAACCCCGGAAATTCCTGTGCTTCAGAAGATTCCTGCTCCTCCTTCGGGGAGGGCCCAGGCTGTGCCCCCACCAACCCTTCAGGGAGCCAGTACAAAGCAGGAGAGACACAAACAGATCCCACAAACTCCTCTGGGCTGATCCCAGCACCTGCTGGAGCTGCTTCCACTCTGCACTTCCCTATTCCAGACTGCTGGGAACATTTTGCAGGTGTTGAACACACGGCACTGTCCTGGGAAGAGCCAAAGGTGATCAATTACCCTCATTCTTCTCCAAAGCCTCACCAAATTCCAGTCTTGCTGAGTCCCCTTCTTTAGGAGCTCAGCCTCAGATGAGGGGTTCGCCTGAAATCTCCAAGACTTCACCTAAAGGTCTCCAGCACATAAAAATCCCTCTCCATGGACTTAACAGGACCAGCACTGATTTGCAAACCTGGATCTTGGAGCCCACCTGGACCTGTCTGTGCACTCCCAACCAGCCCAAACCTCCAGCCCCACCCTGCTCTGGGGACCTGGAACCCAAGAGCAGAGCAGGAGGCACTTGGGCTGTTTGGGAATTGTTGTTGCCAGGTTAAGGCTCTTTATTTACATGGGCCCTGCATGGCCAGAGCTGGAATTTGCCTTCCAAAGCAGGAGCTGCTTCACCTTCCCGGCCTCCCTGCCCCTCCCTCCTGCTCCGACCTGGAATCGTGCCCGTCCACACCGGGATCAATGGACGTTGCCCCTTTGGAGGTCAGTGAGGTGCCAGTGCTATTGCAGAGGAATAAATCCCGGGAAATGACGCAGAGGCACCACCTCCGCACACGAGGGATCAGCAGAGAGAGGTAAAAACACTGAATTCTTCTGGAATGGATCATCAAATTCCTCATTTCCTGGGGTCAAGCTGGTCAATGAACTGGTAAACCATGGAATCATGGAATGATTTGGGTTTGTAAGGACCATCCCATCCCACCCCTGCCAGGGCAGGGACACCTTCTGCTATCCCAGACTGCTCCAAGCCCTGGCCTTGGGCACTGCCAGGGATCCAGGGGCAGCCACAGCTGCTCTGGGAAATCCATTGCAGGGCCTCCCCACCCTCACAGGGAGGAATTTCCTTCCTAAATCATCCAGTATTGTCCTGAGACCCCTCTGGAGGCCCAGGACACTCTCAGCCCTCGGCACTGAGCCCCGTGGGCAGCACGATCCCGGCTGGCACCACACCCTCTCCCACTGCAATTCCTGAGTGAGGGGCTGGGTCTCATCCCTGGAGCCTTTCCTCCCCTAAATATCCCCTGGGAATTCCTGTGGAAACCAGACCTACGTAAAAGAGGCCACAAGCACCCCCAGAGCACATCACGGTTTAGGTTTTCCATTTATAAATGAGATTTTCTCCATATAAATGGGGAGAAGCAGGTTCTGCATTCCAGTTATTGCATCCTAATTCTGCTCCTAATTCCTGCTTCCCTTCTCTCAGCACACAGAGGGTTTGGCTTCCCATGGATCTGTAGGCTGAAGGAATAAATCCATGAGTCCATGGATTGAATCCATGGGAAATGTAACCAAGCTTTGGGGTTTCATCCCTCTGGGTGCAAACCAGCTCCTTGCAGAGATCCCAAGGCCGGCTGCGGATGAAATAACGGAGACGCAATAACCGGGCAGGGCTGGGGGAGCATCGTTCCCGAGCATCTCCTCAGGAATCTCTGGGTGTTGCCTCTCCCTAAACACACCCCGGGATTATCAGCTCTGTTTGTTTGCAGTTCCTGCCTGATCCAGTTTGCCAGCTCCGTCCTATTCTTCCCTTCCCTTCTCAGAGGCATTTCCCGCTGGGCTGGGACAAAGGCCACCTTTCTTCTGGGGCTCCTCCCAGGTGACACTGAAAAGTCACTGAAGAATTGCAGGGCAGCTGCCCCATTCCCTGCCCAGGGAATGAGCCAGGAGCTCCTGCGGAACTCTCGGGGCTCCGGCCGCCCCGAAGAGCCACGTGTGACCCTGAGGAGGCCCCAAAACACCACTTCCAACCCTGATGAGGCCCCAAAGCAAAGCCAAGGGGACGGGGGCACTGGCCCAGGCAGGAACAAGGTGCCAGAAACAACGAGCAAGAAGAATCCAGGCAGCTCCCCTGGACTAAACACCTCATTCCTGGCCAGGAAACATCTCCATCCCTGGCAGGGGAGCCGGGGACATCCGTGCCCAGCCCTGCTGGCAGCTTCACCACCCTGCCAGGGGGACACTGATACTTTACTTGGTCTTGAAGTCCTCCACAAGGTCCTGCATGTTCTTGAGCTCTCCCTCGAGGCGCCCCTTGTCCGCCAGGAGCCCGTCCAGCTGCCGCCGCAGGTTGCTGATGTAGGCCTCGAACATGGGAGCGATGTTGCTTCGCGTCGTCTTCTGCTCCTGGAGGAGGCTCCACTTGGTCTCCAGCATCTTGTTCTGCTGCTCCAGGAACCGCACCTGGGAGGGACCGCAGGGATCATTTGGGATGGTGGGAGAGAGGGGAGCTTACACTACAGGGGATGGAAGGACTGGGCTGCAGGTGGTAACCCTATCCCAGGAATTGGGGTGCTCGTGGGAAGCACCAGAGGAGGGTCATGGAGACCATGGGGAAGAGGCTGGCTGCTCTGGGACCTGGCTTGTGACCCTGAGGCTTTGGAAGAATTAAAGAAAAGCAGATTCTGCTGGGCTGACACTTGACAGAAACCGGCTCCAGATCTCAAAGCCTCCAATTGCTCCAACTCCAGGGCTGGATTCCTCACATTTTGGGGATGCCAGAGCGGGATTTACACAGGGTCAATTAGTGCAAGAGAGCCAGGTTGTGCAGGGCAGCATAAACACCCAGGGCAGGCCCTGGTTCCAGCTGCTCTCCGGGGACAGCTCCCTCCAGGAGCCTCTTCCTCCCCGGCTTGGGTGCTGGGGTGGGGGTTCAGAGCCTGCACCCCCATTTGGGCAATCCCAGGTGAATCAGGGCTGCAAAGGCAGCCCGAGCAGGGCAAATAGCTGTTCTGTTGGCAATGCCTGCAGGCCTTTAATACATCGAATAATAAGAATTATTTGGCTGCAGTGGGCAAATCCCACCCCGTTCTCCAGGACTGATCCTGAGCCCGTTCGTGATTCAACCAATTCTGGGTCCCAGCTGCCGTTCAGCACCCCCAGAGCTCTGAGCCAGCCCAAGTCCTCACCTTGTCAATGAAGGAGGCGAATTTGTTGTTCAAGGTCTTGATCTGCTCCTTCTCCTCCTTGCGGACCCTCTGGATGGTGGGGTCGATCTCCAGGTTCAGGGGCGTCAGGAGGCTCTGGTTGATGGTGACCTCCTGGATGCCGCCGGGGCTGAGGCTGCCCCCGAACCCCGCCCCCCCGTAGCCATAGCCCGAGCGGACGCGGAAGGAGCTGCCCCCTCCCAGGGAGACCCTCTTGCCGGCAGAGCCCAGGCTGTAGAGGCTGGCCCTGCCAAAGCCGCCGGCGCGGCCGAGGCCGGAGCTGCGGGAGGTGGACACGGAGCTGACCCGCACCTGGCTCAGGGCTGGCCCGGCGGCCGAGCGGGAGCTGAAGGTCACGGAGCGGGACATGGTGCTGCAAGGGCCGGTCGGGATCCCTCAACTCTTCCAAAGCTCAGGGAGGCTGTGCTGGAGCCCAGGGGAGTGAGAGCGCTCCCGCTGCCTCCCCTTTTATCCGTTAGAAAAGCTGGGCTTGGCCCAAGGGCAAAGCAGGGATCATTTTACTGCTCGGAGCTGGGTGTGCCTGGCTGCATTCCCACCCTCCGGCAGGAGAGGGGAAGGGCCGCGGGAAGGGACAGGACACACCTGGCGCCGTGTCCCCGCTCGGTGCCGCCCGTGGGGCGAACGCCGAGCTCTGGCCCCCGTTCCCTACGGATTCCCCGTGCCCAGACGGGGCTGTTGCAACGAGCAGGGGGGACACAGGGAACGCACACGGATTTGGAAGTGCTGCGGGCGGGTTCTCCCCTGGGCACGGCCCAAAGCTGATAAAGGGGCCCCGGCGCCAGGTCCTGCCTGTTTAATATAAACCAGAGCACTGCCCGGGCCCTGCCAGCGGCACCAGAGCCCGCCCGCCCGCCCGGGGGGATCTGTTCGCCCTTCCCTCTCCTGCTAAACCCTCAAATAAACCCTTAAAACCGAGGGGGGTAAGGAGGGTTGCATCCCACCCAACGTTTAGTCCCCACTCAAACGGAGACAGGAATAAAATCCTGGTTTAACGTTCTGGGTCCCTGCTTGAATTCTGGGGTTCTGTGAAGAAAAAGCAGAGAAAAAATTGGGTTTCAGGGCTTTCAGCATTTCCAAATAGTCCCAGCAAGCCTCAGCTCTTGGCTATCAGGTCGTAAATTCCCCAGGAGATTTCAAAGTCTGGCCTGAAAGTGTCACTCTTCAGCTTTTCTGTCCCCAGGACAGGGAGATAAGGCTGGCTGCAAACTCAGCCTGCTCAGAATCCACCCCTCCTGCTCTGGGGGAGAGGAGAAGCCCGGCTGCTACGGGAAATTCTCTTTTTAAAGAGGGAAAAGGGGGAATTCGAGCCAGGAAGAGAGAGATGGGGCAGGATTCCTGCAGGATTCCTGCCAGTCCTGCACCTGGCTCGGCTCCCATCACAGGCTGGACTCGATGATCTCAGGGTCTTTTCCAGCCTAGATCGATCCTGGGATTATAAAAATAATCCACTGAGTGTAAAAGAAGTGGAGTGTTCCAGACATGCCCTGCACCTCTCCTGGGGCTGGGGGACAGGACAGGGGTCACTCTGTCCATCCACAGAGGCAGTGTCCAGCCTCACACGGACAGGCTGCTCCTGGAACAGCGCCGGGATGTCCCGAGAAAACAGGGATGGAAGCTGAGCGTGGGACCGAGGGTCAGGCAACAACTCCCACCCGGCTCCGGGTGTTACCAGGCTGGGTTCCAGCCGGGATCAGCACACAGGGACTTTTACACACCACGAGAGGCACAGGAGGAGCAGTCCGGGCAGGTGAATCAATCCAGGCAGGTGAATCCAGGCAGGTGAATCCCAGCCTGAATCCCAAAGCTGCTCCCAGCAGCCTCCAGGAATCCCAGTTCGGCACTGGGGCGCTGGACTGCACCCTGCACTTGGGCGAGGGTGAGCCCATCTTCCTCCAAAGCCCAACCTGCCTTCCGTGCACCACGAGCAACCCAGGTGCGATCGGAGCGCCTCATCCCCTGCCCGCTGTTCCCCGTTTTGCTCCCTTCCCCCTGCCAGGTGGATTTTCCCCGGCTGAGCCCCGGCTGAAGCCAGGTGGGGCAGGGCAGGACGTGGCCACCAGAGGTGTCCCAGGCTTTGTTGTGTTGTTGTTCCATGGCAACCCGGGATTGTTCCACAACCGCTCTGACCGGTAAATTCCTCCCAGCCCTCGTGGGTGACCCCAGGGGTTGGGGTTTGGTGGCACCGAGCTCACTTTTGACTTTTTTGGGGAGTGAATTCCCTGCCTGCCACGCTGGGAGCCACATCCCACCTGGCCCTGCACACCCAGGACTGGCTCCGACGCTCCCAGAGCAGCCAAACTCCCACAAACAACCAATCCCTCCATGAATCCTTGGGAAAACAAACCAGGCTCACAATTCCAGCTGGAAAGTGCCAAAAAAAAAAAAATTAACAAAATCAAATATTGTCATGGAAGAGGAAAACCTTTGCAGGTGAGTGAAATTATGTGTTGGGAACGGGTTCTGGTGGGATTTCCACACCTCCTGTGTTATCCCAGGGGATCCCTCCTGCTGCCTGCCTGGACTGCCGTGTTTGGATTGAAAGCGTTTGGGAGCAGGAGCGTCCATAGGTTCTGTTTGCACAGGCCCTGCTGGTGATTCTGATTCCTGATCCAAAGGGCTCTGGCCCTGGATCCCACATCCACTGTCCCCACACCTCGCAGCGTCTGGGCGGGCTCATGGCTGGGGAATGGATGTGGGATATGGGGATCAGTCTCCAGGCTCAGGGGAAGCAGGAGGCTCTGGGAGATGGTGACCTCCGGATGGGGCCCTCGGGGCTGTCAGAATCCCAGAATCCCAGAATGACGGAGGTTGGAGACACCCTCCCAGATCATGGAGTCCATCCTGGGACCGATCCCCAGCACATCGTTATTCCTTGGATAGCTCCAGGCATGGGGACTCCCCCACTGGAGTGCCTGACCATCCTTTCCATGGAAAAGTTCCTCATGATGTCCAACGAAACTCTCCTGACGTCCAGCGGCACTGCCAAGCTCTGATTCCTGCTAAAGCCACCCAAAATCAATGGGAACACAAGAGCACATTTCCCAAGATCCTGAAGATCTCCCAAGGCTGCAATCCCAGATCCCTCTCCCAGGATCAAAGCAGCCTCACTAATCAGAATCTCCAGCTCATCCTAATTCCTGTGAATAGAGACCGGTCCAGAGGGAACTTGTTCTCCTGGGTCCCAAAGGCAGGCGCTGGACGTCACCAGGCAGGACTTGGCCTTGGTGGCCCTTGGGATCCAGCTCAGGATATTCCACGACTAGAGGCACAACCTGATGCACGGATTATCGGGATGAGGTGGCCGTTGATCAGGGTTTTATTGACTCCAGGCCCATTTCCTGTGTCACCAGGCCATAAAGGCAATGGAATGACACAGCTCCAGCCCAGACCTCAGCAACAGGGAGTGCCCTTTCCAGCCTGGCAACAGCTGCTGATCCACAGGGATCACCTGTTCCAAAGGTTGGTGCCTCCTTCCCGCCGGCAGTCGGGGCCCTGTGTCCCAGTGGGTGTCCTTTAACTGGGGCCTGATCCCATGTTCTGCCCCGGCCGCTCCCCAAGCCCTGCAGTGACTCCTGTGAGCCCAGTGGGATTCCCCCAGTGATGGGAATCATGGAATCTTTGGGTTGGAAGGGCCTCAGAGATTATCCAGGGCAATCCCCTGGCACGGACAGGGACAGGGACAGGGACAGGGACAGGGACAGGGACAGGGACACTTTCCACCATGCAGTCACCGCCCTCCCGGTCTTATCCCGCAGGAACGGAACGGCCAAAACCCTCACGGTCCATGAAGCGCCTTTTCCGAGGACCCACGTTCCCTGCCACGGCCTCTCCCTGCTCCAGTGCCTTTGGCAGAGGCCCTTGGATCGTTCAGGCTGCAACTTCATCCGGATTTACTCATGGAAACCACATTTTCCTCCCCTCTTTTCCAGTCCTGCACCGGCACAGGAATCAGGGCTCTGCCAGGTCCAGGCTCACCCAAATGGCTCCAAGGCTTCCAGGAACTCTTCATCCAGGAATTCCTTCTGCTGCAACACAGCAAAACCCAAAAATCAATTATCGCAGGGACCGCTAGGAACAGAATCATGGGATCATGGAATCGTGGAGTGGTTCGGGTGGGAAGGGTCATTAAAGCCCATCCAGTGCCACCACTGCCAGGGGCAGGGGCACCTCCCACTATCCCAGGCTGCTCCAAGCCCTGTCCAGCCTGGCCTTGGGCACCTCCAGGGTTGGGGCAGCCACAGCTGCTCTGGGAAATCCATTCCAGGGCCTCCCCACAGGGAGAAATTTCGTCCTAAATCATTCAATATTCTCCCTAAGTCCCGAGGCCCCTCAGGGTGCCCAGGGCACTGTCTCAGCTTGGCTGGGGTGACAGATCCAGCTCCATGTTCCCAAGGCTTCCCACAAGCTCCAAATTCCCTCCAGGAGCTGCGTTTCACCTCTCCTCTGGCTCTGCCCACTCTGCTGGGCCTGGGAAGTTCTTGGCTCAGCTCTTGGCCACTCCTGGAAGCTGCTGGCCCTGAAATCCATCCCTGGGGAAGAGCTCCCGGAGCTCAGAGCTGCCCACACTTGTCCTGTTTGCTGCAGCCCAAGAAGGCGATCAGCCAAAATCCCAAAGGTTTGGATACAGCACAAAACCAGTCACCAGCACGGCCAGGAACTGGGGAGCAACAACAGGACCCAGGGAACGGCCGGAGCTGCGCCAGGGAGGGTCAGGCTGGATACTGGGAAAAGGTTCATCAGAGGGTGCTGGGCACTGCCCAGGCTCCCCAGGGAATGGGCACGGCCCCGAGGCTGCCAGAGCTCCAGCAGCATTTGGACAGCACTCTCAGGATCGGGATTTTGGGATTGGGGGGATTTTGGGGTGTCCTGTGCAGAGTCAGTTGGAATCGATGATCCTCATGGGTCCCTTTTATCTCAGGTTTTTCCATGATTCTGTGAACTACCTGGACCCCCCCAAGGAGCTGCTCCTGCTGGAATCTCTCCCCCCAGCCCCTTCCAGTGCTCGGTGCAGCAATGGGGCTGCCCTTCCCCCGCGGATGGAGCCCCACGTTCCTCCTGCCCTATTTGCAGAGCAGCTTTTCCACCCCCACTGCTCTGCCCACCGCCAGGAGCTCCTGGACACACCAGGAAACCCAGCCCAGACTGGGATCCTTCCCAGGGATCCTTCCCGGGACATGGAATGTGGCCTGACACATGGAGAAGGTATCCCAGCATCCCAGCCGTGCACTTTCCCCCTCTCCAGCTCAATGGACAAGGGCCTAAAGCTGTTTTTTCCCCTTTCCCCCAAATTACAAGACCTTGTGGTTACAAGAAATCCTGAAGGAATACAGATAAATATAGTTATAATTATGGATAATCATCATTATCTGGATAGTTTTGACATGAAAGTTGAGAGTCCCTCCCACAGCCAAAGCCTTAAGGAAAAACAAACAAACAAATTAAAACTTCAGTTCTCAGTGCTGGGGTGAAACTGCCAGCGCTGGGAATGCTGGGCTCAGTTTTTCTGGGAAGGACACATCTCAGGAGAGGATGGAAAGCTCCTGTTCTCTCCTCACAAAGTCCCGGCTGACTTTGGAGTCTGTTGCTCTGCCCAGGCTCCAAGGGCTGATGGAAGCTCTGCAGATCCTGCCAGGGACAGAGCAGAGCCCAGACACCCTGAGCTACAAACACACGGAATCCCAGGATTCCTGAGGTGGGAAAAGCCCTCCCAGCCCGTCAAGGCCAAGCTGTGCCCGATGCCCACCTTGTCACCAGCCCAGAGCACTCAATGCCACCTCCAGCCCTTCCCTGAACACCTCCAGGGATGGGCACTCCAAAGCTCCCTGGGCAGCCCCTGCCAAGGCCTGAGCACCCTTTCCATGCAGAAATTCCTTCTGCTGCTCAAGATC
>NW_008238107.1:318408-323924 GCF_000691975.1 Corvus brachyrhynchos
CCTGTCAGGGACTTGTGCAGAGCCACAAGGTCCCCCCTGAGCCTCCTTCGCTCCAGGCTGAGCCCTTTCCCAGCTCCCTCAGGAATTCTCCAGACACTTCCCTGCTGCTCCAGCCCTTCCCCAGCTCCATCCCCATCCCAGGACTCACTCCAGCCCCTCGGGGTCTTTCCTGAAGTGACACAATCTGGGCTGATCTGCCCCAAAACACAGAATCATGAGGAAATTCTCCTTTCTCCATCCATATTTCTCCAGGTAACCCTTCCCAAGGGGAGGCTGCTCCTGTACCACCCCTGATGGTCCCGTGTCCCCATCCCTCCCTGGCTGGACTTGTCCCTCCTGGGATCCCTGAGCAGCTCCTCCCGTGTCCCTGCTCCCATCAGCTCCAAAGCCACGAGGCCCTTTCCGAGCAGATGGAAACCGTGAGGTCACCCCGAGGGAACCCCAGCTTATGGGAGCTGGAATAAACCCAGGACAGAACTCAGGACTACTGCAGACTCTGGGACCTGAGTCCCACCCAGGCTGGAGGGAATGGAGCAAGGAGGGACATGATCCAGCAGAGTCAGCCCAAAAAAATGCTCTTATCAAAGCCCTCCTTCCTCTCCTTGGGCAGAGTCAATGGCACGAAGCCACTTCCCACCAGTGGATCCCATTTCCAAATCCAGGAAGGATTAAGGCTCTCGCTCCCCCCAGAACACTCAGATCCCATCGGCAGCCATCCCAATCCCTCTGTGCAGCCCTTGGCAATGGGAATTGTGGGCAAGGACTGGGGGTCTCAAGGACTCCCACAGTTTATTGACACAGGAGACACGAGGATGGAGCTGCACCTCACTCTCCGCCTCCAGGGGGGAATTCCAGGATCTCTGGCAAAATCAAATGGATTTGTTGCCCGATAAATGCTCCTAAGGGAGAAAAATAACATGGAAAAGGAACCTGGAGACAAACTGTCCTGCAGGAAAGGCATGGGAGAGGCAGGAGGAGAACCGGCGTCATCTCCCTCATTCCCCACACACTGAGGGACGTCACCAACGCGTGGCTCTGAAAATTCCTTGGAATCTTGCAAAAAGTCCTTCATTTTCAGGGCAAACTGTCCTCCTGCTCCAGAGGGTGGACAGGACCAGCCAGAATTCCAGAGGTGGCACCCCCGTGTCCAGGAGGACGAGGGATGACCCCGGGGTTTGTTCACCTGGGACGTTTTCTACGTGCAACCTCAGGAATTTCAGAGATTTGACTGCTCACAGTGGGAGGCTGAAGGAGCTTCCCGAAACAGTTCCAGGCTGAGAACCCAGAGCCCACTCTGGGGCAGGAGGAAGGAGCAGGAGAGCGGAGGGGCTGGGAAGGAGCGAAGCCTCCGCCCCGTGAGTCACTGTCTGCATCGGAGGGACGGGAGCAGAGCAAACAAGGGACATTTTACGAGGATTTTACAGCTGCTGTAATCCCGGAGCCATCCCTGCCCCCGAGGGGCCGGTCCGGCTCGCAGGGGTTCTCCTGCAGGAACTACAGAACCAGGGAGAGCCGAGCTCCCAAATCTGGGGCTTTGGCCTTCCCACCTGTCGCTCCAGTCAGGGATTTTATCGCAGCAGGAGGAGCTGCTCCAGAGCCAGACTGAGCCCAAAGATGGCAGAAGCTTCCAGAAGGAAGGTGCCATTCCCTCCTTGGCTCTGGTCCCCTCCTGGGTGGGACCGGGAACCAGGAAGGACGGGGAGCAAAGGGCAGGATTGCAGCCTTGGAGCTGGTGGAGCACAGGGTGGGGCCCGTCTGTCTCGGGCCCCTCCTGATCAATGCGCTCAGCGCTGACAACAATAATTACAATTTTAATTGTAATGATAATTGCCTTGGACCCACCCACGCTGCCGAGGACATCGATGCCGCCCTGGGAGGGGAAGAATGAGCAGGTCCAGCATTCCACGCAGCAGGGGCCACACCTGGAACCCTCCTCCCCACACCCACCTGCATCCCGAACCCAGCTCCAGCCTCGAGCTCCAGCTGTGGCACCTCCCACGGGAGGAGAGAGGCTCAGAAGGAAAAGGAGACAGGGAAAAACAGCGCCAGGAAAAAGAAGAGGTCTCCGTGATGCCCAGAGGAGCTGCGGCTGCCCCATCCCCGGCAGCGCCCGAGGCCAGGCCGGACAGGGACAGTGGGAGGTGTCCCTGCCATGGCACGGGTGGGGCTGGATGGGCTTTAGGGTTCTTCCCACCCGAACCACTCCACAATCCCATGCTCAGGATGTTTCTTTCCTGCGCTCCGTGGGCTCCAGCGCTCCTCAGTGCAGGGGAGAGCTTCACCCACCCAAAAAAAGGGCGAAACAGCCCCTCCAAGGCAGGATGAGCTCCCGGTTCCCGGAGTGCTCTGGCTGTGACTCAGCTCCTCAGAATCTGAGCCCAGGAGTTAAAATTCGGGATGACTCAGCCCTGGTCCTTGATTTTACAGGGATTACAGGGTGGCCCTGGCACACTTCACACACGTGGGGACGGCCACGAGCCTCGGGCCACGTCAGCCCAGCCTCCCGGGGCCAAGAGCAGCGGAGCAGGAGGAGATTACTGCTGATTCCTGCTCTGCCTCCAGGTGCTGGCTCGAGCCTGCATCCTGAGCCCGCATCCCGAGCCCGCATCCCGAGCTCCAAACCCCCCGAGGGCACAGGCTCGGTGCCAGATTTCCCTCCGAGATGCATCGGGATGGGCAGCGGCTCCAGGAATCCCCCAGCCCCACGAGTGCCCCTCTGCAGGAATCCCAGCGCTGACCCGGAGCAGGGCTGGGGCTCGGCCCCTCTGCGCCCTGCGGGGCTGCACCGCAGCATTGGGGATTTGGGAAAACGTCTCCATGGAAAAGGGCATCCAGCAGGGCAGTGGGGGAGGCCCCATCCCGGGAAACGTTCAGAGGGAGAGTGGATGTGGCACTTGGGGACAGGAGTTTGTGGGCATCGGGGCCAAGGTTGATCCTGGAGAGCTTTCCAAGCACAACACTTCCATGATTCCATGACTTAGGAAGCAGGACGAGGCACGCCAGGGATGCTGTGGCGAGGTTTGGCCATGGCCAAATACCCGCTCTGCCCAACCAGAAAGGTTCTGGTAGCACAAGGGGAAAAGTGGGAGATGGATCCAATTCCCACAAGTGGCCAGGAAAAAATGGGAAAAGCAGACTTTTTTTGCTGGTGATTTGGGCGTGTGGCCCTGGAAGCTGCAGGCACAAGGCCCTGGTTCTCCAGCTGAGGAGCTGCCACCTGAGCCCAGGGGAAATTGTCCCTCAGTTTGTCCCCACACAGCTGCTGCCTCCAGCAGTGGCACCATCCCCTCTCCCATTCCCACCACCCTCTGCTCCCAGCTTGTGGGTGAGCCCAAATCCTCACAGGGGAAAAACCACACCCAGAGATATCCCACCCCCAAAGCTCCTCCTGCTGCACAGATTTTGGGAGCGGAGCTGCTGCAGGCTGGGATCGCTCTGACCACAAATCCCCAAACTGGGGCAAGAGGACGTTCCTTCGACTCCAGATGCCAACATCCCGCTCTAACTGCCACTGGGATGTCACAGGCTCTTTTGTTATCCCAAAAAACCCCGATCCCAGTGTATTTAATGCACAGAACCTGTTGCAAAACAGGGAGCTGGCTCCTAAACCCCCGGCAGCTCCGGAAGAGCCAGAGGCTCCCAGAACCCGCAGCAGCAGCTCCTTCTTTGTGCTCCAGAGCCTGGGAGTGACACCCAGAGCAAACAAAAGCCTCATTAAAGTGACACAAGAGCCGTGGGGATCGGAGCTGGCTCTGGGCGCTGTTGAGGGGAATGAAGTCATTTGCTCCGGTGGGGATTGGGAAACACCAAGCTGGAAACGCTCCCTGGGCCTCAGTCCTGCTCCTTTCATTAGCGGGACCTTGGGAAAGGAGGAGCCATTGGCCGCAGTACCAGGACTGGTTGTTGCAGAGGGAACTGGGCACCTCCAGGCTCCCAGTACAGCCCAGAGTGGAGATGATGGACAAGAGAGAGAGCTGGGGATTCACGGAATGGGTTGCGTCGGAAGGGACCTTGAAGCCCATCCAGTGCCACCCCTGCCATGGGCAGGGACACCTCCCACCGTCCCAGGCTGCTCCAAGCCCCGTCCAGCCTGGCTTTGGGCACTGCCAGGGATCCAGGGGCAGCCACAGCTTCCCTGGGAAGACCATTCCTGGACTTTGGGGCCATCTCAGGTGAGAAGAGAGGGTTTGGAGATGAAGCAGAGCCCCCTCAGCTGCTCAGCACCCCCAGCGTGGGCAGCAGGGGGGGTTCTGCCCTTCTGCCCCGCTCAGGTGAGACCCCACCTGCAGAGCTGCCCCATGGCAGGGGTGGCAGTGGATGGGCTTTAATGGCCCTTCCCCCTCGAACCATTCCAGGACTCCATTCTTTGATCCCGGCAGGGAGATGGGGCTGGGGCACTTCCAGCACCCAAAGCAGCTTCCCCACCCCACGGCACAGCCACGGCCACCCAACGTCTCGGCAGAGCCAGCAGCACCCGGCAGGATTGGTGACATCACCAGCCCTGGCTTTAGTCGTGTTTAGGACTTTTTTCAATACCTGAAATTTCCTGGAAGCTCCGTGAGCCAAAGCTCAGCTGAGTGGGAAATGCTCCTGGGAGTGAAGGTGCCGTGGGCAGGTCCCGGCCGGCCTCGCCAGCCCCAGGGACATTCCTGGGCTCTGACGCCTGCTTGGGGCTGAGTTTCAGCTTCCCTGCGTTTCACCCAGAAATCAGAAAGAGCCTGATTTGGGATTCCAGGAGAAAGGAGGGAAGAGATGTGGATGGCTCTAGGCAGGCACGGAAAGCAAGGAAAAGAGGAGGAGGGAGGGGGAATGGGACACGAGAGGGGAGAGGAGAAGGGAGGAGCGAGGGGGGGAAGGAACAAGTGAAGATGAGAGAAGGGATAATGAAGAGGGAGAAGGAGCAGGGATGGAAAGGAGCCTGGGAGGGTGGCAGAGCTCCCCCCAGCCACCCCCAAACCGGGGTCCACAAATAGCCCCCAGTCTGGCAAGGAATTCTCCCGTTCCCAGCCCCCACAGCCCGATCCCAGCACGGGGGAGGGCAGAGGGAGGGCTGCAGTGTCCCTCCCGTGCCCACCCCCTGTCCCTGCAGGGTCCCCCCCGTGCCCACCTGGGGCTGGACAGTGTCCCCCGAGGGCCACGGACCTCCCTCAGCCCCTCTGTCCCACCCTGGCGTGGCCTGGACACCTCCCCAGCCCGGCCCCTTCCCTTCTCCAGAGCGCTGAAGGGGGTCTCAAACGCCCAACCCAAACTGGGCAGTGCCCAGTCCCAAACTGGGAGCTCCAAGCCCAGCCCAGCCCCCGGCGCAGCACGAAACGCCCGCCCCGCCCAGCCCGGGGCCAGCGGCCAAACTGAACAAACCAAACCAAACCACACCACACATTTCACAAAATAAATCCTCTCCTTCTTCTGTTTCTCTAAACCTGAGCTGACCTCGGGGAGGCTCCAGCAGCAGAACCGGGAGCTGCTCTGCCCAGTCCCATCTGTGCCCCCAGCCCCGGCCATTACCCGTCCCACCT
>NW_008238107.1:323997-327378 GCF_000691975.1 Corvus brachyrhynchos
TCCCAGTCCCACCTGTGCCCCCAGCCCCGGCCATTCCCAGTCCCACCGCTGCCCCCAGCCCCAGCCGTTCCCGGCCGTGGGTCACCAGCCCGACACAGTTCCCACTCCAGGGGCGATTCCCATTCCAGGGGCAGCTCCATCACCTGGCTCCTGCTGACCCTCTCATTCCCTCCAGAGCCCCCTCAGTGCTTCTCCTCCTCCTCACTCAGCTCTCTTGGGGCTGATTCCCAGTTCATTCCTCACTAATAAACCCCAATTACCTGGGGAGCCTTGACACAGGAATAGTTCCACTGCACACATTGAGCCACTGACCCTGAAGGGCAGTTCCAGGTGCTGGCAATGACCCCCAGGGCTCCAGGGCAGGGTCACAGCTTGCCCAGGTTTGCCCGAGGGGGTTGAAGCACCTTCAAGGCTCCCGGGGATGGTTTAAATCTCCCCGTGCCCAGCTCTGAGCCTCAGCCCCCCAACCAACCGCACACAGAGTGACCCAGCCAGAGAGGGAGATCTGGGATGGCTCAGCACCCAACCACAGCAGGCTGTGAGCACCTGGGGAGCGGCAGAGGGAGGACACAGCTGTCCAGCCGGATGGGACTGGACCCTTCATCCCCTTCTCCACCTTATCCCCACCTTCCTTTGTCCCTGTCCCTTTCCAGCAGGATTTCTGTGCAGCCAGGAAGGCTGAAATGCCCTGTTTTGGGGACCAGCCCATCCCAAACTGAACCAAATACCTGGCCAAGGAGGAGCACTGAGAACATCAGGAAGGACAGGAGCTGCCTGAGTCAGCTCGGCCTCTCCCCGGGGCAGGGAGGGCAGCAGGGGCAGGAGCGAGGGGCAGGAGCTGAGCTGGGGACAGGTCCTCCCTCCTCCAGAGGAGCCACGGGATCCTTCCCTACAAACACCAAAAAATGCCCAGGAGCAGCACCACGGGCGCTGAAATCAGGGTCTCCCAGTGTGTCTCCCCTCCACGGGACTCCCCCGGGCCCGCTGCTCACCAGGGGGGACAGCAGGAGCTTCAGCCTCGAAAGGAGAGGCCGAGTCCTCTTCCCACACATCCCACATCACCTGCAAACCCCTTCCCTGCAAACCAAACCCATCCTGCTGGAAGGACACAGCTCTGGAAAAGCCTCACCCATCTCAGAGCAGAGTGGCTCCAGTGATCCCAGTGAGAACCAGGGTTCCACGCTGCTTTTCCCAGGAGTTCAAGGCAGTTTTCATCCTGAACCATCCTCCTGCACCTTTCTGTGGCAGAGGCATTCAGGCCCATCTCCAGCATCTGACCGGGGAATCATGGAACGGTTTGGGTGGGAAGGGACCTCAAAGCTCATCCCATTCCACCCCCTTCCGCTGGTTCATGCTGCTCCAAGCCCTATCCTTGGATGCTCCCAGGGATGGGGAGGATGCGGGACACAGGACACGATGCTGTGCCAGAGCTGGGAATCAAAAGGCATCGAGATCCATTTGGATCCCATCACCTGCAGAGCTTTCCTGGGCCTGGGGATGCTCTTTGAGCCAAACTTGTTGCTCCCATGGACTGGACCCAGGTCTGGAAACTTCATTTCATGGAAGAAAAAGGATGAGGGAAAGAACTGATCCCTGGAGGAGAAAGGAGCAGGGATTGATGCTCAGACAGGTGGGATGACCTGGGATCATGGAACATCCCACCAGGATCAGAGCAGACACTGCTCCCAGCCTCTACTGCCCCAAAGCGCCCTCATTCCACCTGCACCTGCTTCCCTCGGAGGGATCCAGCCTTCCAGGGCCATGCCCAGGGCCCTCAGCACCACCAGGAGCCCCAAGGCCAAGGGTGACCCCTGACCTGATGCCCACTGGGGTCCCGTCTGTGCCTGCAGCCGCAGAGCCATCGGAGATGCCCACGAGGAAGGGATAATCTCACCACCGAGCAGGAGCCACGAGCTTTGGCTGCTTCCGGACAGGAATTTGGGATTAATCATTAAAACAAACCATCAGCATTACCCTGAAAAGTCCTGCCAAGGACCCACTGAGTGAGTGACCTGGTGTTCAAATGGATTTTCCCTGGAAAAGGCGTTTTGGGAAGGGGGACATGGGAGAACACCCCGTTCTTGGCAATATATTGCAGTTCCACCTGAAGGAAAGGTCGACCCTGCAGGAATGGGTCCCCTTCCCTGGGAAGTCCTTCCCAAACTACAGCTGCTCCTCAGCAGACGTTTCTTGTCCGAGCACGTCCGTGGCAGATCCAGCCTCACCTTCCCTCACCTCCCTTGGCAGGGAAATTCCAGTGCTGGGCAGAACCAGAGCAGCAAAGCAGCAGCTTTCCCACAAAATGGAAATTGGGATGGCCAGAGGAGACCATTCCCCGTCCCAAGGATGCCACAAAACGAGGCAGAGATGGGAGTTCTTCTTTCCCAAGCTTCGCAGGAGAAACGGAGCCAAAGCAGAAAACCATGTCCAGGGTGGGTTTGTAGCGAACAGGGATTTAAGGGTGGGACACCAGAACTCATTGAAATTCAGAGAGTTTTGGTGTCTCCAGCTCTTACAGGGCTTTTGGGGAATGGGGCAGTCAAAGATAGACTTGGGCACCGGAGATCCACCTCGGGGTCCAGAGGTTTTGAGGGTCTCTGGTGCTGCCAGAGCAGATGAGTGAACAACCTCAGCACTCTTGGACCCCACTCCCAGGGGTCTCAAAACCAGGCCTATCCTCCCTAAACCAGACCCATCTTCCCCAAAGCCAAACCTACCATTTCTAAAAACGGATTTACCCTCCCTAAAACCAGACCTATCACGCATAAACTAGACCTAATATCCCTACAACCAGACCTAACATGCCTAAAACCAGACCTATCCTCCCTGAAACACTTGGAGCACCAGACCCTTCCAAGCTGTGCCCATGTGGTGACAGAGCAGGAGCCGCTCCGGCCACGCCGAGCTTGGAATGCATTTCCCAACTCCTTCTTTAGCCGATTCAGATTCTTTATGGTTTTAAACCCTCATCTCGTACAAAAAAGAAAGTATCACTGTTCCTTCCTGCAGATTTGGGCTGGAAAGCGGCCAGGGGCTGATCCCGGCTCCGTGTGCCAAGTCCCTGTGCAGAGCCGTGCCTGGAGCAGTCCTTCCCAAGCCCGGCACCTTCGGTTCCTTTCCTCACCTTTTAAGGATGAGGGAAGCAACTGCTGGGGCCCGGAATTACCTGGGAGGATTTGGTTTTGCTGCAAGGGCCGGAGCCCTCCTCCCACAAACAAGCTCCTGAAGAAAGGAGGGAACAGACAGAGGAGGGAAGAAGAAAGAAAAAAAAAAAAAAGGGGAAAAAAAAAAACAACAACCAAACCAAAAAGCCAACAGGTTGATCTGGATTTCCATCAAGGGTTCCACCCTCCTCCGTTTAATGAACATCGCAGAACAGGT
>NW_008238107.1:327764-334561 GCF_000691975.1 Corvus brachyrhynchos
CCCGCCTCTGGGCTGGGGTGGGGAGGGGGCCCAGGCACTGCCCAGGCTCTCGGGGACCCACCAGGGCCTGCAGCCACCCCCGGCCAGGCTGGGAACATCCGGCTAATTACCCAATTAGTGACTCCTTCCGAGCTCTCTGCTAACGAGGGCAGCAGCATCCCTGGGGCCGGCGCTGTGTCCGGGGGCTGTGCCTGTCACCCCGGGGAGGTCCTGGGGGACCCCGAGCAGCCCCGGCAGAGCCGTGGAGGCTCCGTGGACAGGGGGGACTTTGGCCCCGGAGTGGGCGAGCAGCCACGGGCAGTGACGCCGATTATGGCGGCAGCTCCAACTCCGGCTGCTGAAGAGAGCTGGAAACTCATCCCTGGAAACTCATCCCCACCTGCAGCTCGGCACCGCGGAGGGCCAGGGAGACCCCCCGCCCACAGCCTGCGAGGTGCCGAGGAGAGGGGCCAGGAAAGCGTTGCTTTCATCTCTGCGCAGCCGGGAGAAGCAGAAGTTTCTCCAAGGAAAACAACTCCCGGTAGAGGCAGGTTCCTGCAGAGCCCTGCTCTGTAAACAGATGTAATCTCTGGGATTGCTTCATGCAGCTCTCCCTGCCAACCTCCAGTGGCCGGGGATTGATTCATTTTAACTCTCCGAGGACCTGAATTCACACTGGGAAGGAGAAGGCTGTGGGAACACCTCCAGTGGGTCTCTCCAAGGCGCACAGTTGTGACCAGTCACACCTGGCAGTGCCAGCAGGGCCCAGGCCTGGCACAGCCTTTCCAGGATCGTGGCATTGGGAATTTGGAGAACACCTGGTGTGGGAAACACCCACATGGTGGAGGCTGGAATTTGGACTGTCCAGGTGGAGAGGTTGGGGTTTGCTGGGCCCTCAGACGAGGGATGGGAGTAGGGGAAAGGGACAAAACCCCGCGTGCCTGAGCCAGGCCTGTTCCCGGGCAACGGGGAGGGAAGAACTGAGGGAGTTCCAGGTTTCCCAACAAACCCAACCCAGCGACCTCCTGATCCATGTGGATCCTGGGACAGGGACACCCCCTCAGGACAGGGACACCCCCTGGGCCGAGGTCTCTGACTTCAGCTCCTGAGCTCCTTTGAAGGCTTCGAGAGCTGCATCAAGTGGCAACTTCAGGCACCTGCCCCAGGCCCTCATTCCAGAGGAAGGGAATGACACTTCCCTGTCAAAGAGAACTTGGCTTTTTAATCAGGAATTCAGATGTTCTCGATCTCCAGCAGGTGATTCCAGGGATAACTGACCACACAGCTACAGGAGTTTGGTGCTGATGGTTTTCCAGCTGTTCCAGATCTGCTGGCATTTATTTTCCAGACAGATGGAAAAGAAGACAGGGAAAAGCCAAGGCCTGGAGCCCCTGTTTGAGGCCCTGCCTTTATCCCAAGCAGCCCAGAGGGGAAGGCCTGTGAGGACCAAACTTTGGCCACTTCTGTGTTCAGGCATGAAATTCCAGGGAATGAGGCCAAATCTGGGTGATCCCTCTGCAAAGCTCCAGCTGAAAGGCTCTGCAGGGGAGGGTTTCCAGTGAGGGGGACATTGCAGAAGTCGCAGAGTCAAGGAATGGTTTGGGTCAGGAGGGACCTTAAAGATCTTCAGCTCCAAGCAGATGTTGGAAGCCAAGATGGAACCAGTTCAGCCCAGGGATGGTTTGGGAACAGGAATGTGAGGGATAAAAGGAGCAGCTGAGGATTAGGAAGGAGGTCAGGAATTAATTAAAGGTGGACTTGGACCAACAGCCGACACAATCCATTCCCATCCCAGGAAGGAAGGATGAGGTCTCCAAGAGTGTGACCTGGAACATCCCAACACTCCGAGCCCTTCTGCTGGAAACTCCCAAGCGCTGGAATGGCTTTGCTCTGCTTGGCTGCTCTCTCTGTTCGGACAAGAAGGATTTGGAGAAAGATGGTGCCACATCTGGGCTGGCAGCTGGAATTCTGCCTCTCCTTTGGACCCCAGGCCAAGGCTGGCGGTCTGATGGCTCCTGCCCCCAGTGCTCCCAGTGCCCCCAGTGCTCCAGGCACGGCATCGGCCCTGAGTCATCCTGGGACGTACCACAGGAAACTGGGAGGCAGCTCCGGCATCTCCAGCCAAAACGTGACTGGGGTTGCTCCCAGAGGTAGCAATTAGCCAATTAATTGGAGTTGGCCAAGAGCTTTTGAAGATGAGAACTGTTAAACTTGGAGCGTTACTGGTGAGATTGGGAATATTGGGAAAGAGGAGCAGGTTCCTCAAAGGCGGGCGGTGGAAGGGCAGCGTTGTCCTCTCGGAGCCAGCACAGGGATCTCACCTGGAGTCTGTAATTACCTGGGACGTTCTCCAGAGCTTTGTCTGAGCTGCTCTGCCATAAACCCGGACCCTGATTCATTCCCTGAGCCTCTCCATGCTGTAATTCCTTGCAGTCCAGAGGGTTCCCTCTCTTTGTGCTCTCTGGGGCAGGAAATCTGCCCTTCGCTGACCCTGGACATCCCTGCGTGACCTGGGCCGGAGTGTGCACCACGGACTGGAGTCAGCACCTGGATCTGGAGATCCTGGAGGGGTTTGCAGGAGTCTGTGGTCACTTGCAAAGGTGACAGAACTGACCATTCCTATGGTCAGTGACTCCTTTACCCCGATGTCACTGTGTTTATCCTGATGTGAACACGTTTATCTTGATGTCACCGTGTTTATTCCAACACCACCGTGTTCTGTTGTGAAATTAATTAGTGGGTAATGTGTAAAAGCCCTAAAAGTCCCCTAAAAGAGAGAGGTGTCCCTGCCCTGCCAGGGGGTGAACCTGGGTGATTTTTAAGGTCCCTTCCAACCCAAACCATTCCATGATTCCATAACCCTCCCTCCTCAGGCCTAATTTTGAAGGGATTCCCTGGAAATCTGCTGATTCCAGCAGCTCTTCTGAAGGTCTCCAACATCTCCTGCCCTGCCAGGCTTTGAGTGTGGCTCTTGGTGTCACTGACACCTCTGAAACCTCTCCCATAGGTCCAGAGCTTGGAGCAGCAGAACAAGATCCTGACGACCAGGTGGAACTTCCTGAAGGACCAGGACAATTCCCACTCGGACTCGGACATCAAGGCCATCTACGAGCAGTACATGAGCAAAATGAACCAAGAGATGAAGGCGCTCAACTACGAGCAGGAAAACCTGGAGTCGGAGCTGGCGAAGGTCCTGAGCACCATGGACACCTTCCGGAGCAAGTAGGTGTCTCTATCCATACCCATCCATATCCAGGGGGATTCAGCTGGGGCACAGGCAGCAGCGTGGGATTGATTTGACTCAGCCAGCTGAGATTCCCAGGAAAATACTCCTGGTTCGGTGTGCACAGAAGTATGGATTTCAGAGTTTAGGATCACGACCTCTTCCTGGTTAAGGAGAGGTGAAAGGAAAGCCATAACAATGAAAGCCATAACAATGGAATTCCAAGGAGGGCAGGGTCTGAGAGGAGCCTCTGCTGGAGAACAGCTCAGGGAATGGCATTGCTGGAGCGACAGCCATGGAAACAGGGAATGTTTATTCTCCACACAGTTATCCCAAACCAGAACTTTGTCCCCAAAGTGATTTCTGGACCAGGCTGCTCAGTACAAACAACAACGCTCCTGGCTCCTGGTGGGAACTTTGAGGTGTCCTGGGCAGGGCCAGGAGTTGGATTTGACGATCCCTGTGGGTGTTTTCCAGCTCAGGATCTTCATCATCACAGAATGGCTTAGGAGGGACCTTAAGGATCATCCAGTGCCACCCTTGCCATGGGCAGGGACACCTTCCCCTCCAAGCCCCGTCCAGCCTGGCCTTGGACACTGCCAGGGATGGGGCAGCCACAGGGAAATCCATTCCAGGGCCTCACCACCCCAAGAGCCAACATCCCATCCATCCCTGCCCTCTGGCAGTGGGAAGCCATTCCCTGTGTCCTCTCCCGCCATCCCTTGTCCCCAGTCCCTCTCCAGCTCTCCTGGAGCCCCTTAAAGGGCTGGAAGGGGCTCTGAGCTCTCCCTGGAGCTTTGTCCTCTCCAGGCTCACACTCATCCCATCCCACCCCTGCCAGGGCAGGGACACCTCCCACTGTCCCAGGCTGCTCCAGGCCCAATGTCCAGCCCGGCCTTGGGCACTGCCAGGGATCCAGGGGCAGCCACAGCTGCTCTGGGAAATCCATTCCAGGGCCTCATCACCCTCACAGGGAGGAATTCCTTCGTAAAGAAGGAATATTCTGTTCCATGAGTGTGGGATGCCTTCCTTTCCCCCTTCACCTGAAGCATTTCTGCCAAACTCTGCTTTGACCTAAAGGTCGAAATTGTGCCCCAAATGGTCCTGACCGAGAGCAGGGAGGCAGCTGAAGGTCGGGGGAGGTGCAGCTGTCTCTTATCTCCTGGGAGCTCCTCTTATCTCTGGGGAGCTCCGAGATGTGCAGATAAGAGGGAGCAGCTGGGCCATGCCCGCTCCCGGAGCAGACAATGCCTCCCTCATTATGGGGCTCATTTGCATCCCACAGGAGAATCCCAAATGAGCGCCTTTCCCTCCCAGTGACACCGGCACCTTCCCGGAGCTCTGGAGGCTCCCGTGGGATTTGGGAGTGTCCAGCCCAAAGTGGTGCCGAGGGATCCCTGTTGGGATCCAGCCCCGCTCCCGAGGTGAGGCAGGAACATCCGTGTCCTCTCCAGGGGGTTCAGCCCAAGGATTCTCCAGCTCCTCAAGCCCTGCTCGAGGTGGCTGCAAATCAGGGAGATCCAACGGAGACACAGCAGTGAAATGCCTGAATCAGCTCAGAGCAGGCTGGAATCGTGGAATCATTCAGGGTGGAAAAGCCCTTGGAGATCATCAGGTCCAACCATCAACCCCCCACCACTGTGGTCACTACTGCCCGTGTCCCCAGGGTCACATCCACACGGCTTTGGACACCTCCAGGGGTGGGGACTCCCTGGGCAGCTGTGCCAGGGCTGGACAACCCCTTCCACGGAAATTTTTCCAGATATCCAACCTAAACCTCCTCTGGTGGAACTTGAGGCCGTTTTTCCCTTGTCCCTGGGAGCAGAGCCCGCCCCCCCCCCAGCTGCCCCCTCCTGTCAGGGAGTTGTGCAGAGCCACAAGGTCCCCCCTGAGCCTCCTTTTCCCCAGGCTGAGCCCTTTCCCAGCTCCCTCAGGAGTTCTCCAGCCCCTTCCCTGCTGCTCCAGCCCTTCCCCAGCTCTGGACTCACTCCAGTCCCTCGGGGTCTCTCTTCTTGGGAGGTGCCCAAGCCCCAGCATTCCAGGGGCCTCAGCAGTGCCAAGGACAGGGAATGTTCTGAGGAATTAGACAGGAATAAGAACCAGGAGTTTGATTCTTCACCTTACACTGAAATCATCCTCCCTGGAGCCCTTCAAGTGACACCCAGGTGCCTAAAAATTCCTAAATTCCTTGTGGGAGGTGCCTGCCTGCTCTTTGTTTGGATAATTCAAAGGTCAGGACCTGCCATCCCTGCCTGGAGCCCCTGGCCCTCCCTGCTCTCCCCCAGGGAAGCAGAATCCCAGACTGGTTTGGGTGGGCAGGGACACCTCCCAGTGTCCCAGGGATGGGGCAGCCGCAGTCTGTGCTCAGATCTGCGCTCAGGAATTGCTTCAGGCATTCCCAGCTCCCGGCACTCCAGGGATTTCCAGCTTGACTTCTTAGGGATGAAGGTGCTCCCAGGAACAGGCGGCCTGAGAGTTCTCCCCATGGGATTTCTTGTGACTTTTCCAGTGACTTGGACAATGGGATGAGGCACGACTGGGATGCTTCATCCCTCAAAAGCGATTCACAGGGAGAGAACTCCCAGGCCCCATCCAGCCCCAGCCCAGCCAAGGGGCATTTCTGGAGCAAATCTCTGCACAAACTGGGCCAATCTGGGAGGTTTCTTTTCTTCAGGGAATTCTGGGGGAGGAAAAACAGAGAACCAGTTGGATTTCCCAGTGAAGTGAATCCCTCAGCCGGGCTGGGGCATTCAGGATGGAACACGGGAACACCCAAAGTCCTCCAGGCTGGGAAATGTGCCTGGGGGAGTCCCCCTGTAAGACCCTGAATCCATCCTGAGCCAGGGACCACTTCCCAAACCCAGCGGGATGGGACTCACTGGGACACTCCCACCTGCTCCTCAAATGATGCTGCCTTGGACCAGCAATTCCAAACGCAGGGATGGATGGAGGGAGGGATGGACTGATGGATGGACAGGGGACAGGCACATCCAGGAGGGCACTAAGCCTGCCTGAGCTCCGGTTCCCTGGATTTTGCTCCATGGAAGGAGCCCGGGGCGAGCAGACGCTGTCTCAAGTGTCCTAAGTGCAGGAAGGGCTGGATTTGCCCTCCTGCAGTGCCCCGGGATTGTCTCCCGGGAGATAAATGCTGGGATGTGCCTGTGGAATGCTCCAGCCCCGGGTGAGTCACGGTCCTGGGAGCGTGGCAGGAGCGCGTTGGGCCGGCCGGGCCGGCTCTGCCCCGCCGGGAGCGGGGCTCTGCCAGCGCCCAGGGCTGCGGGGACAGGCTGGGACACACTGGGACCGGGCTGAGCTGCGAGGAGGAGGAGGGAAGGAAGGAAGGCAGGAAGGCTGTGGACAGGCGCTGAGCTTGGTCCTGGCACAGCGGGGCTGACGGTGTTCCAGAGGAGCTGAGAGCGTTCCATGGGGGCTGAGAGCGTTCCATTGGGGGCTGAGAGTGTTCCGGAGGGGCTGAGAGTGTTCCATTGGGGCTGACAATGTTCCATTGGGGATGACAGTGTTCCAGCCATGCTCACCTTCCAGGTGAGCAGCACAGACCAGGCAGGTGAATCCCGTCAGCCGCTGCTGGCCAGGC
>NW_008238107.1:334633-340209 GCF_000691975.1 Corvus brachyrhynchos
TGTCACAGCCCCCTGCCCTCACAGCTTCCTCTGCAGCTCCAGGGAGCTGCTCCAGATAGTCCAGGTCAGCTCCTGAGCACGACTTCCCCCCTTTCCAACATCTGCTCCCCAGCCCCAGGCACAGCTCCCTGTTCCCACACGTTGTGCACAGCAAGGAAGGCTCCCAAAAACCTCCTGGGCTCCCAAGAACCTTCTGGCTGGATGTGCCAGACCCCAAACAGCAGCACATGGCTGCATTCCCGATGTCTCTGTCCCCAGTCTGTTGGGACATCCCATTTTACCTCATTCCCAAGGTCTCAGCCTCCCCCAGATCCGTCTGGTGATGTGTCCAAGCAGCACTGAAAGTCTCAGTTCACAGCCTGGAAATGGGGTCACTTTGGGGCCCTTCCACCAAGAGAGACCCCGAGGGGCCGGAGCGTGTCCAGGGATGGGAACGGAGCTGGGAAAGGGGCTCAGGCTGGAGCAAAGGAGGCTCAGGGGGGACCTTGTGGCTCTGCACAAGTCCCTGACAGGAGGGGGCAGCCGGGGGGTTCGGGCTCTGCTCCCAGGGAACAGGGACAGGGGAAATGGCCTCAGGCTGGGCCAGGGGAGGTTTGGTTGGATATTGGGAAAATTCCTCACGAGAAGGGTGTCCAGGCACTGGCACAGCTGCTCAGGGCAGGGGTGGGGTCCCCAAAGCCGTGTGGATGTGGCACCCGGGGACATGGTCGGGGTGGCCGTGGCAGTGCTGGGGGAGCAGCTGGACTCGATGCTTTCCAAGGGATTTTCCAACTGTAAGGATTCCCTGATTCCATGGAATGTCGTGAGCCCACGGGATCAGGGAGGAGCAGGGAAGCCGTGACCTCCCTGAGAGTTCAGCCTGCTCTGATCCAACATTCCCAACATTCCCAACATTCCCACCGCGTGTCCAGCGCTGTGGGACACCGACCCCCAGCCCAGCACTGTCCTGCTCTGACCAAGCACTGCTGGGCCCAAAGTGGACCCTGTGGCTTTCCTGGTCGGGTCCCTGGGATTTGGGATCACCACAGCCCTGTCCCAGGAGCCAGCGAGGGTTGGAGTGTTCCCTAATTCCCGCTCGTATCCATTTGCCCCTGGCCCTATCCCAGCTGGGCTTGAGCACCTGCGGGGCTCCTTCCTCACAGGGATCCTCGGGACTCCGCCCCATCCCCGGTTGGTTCCCTCCACTCCCTGGGCAGTTTTCCATGAATTCCTTTGCCTGTGTTCTTTCACAAATCACCTGGGCTGAGTTATGGCACCAGTCCAGAATTCTCGGAATTTTCACAAGCCAGAGTTTTCTCCCTTGGGAAGACTCCGACCCTGGAAGTGAAACTCCGAGAAAACATGAGCAGAACAGAAAAGGTTTGGGGTGAAAATGGAAGAGTTTGGGCAGAGCCCAATCCCCCCCCCCCCCCACCCCTTCTTCAGCGCCCATCCCTTTGGGAGGAACCTGAGGCTGCCCAGCCCCAGATGAAATCCCAGTTAAAGCTCGCTCTCCTCTGCTCTGGGATTCTTCATCCCAAAAGTGCTCCTGGTGTTCCAGGGCAGCCGGAATGCGGCAGCTTCTCCTCACTCCTGCCCACGTTGCCTCAAGGAGGGGGAACATCACAGGAAAAGCAGGAAGTTTGGCTCTTTGGGGGTCTCGAGACAACCCTGAGTGTCCCTGAGTTTCCCGTGGTTGATCCCGTGCTTTGGGCACTCCGCAGGTACGAGGATGAAATTCGCCTCTGCAGCGGGATGGAATTCACCTTCATGGAGCTCAAAAAGGTCAGCGGGAAGGGAAGGGAATTTTCCAACTGGATTGGCTCTACCCAGCCCTGCACAGCCAGGGAAGGGCCTGGAGGTGATCCAGGCTCAGCTGGTTTGGGATAACAAGGTCTGGAGGAGGACAGGGAGGGGACCAGTCCCAGTTCCACAGGAGGGTGAGTCTGGAATGACTCCTGAAAATCTCCCGGCAGCACCTGGGGATCAGCCCATCCCCATCCCTGCATCCCGGGATTGCCTGTCAGCCCATCCCCATCCCTGCATCCCATCCCCATCCCTGCATCCCGGGATCTCCTGTCAGCCCATCCCCATCCCTGCATCCCGGGATTTCCCCGGCCTGAGGGGGGGTCCAAGCCCTTCCCAGGCCACCCCCTCCTCCCCGTGTTCCCTCCGGGTGCCATTAGGGTTGGGAAGGGCTGGAATTGATAAAAGGATTTGCTTTGTTCCCTGCGGAGGGGCCACGCCCTGGGCAAACCCCGAGCAAAGCTCTGGAGCCGGGGTGGGAATCCGCTGGAACTGGGATTTTATATCAAACCCCCAGTCCGGGGGCAGGGCAGGGGTGTTGGGAGAGAGGGAATGTTCCCCGGAAATATCCATCCTGGCTAATTCCATGTTTTCCGTGGCACACTCAGCCAGGAAGGGGCTTCCTGGACACCGGACGCCTCCAGGGACGGCTCCCGAGTTTTCAATGAGTGGAGCCTTTAATGAGGGGAAAAGCTGGGAGGGGACGGCCCAGCCCTGCCCGGCGCAGTGGAGCCTCCCACCAACAAATCCCACAAAACAAAGGGAAAAGCTCCTCAAAGGAGCCCGCACCTGCAGTGCAGTCCCAAACGTCCCTGCTGATAAATCCCGGGATGGGGTGGCTGGGAAGGAGCTCATCCCTCCTGGGCAGGGACACCTTCCCCGTCCGGGGTGCTCCAAGCCCCGTCCAGCGTGTCCTGGAACATTCCCAGGGATGCAGCGAGCAGGGCACTCCCTGGGGAGGGGGAGCAGTGGGAATGACTCGCTACAAATCCAGTTATGGACAAAAGGATCCCTTTGCACCCGTGCAGGACCTGGACGCGAGCACCTTGCACCGCACGGAGCTGGAGGTGAAGCTCAAAGGGCTCCAGGAGCTGCTGGAGCTGAAGAAAACCATCTATGAGCAGGTGGGAGCACACCTGGAGAGGGCTGGGGTGCCGTGGGAAACACGGCATTTTGGGGACGGATCCTGGATTTCCACACCCACCGGAGCTTGGCCAGGGTGTCGCAGCCGTGGCCTGGCTTCGGCAGGAAGGATCAGCTGAGGAGCTGATCCCTCTCCTGCACTCAAACCAACACTGGGACTGGGCCAGCACAGTCCTTCTGCCCCAGAGCCGCTGTGGGGGCCTGGGGTCCCCCAGAACAGCCCAGAGTTCCAACCCCATCCCAAACTGGCTGCTGGGGCTCAGCTCCTGCCCACAGGGACAGGGTTTGCCCCAGACCTCGGCCCAGGTGAGCCAAATGTTCAGACTCCGGGAAGAGCCCGAAGCCCAGCACACCTGGAGAGCCTGGGTGCCCTGAAACGCATCCAAGCTCCTCCTTCCCGGGAAAACCAGGGGTCCCCCCCAGCCGGGAATGATCCCAGCCAGGGGGAGGGGCCTCCCTCAGAACCGACCCCAGGCACTGACCCAGGGCCTGGAAGATGTCACCCAGCAGGATCAGCGGTGTGGGAGCACTCGGGGTTTGTCTAAATTCCAGCAATCCGAACCATGACAGTGCCTGATGGAGGAATGTGAACATTCCTTGGGGAAACTGAGGCACAGAGCGGCAGGAGCTGCCTCCCAGCGCAACTGCCCCGGGAGCCCGAGCTGCTCTAAAATGAGATTATTCCTCGTGCAAGGCAATTTTAGCACAGATTTTCTGGAAATGAGGCTCTGCTCCAGGATCTCCAGCTGATTTCCCGTGGGTCCCACAAAAAGCTGCATTTTTTTAACCCCCAATTCGTGTAAAAATCTCATCCCCAGCCTGTCCTGTCTCACCTTCTCTGTGGATTCGATGACAGCAGGTACAGGCACATTCCCGGGGGAGGGAAAATGAGGCAAACTTTGCTTGTTGGGATGAATCAGGAGAAAATCCCACCCTCATTTCTCATGAATGAATGAGCAGTGTGGGGGTTTTATTCACCAAATGATCCAATATTCCCAATAAACACAAATCTTCTCACCTGCTCCAAGATGAACAAAGAAACTCACGGATTAAACACCGGTGGGATAAAATCTCCCGATCGTCCTGCTTTTTGGGGTATTTCTGTGTCACCCCTGAGCCCTTTGTGTGCCCAGCCAGGGAAGGGAAGGGAATCAAGGAGCACAATTCCTGCTCCGGAGGGACCTGAGCGCCAAGGGAAGAACAAAGGAGAGGGAGGAGGAGAAGGAATTCCTGGTGCAAAGCCGGAGATAAGGGAGCAGCTGCTCCAGATGGAGCCTGGGTACAGATCTGGATCCAGGGGCCCTTCCAGGCTCAGGGTGGGGAATTCTCCACTCCAGGCTCTGTTTTCTCCAGCTGTGACTTATCCAGGGCAAGTAAGTGCTCCTGCCTCCCCCCACGCTGCCATTCCCGGGACAGAGGAGAGCAGCAGCTCTGCCAGCCGTGGATGTGTCCAGGGAAGGCTCCTGGCCCCCTGAGGAGCTCTGACGTCCCAAAGAGATCCCGCAGCAGAGCTCGGAAAGGGCATTTTCCAGCCCCCCCAGGCTGCGGGACCATCCACACTGCCTTTGTTTTCCCGAGCCTCCCACATCCATCAGGGATGTTGATGGATTCGTGGGTGTTGATGGATATGGGGCCATGATCATCGGCTCCAGCTCTGCTCCTGGGGAATGACCGACTGGACAGGAGAGAATGCCAGGGGAGGTTTAGGTTGGATATCAGGGAAAATTCCTTCCTGGAAAGGGGTGTCCAGCCCTGGCACAGCTGCCCAGGGCAGGGGTGGAGTTCCCGGCCCTGGAAGTGGCCAGGAGTGTATGGATGTGGCACTTGGGGACACGGTCAGGGGTGGCCTTGGCACTGCTGGGGAACAGCTGGAATCTGGTGATCCTGCAGGTCTTTTCCAGCCTTAAGGATCCAGGATTTTTCCTGCTCCTGGAGTGGTCCAAAGGCACCGTTTTGTCAGATTTTTACCAGGTTGTATCCAAAAATCCCAAACCCCACCTTGACCTGAGTCTGGATTTTATGGAGCAAACACCACCAGATTCCCAGCTCCAGAGAGTGAAAACTTGGGAATTCTCCCCATCTCCATGTGGAAGCTGTTCTGCCAAGCACAGCCCACCTGGAGGGTCCAGCTCTCTCTGACTGCTGGGAATCTTGGATTTGACCAGATACTGGGAAGGAGTTCTTCCCTGTGGGGGTGAGGAGGCCCTGGCACAGGGTGCCCAGAGCAGCTGTGGCTGCCCCTGGATCCCTGGCAGTGCCCAAGGCCAGGCTGGACATTGGGGCTTGGAGCAGCCTGGGACAGTGGGAGGTGTCCCTGCCCATGGCAGGGGTGGGATGGGATGAGCTTTGAGGTTCCTTCCCACCCAAACCATTCCATGGATTTCCAGCTCCGTGTTCTCTCTCCTGTTGTCCTGTGGCTCTGCAGGAGCTGGAGGAGCTGCTGACAGAAATCAAGGACATTTCCGTGGTGCTGGGGATCGACAGCTGCTCCCGGCCGGACCTGGGCAGGATCGTGGAGGACGTCAGGGCCCAGTACGAGGCTCTGGCCCTGCGGAGCTGGGAAGAGGCCGAGGCCCTCACCCGGAGGAAGGTACCAGAGCCCTGCTCCGTGCCAGGAAAGGACAGGAGGGATTGGCCTGGAACCGGCC
>NW_008238107.1:340797-342981 GCF_000691975.1 Corvus brachyrhynchos
AGGGGTGGAACCTCCCCAAGCCCCCTCCCTCCCTGTCCCCACCGCAGTGCCTGTACCTGGAGGAGCACATCCGCGAGGCCGGCGAGCAGGGGGAGGGGACCCTCAGGGACGCCAAGGCCAAGGTGGCCGGGCTGGAGGAGGCCCTGCAGCGCAGCCGGGAGCACATGGCTCACCTGGTCCGGGAGTACCAGGAGCTCATGAACATCAAACTGGCCCTGGACGTGGAGATCCTCACCTACAGGAAGCTCATGGAAGGGGAGGAGAGCAGGTGAGCGAGGCCGGCGAGCAGGGGGAGGGGACCCTCAGGGACGCCAAGGCCAAGGTGGCCGGGCTGGAGGAGGCCCTGCAGCGCAGCCGGGAGCACATGGCTCACCTGGTCCGGGAGTACCAGGAGCTCATGAACATCAAACTGGCCCTGGACGTGGAGATCCTCACCTACAGGAAGCTCATGGAAGGGGAGGAGAGCAGGTGAGCCAGGATTCCTCCGCCTCAGGTGGGGAAGAGATGCACCGGACACCTGGGGGGATGGAGACATCATGGAATCATGGAATGCTTTGGGATGGTCCCCCAGTCCCACCCCCTGCCACGGGCAGGGACAGCTCCCAAAGCCCAGCTTGCCCAAATCCCAAGTTCTGAGTTGGGTACTGAGGGTTCGGCCAAAGAAGGAACAAATCCCAGTGGTTCCCAGCAGTTCAATCCCATTTCATGCTCCCAAGTTCTCCTCAGACTCCCCAGGCTGAGCTTCCAGACCTTCTCCAGGTGCTCTGCCCAGGGACTGGGGAAGCCCTTCCTGGTCCAGCCACACCCTCAGTCCTACCCCGATCCCAACTCGCCCAGGCCCAATTCCAGCCAATTCCAGCCCAATTTCACCCCTCGGGGAGAGCTGGAGCCGTGTCCTCACATTGTCCTTCCCTTCCCAGCATGGAGCAGCCCATTCCCACCGTCATCAGCGCCGTCCACTCCCGGCCAAAGCCCCGTAAGTGCCTTGATCCCTCCAGTCGGGAGCTCGGCGAGCGATGAAGGGTTTTAACCTCCCCCCTCCCGCAGTGTCTGCCAGCACCCTGCGGCACTCGCGGCTCTTTGCCCGCGGCTCGGGGGACGCGGAGCCGAGCAGCGGGAGCCGGCCCAAGCTCAGCCCCGGAGCCCCCGGGGGATGTTCATAGAGAACGGGATGAACACGGATCCAAGGCACCTGGGAAGCTCTTCCTCCTGAGCTCCAGCCCACACCTGAGGGATGAAGGATGAGGATCCTCTCCGGGCCGTCTCTTGTCTTTCCACCATCCCAGTTCACAGCTCCATTCCCAGTTACAGCAGGAGCCAGCCCAGGACTTCAGGGCCTCTCCCATTTCCTTCACCTTCCTCTGCAGGGCTCCTTGCCCAGGGGATTTGCCATCCCTCCTTTGCAGTGTGCCCGGCAGGAGGGACTGTCCCCAGCCCAGTTTTAGCAGCTGCCATCAGTCCCTTTATGGTGTTGCCAAACCCTTTCCCTGCTCTGACGGGGCTTCCAAGGAAGGCACCATCCAGGCTTCCACACTGGGGGAGAGGGAGGAAAACCCCAGGGATGGATTTGTCACCTGGATTGACAGATCTGGTGACACCCTGGAGGACCCTTGGCCACCTCAGGGTATCTCCCTGCCTTTTAGGGGGGGGGGGCCCTCATTCCTTCTCCAAAGCTAAAATGCCTCAAAACTCTGATTTCCATAATCCCTCCCTCTCTCCAGGCTCCGCACAGCAGTTCCAGCTCCTCAAATTGGGATACTGGTTCCTATTTAACTGCACTGGGAACGGCCCCAGTTGGGTGCAAAGGGACCTCAAAGCTCATCCCATCCCACCCCTGCCAGGGGCAGGGACCCCTCCCACTGCCCCAGGCTGCTCCAAGCCCCAATGTCCAGCCTGGCCTTGGGCACTGCCAGGGATCCAGGGGCAGCCACAGCTGCTCTGGGAAATCCATTGCAGGGCCTCCCCACCCTCACAGGCAGGAATTTCCTTCCTAAAATCGAATCCAAATCTTCCCTCTTTCAGCCTAAAGCTGGAAAAAACTCCCTTGCCTTTGTATTTATTGACCTCAGCTTGTACCTGACCCAGCTGCCCCCTCGGCCAATCCCAGTCCCAATCCCAGAGCTCCAGAGCTCCCAGAGCCAGCCCTGGAAGTGCCCCATGGCCACAGGTGGGGGATGCTGTGGC
>NW_008238107.1:343002-347397 GCF_000691975.1 Corvus brachyrhynchos
TGGATTCTGGGTCCCCATTCCCACATTCCCGTAGGATAGGAAGCGCAGCTCTGGCTCACGGGGTTTGGCTGGTACAATAAATTCTGTCTCTCGGAATCTGTCGTGTCCTGTCCTTGGTTTTCTCCAACTTCCCAGCCCAGGCACCTGGGCAGCAGCTCCTCCCCAGCAGGACCCACGCGGGGGCTCTGGCTGAGCTCTGGCAGCCGAGTGAGGCTGGAATTGCATCCCAGGGATTGGCTTGGGCACATCCCCGGGGTGGAGGACACGGGGCCGGAGGGGCAGCCACGGTTCGGGATCCAAGGCCTTGGGGAGCAGCTTTTGGGAGTGAGGGGACCCCGCCCAGCACTGCTCCACCTCCCCAAACCCCCCTGCCCCTCTCTGAAGGGGAATTTCTGCACCCCATGGCACCCGATTTCCCCACAGCCCCTCATTCCAGAGGTGCCCTTTTGGATCACTGGGGTTTTTTGGTGCTCCTTGACCCCCAGAGGGATTTCCCTGGGAGATCCAAACCAGACCAGGTTCCCTGAGGTGCTGGAGGACCCAAATTTGGGAGCAGCTTTGCTGTTTGCTGCCCACCTGGGAGACACTCTGCCCTTCTGGGGTCAGCTTCCCCTCCCCAAACTCCTCCTGCCCCTCTCCAAAGGGGAATTCTTGCACACCCGGGCCAGGTCCATCCTGGGCACCCGCACTTCCCTGTGACCCCTCATTCCAGAGGTGCCCTTTTGGATCACAGCTGCTCCCTGTTCCCCCGGGGGATTCCCCGGGAGATCCCAAGCAGCCCAGGGCCCCCGGGGTGCCAGAGGACCCAAATCTGGGAGCAGCTCTCCGGGTCCAGGGCAGGGGGTGGGAGACAGAGGATGGGAAGGACATTCCAGACCAGAGGAAAGGGTTAAATCCAGTTTCCCAACCTGGCAGGATGGGGAAGGGGGTGGCTCTGGGCAGCTCCCAGTTGGGCAGGGTTAGTGCAGGGCTGCCTCTGGAGCCAGGGACCTGCAGAGCCCTTGGGAAAAGCCCTTGGAAAAGGCCCTTGGGAAAAGCCCTTCCCAGGCAGGGTCCGTGCTCAGAGCAGCCCCGTTCCCGGGGCAGGAGCAGAACGGGGCTCGTGTTGTCCGGGATGAGGCCGGAGTGGGAGCCTGGGACACCCGAACTGAGGGATCTGGAGGCCGGGGGGGCTCAGCTGAGACCTTCCCGCTGCTTTTCCTCCCTGACATTGGATTTTGGGGACCTTTTTGCTGTTTCTGAGCCTTCACCACCCACGGGGCTGGGAGGAGCCCTGAGGCCGCAGCAGGGGAGGAAAGGGTTGGTTTGAGCCTTGGGATTCCGGCCGCGTTCCTGGACTCTGGGACACGGGAGGGACGGAGCCAGCCCAGCGCTCCCCTGTCCCGCAGCCTCGGAGCCCGCTGACCACTTCCGAGGGCACCGCGAACGCGTCCATCCAGCAGAATTCCTGCCCTCCACCGACGGGAGCTGAGCTCTGCCGGGGACGATCCACGGCTCCGGGACTCCCCTCCCGCACCATCCCTCCCTCAGCAGGGCCCAGCCTCTTCCTCAGGGCAAATTCCCGTTGCTGTTCTTATCCCGGAGTCACCACCAGCCCCAATTCCAGCCCCAAATTCCCCAGGGAATTGCTGCAGGTGCCAGGCAGCACCATCAGCTCAGGACCCCACAAAAATCCCTTTCGCAGCCCTTCAGAAAAGGTCCTGGTTGCACCCCCCGTGTCAATCCAGAATAAAATACATCGGATTTACCTTTTTAAAGGGATAGAATGAGGAAAAAAGGGGGAAACAGAGAAGGATGCAGTGGTGAGGGGCAGCCCCAGAAAGTGCCAGGATTGTCACGTCCCTGGTTTTGACTCAAAATGCCACAAAATCCCACCTGGCTGCTTCCTAAAAATTCCTAAGAACTCAAAGGATCCTGAATTTGGAGGGGGGGCGGGGGGGGTTGATGGAAAAGCTCAGGTTTTATGGAAAAGGGGATGGTCGTGGGATGGTTAGAGGGTGATCACCTTCTCAGATCCATGTAAAAAATGGATCAGGGCCTGAGGATCGCTGGGAAAACCAGGGTTAGGGAGGGTAAATAACTAATAAACGGGAATAAATGGGATAATTAACAGCATTCCCCCATTTATGGCTCAAGAAAGGTGTTTTATGGCCGATTCCAGTGATCCCCTTCATTCAGTCACCCCTGGGGTGCCGGGGCGCATTCCCGACGGGGATTTGGGAGCTGCTGAGGGGCTCTGTGGGATCAGGGGATGTTTATCCCTCTTATCTGCCAGGCCACTCTGGAATCCACGGCAGAGCCTCCTCCAGGCGACGCCGTATCAGCTCCAGCCGCTCCCGGGGACGATCCCAGCCCTGCCCGGAGCCTCTCCAGGACCGGACACGTCAGAAGTCCTGGAGGTCTCGGACGTGACACATCCCAGGGGCACATCCCGGGCACGGATCAAGGCTGAGGGGGATTCGGGAAGAGGCTGCAGGGAGGGGAGCGGCTCCCGGGGCGCGCCCAGGGATCCGCACACCTGGAGCCGCCAGGAACGAGCTCCGGGCTCCCTCTGCCGGGCAGGTGACGCCACTGCAGCACCTCCCCAAATCCCAAACCATTCCCGGCCTTCTCCCCCAAGCCCGGCCTCCAGAGGAAGGGAAACAGCTCCCAAGGAGCGAGGCACGGAGGTGATCCCAAAGGGGATCCCAAAGGGGATCCTGCAGCCCAGAGCAGCTGTGGCTGAAAACCCTGGCCAGGCTGGCCGGGTTTGGGGCACCCTGGGATGGTGGGACCTGCCCCTGCCCATGGCAGGGGGGCACTGGATGGGCTTTAAGGCTTCTCCCCCCTGAACCATTCCATAATTCCGTGATCCTAAAGGGTGCTTCTCACCCACCAGGAACTCCCATCCAGGTGGGAACGACTCCTGGGATCCAGCCTGGCTGTTCCAGTGCACCCAGACTCGCTGCCTGCCCTCCTCCAGAGCCCCCACACACCTGGAGTCACTCTGGGAAGGTGAAACAGGTGAGGAGCTCATCCCTCCATCCCATCCCACCCGGACAGGGGATGGATCTGTCACCTTCCCCTCCCTGGGCCCAGGTAACATCAGTCTCTGGCTGCTTGTGCTGCCAGTCCCTCTCTGGAATATCCCTGGATCCTTTCTGACTCCACTTTTGGATCCAAGGGGCCAAATCCTCCAGGAACACACCCAAAACATCTTCATCAGGGGAAAAACCCTTTTCCCATCTGGAGTCTCAGCCCCTCTGCTCCCCAGGAAACAGCTGCAGGTGGGAGCATTCCTGGTTCTTCTTCCACCACTCCATCCTTCCCCAGTGGATTTAGGGATGCACCCCCACTCTGGAAGCAGCCAGGCCTTTTCCCAGTCCTTCCCAGTGCCCTGAGCCTGGAGAAATCCGGCACCAGCCGAGTTCCTGCTTAGCACCGGCCGGGAGGAGCAGAAATCCCCCCACGTGTGCCATGGGGTGAAATGTGTGGGAAGGGAGACAGAACCATCCTGGGATGGGGAACTGATAGCCCAGAGCTCCCACTCGGGCTCCAAACCCAGCTTAATCCGCCCGTCCCAGTTCCCCCACAGCTGCTGCCCCAGTGCCAGCCAACACCTGGAGTGACTCCAGTGGAACACAAGGAGGAAGATGGATGCTCCAGGCCCTCTCCAGGCCTGGCACAACCGCTTCCAGGGATGGAAGTGGCTCTCCCCAGGAAATCAGCCACTGGGAAAAGGAATCCCCCACTTTGGGGAAAAGACAAGGGTTGGATTTCCCTTTCCTGCACCATCCTGGCCCAAACCGGGCCTCAGCTTCCCGGCTGTTTTCACCTGCAGCCTCAGGCAGGGTGGAATTCGGGATGGACCATTTCGTTTTCCTGATGAAACGCTCCAGGTCAGAGCAGGGAGTTCAGCGAGTGGGGAAGGGCTCAGCAGGGATTTGTCCCTGTCCCTCTCCCCAGGCTCGAGGGGATCTCCAGCCCCACCCTGGGTGCCCCCATGGCCTGGGGGGCCCAAACCCCTCCGGGAGCCCCAAACCCCCGAGCCGGCTGCAAATCGATCCCTGGATTGTGTCCAGGAGGGAAGGAAGGAAGGAGCGAGCCCGGCCCCATCGGCCCATGCCGGGGGGAGCGGCCAGCGCCGCTCTGTGCCCGTATAAGGCCAGGCTGGGCTCTCCCGGCCCAATCCGGGGTGCCCCCATGGCCTGGGGGGCCCAAACCCCTCCGGGAGCCCCAAACCCCCGAGCCGGCTGCAAATCGATCCCTGGATTGTGTCCAGGAGGGAAGGAAGGAAGGAGCGAGCCCGGCCCCATCGGCCCATGCCGGGGGGAGCGGCCAGCGCCGCTCTGTGCCCGTATAAGGCCAGGCTGGGCTCTCCCGGCCCAATCCGGGCACGAATGGGAACACCTGAGC
>NW_008238107.1:348289-348844 GCF_000691975.1 Corvus brachyrhynchos
TGGGCTGGAGAGAAGGAGGCTCAGGGGGACCCTCTCCCTCTCACAACGCCCTGACAGGAGGGTGGGGACCAGGATCTGCTGCCAGGACAAGTGAAAATGGCCTTAAGCTGCATCAGGGAAGATTTAAGTTGGATTTAGGAAAAATTCCTCACTGAAAGGGTTGTGAAGCACTGCAAGGGGCTGCCCAGGGCAGGGCCAGAGTCCCCAGCCCTGGAAGTGTCCAGAAACGAGTGGCTGTGGCACCTGGGGACACGGCCAGGGGTGACCGGGGTGGTGCAGGGTTGGACCTGATGCCCTCTGAGGGCTTTTCCAACCTGAACAATTCCATGGTTTGTGGACAGCAGCGAGCAGAGGTGGTTCCTGGGGTTTGGAGTTGGGCTTAGCTCATCCTCTCCGTTCCCTTCAGGCACTGAACACCATCCCAGGGCTTCGTCTCCAGGATCAGCCAGAGCCCGAGGGGTTGGAGGAGGCGGAAGGAGCCCAGATCTCGGCACGACTTCCCCTTGGGACACAGGGATGGCTTGGGCCTGGCATCCTGGAATCATGGAATGGTCT
>NW_008238107.1:348910-349761 GCF_000691975.1 Corvus brachyrhynchos
TGTCCGTGGGCACTGCCAGGGATCCAGGCGCATTCTCTGGGAAATCCATTCCAGGGCCTCCCCACTCTCACAGGGAACAATTCCTTCCCAATATCCCATCCATCCCTGCCCTCAGGAAGCCATTCCCTGTGTCCTGTCCCTCCATCCCTTCTCCCAAGTCCCTCTCCAGCTCTCCTGGAGCCACTTTGGGCACTGGAAGAGGCTCCAAGGTGTCTCCAGAGCCTTCCCTTCTCCAGGCTCTGCTCCCTCCCAGCCCCACGGATCTCTCTGATCCACCAGTTCCCCAGGAACTCTCCAAACCTCAGGGAGTTGGGATGCACAGGCAGATCTGGGACAGTGTCCTGTGTTCATGGAGGGCTTTGGGGGATCCACAGGGATTTGGGGCATCCAGGGCAGTGTCCTGTGTCCACAGAGGGATCTGGGACAGTGCCCTGTGTCCACGGAGGGATCTGAGGGATCTGGGACAGTGCCCTGTGTCCACGGAGGGGTCTGGGGGGTGCGGGGCTCTGTGTCCACGGAGGGCCCCAGCGGGAGCAGAGAAGCCGCAGCTCAGCAGGGAGCGGAGCGCGCCAAAAAAAAACAGCCGCTGGAACCGCGCCAGGAATTCGCAATGGGAACGGGGCTCAGCCGCTCCTGCCGGGACCTGCCGTGTTTGCGAGGCTTCGGGCACACCCAGAAATTCAGGGCTTCGGAAAAAAAACCCTCAGCACCTGGGCAGGGGAGGGGGAGGGAGAGGAGGAACCACTTCAGCGCTGAGGAATCCCGGGGTGACTCAGGCTCTGACGCAGGAAGCAAACAGGGCTGGGAATGGTGGGAAGAGGGTGGGAAGAGGGTGGGCAGCCCTGGAGGGG
>NW_008238107.1:349831-354978 GCF_000691975.1 Corvus brachyrhynchos
GAATGTTCTCAGCGGCAGCAAAGCTGCTCCAAGCACTTCCCAACTTCCCCACGACCCCCTTTACCTGCCTCAGAACCAACCCCAAGGGTCCCCAAATCTCCTTTGTCCCAGCTGAGGAAATCCCGGTGCAGCACCAAGAGCTGCCCCTGGCCCACAGAGAGGCAATTCACCCTTGACAAAAGGGGTATAAAACACCTGGAGCTTCGCTTCCAGAGCTCATCATGGAGCCAAAGGGATCTGTCACTTCTCTGGGAAGGAGGAGGGAAGTAGGGATGGAAGACCCCACCATGGACATAAGATTTGGAGCCTTTGGTGGTTTTGGGGTCTGGAATTGCAAGGAGAGGAGTGAAACAGCCCCAGTTCAGCGCCTCGGCCGCGGATCCACTCCGGATTGAGAGCCCCTGCCCTCCACAATGGGTAAATCCAGCATTCCCTCAGCATTCCCGGGGTAATTCACCAGAATTACACATCTGCACCAGTTCACCCCCAGCATTCCCAGTGGTGACACCAGTTTAAGTCCCAGCTCCTGAAGTGGGGACCTCATGGAATCCCAGCTGCTCTCCTGGTTCAAACAACAGAAAACCCTCAAAAACTGGGACCTCAAACCCAGACTAAACCGGGGCGAACAAATCCAAATATCTGGATCACAAGGCACTCCAAAAATCCCAGAGTTCGTTTAGCCTTGGATTTGCCGTGGGGAGTCTGAGATTCAGGAGCATAAGACGTTTCCCCTCTTCGGAGCTCCCATGGGATCAGCCCTGTCTGAGTTCCCCCGGCCTGCTCTTGGCGAGCACGAGTGGAGCCTCTGGATGAAGGGCTGGGCCCCCTCCATCCCTGCTCCCACCAGTTCCCAACAGCAGCTCCTGCCTTGGCCCACACCCAAGGGACGTGCTCCGACCTGTGCCGGGATTCGGGATCGGCTCTCCCGGCCGGATCCGCCCAGGCCCGGCCCTGGCGGGAGCTCTGCACTTACACAACCTGGGAAAAGCTTGGGCAGGATCCAGGGGATCCCACCTGGACCACGGGAGGGGATCCAGGGGTTGGCAGGACTGAATTCCAACACAAACTGCCCGAGTGTCCCCCAGGAACAGGAATTCCCACCCTGAGGGGAGGAAGGAGCACCTCAGGGCCTTGTATTTGGCTTTATAACCCAGGCCTTGAGTGGCTCCAGCCCCTGCACTGGATAAAATCCCAGTCCACAACTGGGAATTGCCTCTGGACCGCTCACCCTTCTCCTCATCCTGGGAAGGGGCAGCATTCCCACTCCTCCTTCCCAAAGCAGCCGAGTTGTTCCAACCCGGAAAGCCCTGAATTCTCCATCAGGAGAAGAAGCCCCCAGCTGCTCCCTGTGCTCGGCCACCGCGGGGCTGCGGCGGCACACGGGAACGGCAGGGTCAGCACAGACCTGCTCCCGGTGCCCCCGAGGCCCCCAGAATCCTGGCACCCATCCCACGGCCAGGCTGGACGGGACCTGGGACAGCCTGGGCTCTGGAGGGTGTCGGGAATGGGATGGGCTTTAAGGTCTCTTCCCACCCAAACCATCTTGGTTCTGGGACCAAGCCGGGTGTTCCTGAAGCCGGAGTTGGCAGAGCTGCCCTTCCCTGCCAGCTTAAACCCAGAATTCCAGCTCCAGCACAAGTGGGATGAATCCCATGGATTTTGTGGGAGCTGGGCCCCTTTAACAGCTCCTCTGTGCCAAGTCCTGTGTGTTTTACTCTGAACTGGGAGTTTTTTACCAACCATCCCAAGCACGCCAGGAATGGGGTGGGGATGTTTTGACAGGGAGTCCTGGATCACGTCCACATCCCACCCAGCTCCCTCCTCTCACCTCTCCCTGCTCCCGACGTGCTCAGCTCCAAGTGTCAAGAGACTGGAATTTGAGAGAAAACAGACTCGGGGAGCAAACACTGCCCAGAGCAGGGAGAAATCCAGGGATGGCAGGCCCAGGATCACACACACAGATCCCTGCGTGTGGGGATGGAACACCTGGGGCTAAACCTGCATCTGTAAAGCACACCTGGGGGAGCATCCCTGAATCCCCCCTGTGCAGGAGCATCCCTGAGAATCCGGGTGCACGTCCCTGTTCTCAGTAAGGATCCTCGTTTTCCCTCAGCTGCTGCTGCACCTGGCTGGGAAAGGCGCTCGGGAGGCTCCGCCCGGCCCCGGGGCAGCTTCGGGAGCCGCTCTGGGCGCGTCCCTGGAGCCTCCCGAGCTCCGATCCCTCTGATCCTCCCGCGTCCCTGCCCTGGGCTGGGAACGCCGCGGCTCCGGCCCCAACCCGCTTTCCCTGGGTTTTGCACAGGCGGCAAATCTCGGTGGTGCAAAGCTCCCACATCAGCACATCGGCAGCGCCGGAGCCTTCCCGGCACAGCTCTGCCAGGGCCAGGGAAGGGGGTCCTGGAGCCTGTGGAGGTGCCCAGCTCCTGCTCCGGCCTTCCCGAGGTCCCTTCGGTGGTGCTGCTGGGGATGATCCGGAGGGTCTCTCCCAACCCTGGTGATTCCGTGATTCCATGACCTGCCGCCCCTTCCCTCTGCCCCAGCTCTTTGCCACCTCCAGTCCCCCCAGGTCACCCGGTTTTCCACCCTGGAACCACGGCTCAGCTGCCCAGGGAAAGCCGTGCCTGTGATGGGGAAAACGGGACCTTTCCCTGTTCTGTCCCCAGGCAAGCCTGGATTTCCACGACGGGACATCGCAGAGAGGGGCCGGGATGAGCCACTCTCCGTGCCCTCCCTCCGAGGGATCCCATGGCTCCTCTGGGCTTCCCAGAGCGTTGCGGACCCTTGGGCTGCTCCTGCCCAAGGTGTTCCCTCAGGGATCAGCGGGTCCAGTGCCCCCCCTGCCCTGCCCCCGAAATCAGAGCCCAAAGGAGCCAAGTTCTGCATCAACCAAGTGGGGCCATCCTCAGGGCATTTCCCAGGGAACAGGGGGAGAATCATGGAATCCTAGAAGGGCTTGGATTGGGAGGGCCCTGGAAGCTTCCAGGGCTCTCTGGAACCTCCGCTCTGCTCCTGTGTCCACACCCGCACTGGATCAGAGGCTTTATGGGCATTCCCACTCTCACTAAAACATTCCTTCACCTTCCAACTCTCTAAATCCTTAAAAATCCTTACAACTCTTCCTTTGGAGCCTGCAGGGGAACCAGCCCAGCTCCACCATGGAGTCCAGACCCTACAACTCCTTCCAAAGCCTTTCCTGGCGGGGCCTGTGCTGTGAGTCAGCTCCGCACAACGCCCGAGTCAGCACTTCCCACAAAGCAGCTGGAGCCGGGCCTGGAAACCGCGGCCACGTCCCACGGAGGGGCCCCGCCGGGACCTGCCGGGCTGGCACGGGCACCGGGAATGTGCTGGTGACAGCAGCCGGGAGAAACGCGGGGCAGGAGAGAACAGGGAGCAGCCCTGCCTCCCCCCCAGGCACAGCGCCCTGGTTGGGACACGCCGGAGTCTCCTGGGAAACCTGGACCCGGCCCAGGCCTGGCCTTCCCTTGTCCCGCAGCCCAGGGAAAGCTCCTTTGGCCACGGGATCCCCCAGGTCAGATTTGCACTGAGGAGATCCCACCCCCAGCACCCAGAGCGCAGCTCTCCGGAGAAGGGAGCTGGGCAGGCACAGCCAGCAGGAACCCCCGGAATGCCCGACTCCATTCCCAAGCCTCATCCACAGCTGGCCAGGCTCGGGTGAGATTCCCACTTCGGCCTCAGTCCTCGGGAGGATGGAATGGAGCTCGTGACACCAAGGCCCAGGAGGTACTGCAGGAACGCCTGATTCCCAAACCACACTCAAAGCTCAGGAGATCCTCCAGGAATGTGTCATTTCATTCCCAGTTCTCATCCAGGCACTCTCCTTTCCCCCCTCCCTCCTTTCCAAAGAAGCTCCCGGGCTCACAGATCCCATGGGATCCCTGTTCCCTCTCGCTGCGCCCTCCAGCCTTTTCCACTCCAACCTTCCCTGCACATTCCTGTGCTCCCAGGTGCAGCTCCTCTGCTCTCTCCTGCTTTTCCATGGAAACCTGGGCACCTTTCCCAGCTCCCCTGAGCACTGAGCAAGCTGTCCTGGAAGAAGCCAAACCAGAAGCCCCCCAGGTGGAAGTGGGGCCTTCCCAGGTCCCCGTGGCTGCCCGGATCCAAGGACGAGGCTGACAACAGTCGGGATCCACAGTGGGATTGGGGCGAACCAAAGGCAGCTCTTAGGGGCTCATCCTGTGGGAATTCTGAGGCAAGGATTGAGCCCCCCGTGCCAGCAAGGGGGCAAGTGTGGAGGAAAAGCCCCACCTGAGGAACGTGCTGCAGGTCCAGGGGTTGGGGACAGGAAATCCTTCGGGATCTGCCCCAGTTATCCACCAGGAGCTGGCACTGGTCAGGCTGGGAATGCCCAGGCAGACAACACAGCGGTCACTCCCACAAGTCATTGCCAGCAGATCCACGAGCCCCGGGCAGCAGCCACCACACATTCCAGAGGAGCCCTCACACCTTCCAGACTCCCTGGTGTCCATGCACGGGCCACCCCATGGGCAGAGCTACAGGGGACGTTCCTGCCCGAGGGGATGGACCTTCTCCGGGTGGACACGGGGCCTTTGGGGGAGATATCCCACATTTGTATCCATTTATTAGAGATTTGGGAAAAATCCTTCATGGAAGGGGTGTCCAGCCCTGGCATGGCTGCCCAGGGCAGGGGCAGAGTCCCCATCCTGAAAGTGTCCAAGAAATGTGTGGATGTGGCCCCTGGGGACATGGTCAGGGCTGACCTTGGTGGTGCTGAGTTGGACTTGATGATCTCCAAGAGCTTTTCCAACCTGTACAATTCCATGATTCCTGGCTCAGGCTGTGCCACCTGCTCTGAGGGGACACCAAGACTGGCTGGATCAGAGGGGTTTTTCCCATTAAACCTTCACCCTCCTGCCTGTTCTTCTCACCCAGGGAATGGGAATTCTGCCCAAAATGCCAGCAAGGATCTCTTCCCTCACGGCAGCCCCTTCACAGAGCTTTTCCTAGCACCATCTCACACAGATCCATGGAATGGTTTGGGAGGGAAGGGACCTTAAAGGCCATCCAGTGCCACCCCTGCCATGGGCAGGGACACCTCCCACTATCCCAGGTTCCTCCCAGCCTTGTCCAGCCTGGCCTTGGGCACTGCCAGGGATCCAGGGGCAGCC
>NW_008238107.1:355092-367215 GCF_000691975.1 Corvus brachyrhynchos
ATCCTTTGCCCCCAGTCCCTCTCCAGCTCTCCTGGAGCCACTTTAGGCACTGGAAGGGGCTCCAAGGTCTTCCTGGAGTGAGGTGAACACCCCCAGCTCTCCCAGCCTGGCTCCAGCCTCTGAAGCCAAGCTGGGAGTGCCTGGAGCAGGGGTGTCCAGCAGGGATGTTCCCGGAGTTAATGGAGATGAGGAGACAGAGCTGAGCCATCCCAGGGCCGGCAGGTCTGGGAGCCTCCCTGCTCCCTCCCTGCCCGCTCCGTTTGATCCCTGCAGGATCCAGGGAGCTGCTTTGATGTGTCAGCCTGGCAGCAGGGCCTGTTCCAGCACGACTGCTGCCGGATTCCTGCGGGAACAAAGCTGCAGCTCAGCAGCTTCCAGAGGCTGGGACTGACCCCGGGGCGGAGCAGGGACAGCGAGGGACACAGAGGGGCCTCTCAGCATCAGCTCCCCTGTCCTTCCCAGGGAAGATGCAGGAATCACAACCCCAGTCCAGCAGAAGGGGTCACTCTGGGATCCTGGAGCATCCCGTCCCACAGGGTCTGATCCCTGCCCCACCACATGCTGGCGGTTCAATCACTGATCCCATGTGTGTCCTGCCATGGAAACGGGATCAGATCCCTCCGGAGCTTCCCTGCTCCACAGCAGGGCCCCACTCCACTTTAGACAGCTCTGACCTCGGAACTTTCTCACTCCCAATAAAACCGGCTATGTCACTCCGGGGAGGATCCAAGGACGGAGCGGCTTCATTAAACATCAGGATAAAATTCCAGGGAACTGATAAGAAGCATTTTATGATCCTGATTGAACTGGGGCTGTCTGGTCAGAAGAGATAAGGTCTGAGAGCATTTTATATTCCCTGGAAGCAGATCCCCACCCCGGATCACAACTCCAGCCCCTTCCAGTGGGCCCAGCTCTAAGGGAACAAGGACGCTCCAAAGTAACTCATTCCAAGGAACTTGAGCCCGAGTTAAGAGCCATGGAATGGTTTGGGAGGGAAGGGACATTAAAGCCCATCCAGTGCCACCCCTGCCATGGGCAGGGACACCTCCCTCTATCCCAGGTTCCTCCCAGCCCTGTCCAGCCTGGCCTTAGGCACTGCCAGGGATCCAGGCAGTGGCAAAGATTATGTCCATGATGATCCAAGGGACTTCTGTGCCAAGGGGGAAACAAAGTTTTCCCTCAGTTTGTTCCATAAGTGAATGAAATGGGAAACCTGAGGTGTTGAAACGAAATCCCAAAGAGGGGAGCCCAGTGAGAAGCTTCCACAAGGTGCCAGCTTCTCCAGCAGGACCAGGGAGGCTGAAACAAAGCCTTGGAGACTCCAAGGAACCCTTCCCACCTGGAATTAAACCTGAGGGTTCATGGCCAAGGCACTTCCACGTCCAGAATGACAGCCCGAGGATGGAACGGCCAAACTCTCCCTGTTTGCAGCCCAGCGGAGCAGGCCCTGCCCGCAGCACGTCAGGGAATCCCAGAATGGTCTGGGCACAAAGGGACCCTCAAATCCATCCCATCCCACCCCTGCCATGGGCAGGGACAGCTCCCGCTGTCCCAGGCTGCTCCCAACCCCGTCAAGCCTGGCCCTGGGCAGATCCAGGGGCAGCCCCAGCTGCTCTGGACAAATGTCCCGAGTGACCCCAGACTCACCCTTGGATTTGTGCTTGGTTTTCCCACCAAGATCCCCCCAGGGCTCTGCTCCCTCCCCAGTTCACCTCTCCCCAGTCCAACGTTTGCCCCAGAACTGGTGACACTGGGAGGGAAAAGCCAGACTCCCAAAGTGTGTCTAGGCTGGGACTGCTCTTTTCCCAGCTCTCCAGAATCAGATTCCCAGATTTCCACAGGTTGCCACCTCTCCCTTTTCTCCTGTAATTCCAAAGCGACAGGAGGAGCAAGAAGGAACCTGCCCTGAGCTGAGGCAAGGAAATCCAAACCTGGGATCTGCAGGGACAAGTTCCTGGGCCCAGGAAGCTGCTGCCAGCTCTGGCTCCTGAAGTGGGGCCCTCCACTCCTGGGCTGCTTGGATTAAACTGGAAGTTGAATTAATCCACTTTTTGCCATGTCCCCAGTTAGAAATCATGGAATGCCCTGGCTGGGAAGGGACATTAGAGCCCATCCAGTGCCACCCCTGCCATGGCAGGGACTCTTCCACTGTCCCAGGCTGCTCCAAGCCCTGTCCAGCCTGGCCTTGGGCACTGCCAGGGATGCGGCAGCCATGATTCAACATTGACAGAATTATCCTTCGTTTTCCCAGCCAGGAATTCCCAGGGGTGGGAGCTGCCCATCCCTCAGCATCAAAGCCAAACACAGCTGAACCAGCTCTCCAGGAAAGCCTTTTATGGATCGGATGTGGCTCTGCTTTGGAGATTCCCTCTGAGGAAATGCAATTCCCTTTGCTGAAGCCCAAGCCGAGTCTAGGAAGGGGGAACGAACTCACAGAAACTTCTACATGTGGTAAATCCGGGAAGTAGAGAATGAAAACCTGGATGAGCTCTGGAAAAGGGGCTGTGGGGGGATTCATCCCTCCCAGGGCCAGGGATGGGGGAATGGGAAGGAATCACAGCTCAGCTGAGGAGTCTGAAGAATCCCTTCTGCTCCAAGGGCTCAGGAAAAGCAGCCATGGAAATGGGACAGTGATCACAGGATCATGGAATGGCTCAGGCTGGAAAAGCCCTCTGAGATCATGGAGTCCAACCATCCCCCAGCACGGCCAAAGCCACCCCCGAGCACATCCCCAAGTGCCACATCCAGGGACGGGGGCTCCCTCTCCAGCTTTGTCAGGAGGCTCTGGATGCTGAAGGGAGCAGCCCCGGGACATTTGGTGCTCTCAGGTGGTTTCCTCTGGCCACTCTCCAGTTCCACACTCCATTTTTCCCTGGGAATGTGTCCTTTGTGCTCACCCAGCACAGGAATCTGGGAGACAGCAAAGTGTCCCTTAGGGGAAGTGACACTGAGTGTCACAGGAGTGACAGTAAGGAGAAATACAAAATAAAAATAAAAAAGGATCTCACTGACTCCAACCCAATCCAGCTTCCTCCAAGGGCTGGAGGCACCTGCAGAACCACCTCGAAAGTGGAAGCTCCGACATCTGAATTTTGATGCTTGAGCTCCCCTGCCTCGGTTCTTCCATGCCAGGAAGGGCAGAGGGACCTCCCACAGCAGGGGAAGGCATAATGAGCCCAGCACCTTGCGGGGCACTAATTAATCCCTGCAGGGATTATTGGGAACGGGGCACAGCTCTGAGCCCAGGGTCCAGCTCAGCTGCTCAGGTTTTCCTTCCCAGAAGTGCTGGGCAGTCACACAGCCGAGATTCCCCATCACGGAATCAAACCCATTCTGGGGATGGAAAAGCTGAGGCGAAGTGGGCTGGAGCCCGGGAATGATCCCAGAGCTCGGGAGCTCCCCAGGCACGGCCAGGTGCTCCAGGGGAGCAGCTGCAGCTCTGCACTCCCAGGGCAGCTCCAGCTCCCTCAGCAGCAGCAACCACCCCTGGCTGGCCCAGCCTGGGATCAGGGACATCCCTCTCCTGGCCTGCTCCAGGTGTCCTGAGTCCTACCAGGGTCACCAAGCCCAGGAGTCCCTCAAGGAAACCGAGTCAGGTTGTCCAGAGCAGCTCTGGCTGCCCCTGGATCCCTGGCAGTGCCCAGGGCCAGGCGGGATGGGGCTGGGAGCAGCCTGGGACAGCGGGAGGTGTCCCTGCCATGGCAGGGGTGGGATGGGATAATATTTAGGTCCCTTCCCTCCCAAACCCTTCCCTGGCTCCAGGATCTCCATTTCTCCATGGCCGTTTCTTCTCCATGAGAACACCCAAAGCTTTGCCGCTGTCCCAGGAGCAGACATGGGTTTAACCCCCAGCTGGAATTTCCCTCTGTCCCACCCTCAGGAAAACTGGGAACACATTTTAGGCACGTGGGAAATGCAGCGTGTTAAAACCAGACAGAATTCCCCAGATCCTTACTGCAGTGGGATCCATGGGGTCTCTTCCAGGCTCTCCCATCGCTGTATCCCAGAGCTGTTCCCACCTCTCCTGTCCCAGCACCTTCCTGGACAGCAGGAGCACGGAGCTGAAAGGAAAATGAAAGTGATTTTGCTTTCTCCTTGCTGAAGGACTGGCTCCATCTTGAGCTCTGTAATATCCCAGGATCACAGACATGGAATTGTTCAGGTTGGAAAAGCCCTCAGAGATGATCGAGTCCAACCATCAACCCAGCACGGCCAAGGCCACCCTGACCATGCCCCCAGGTGCCACATCCACACTTTCCTTGGACCCTGCCCGGGATGGTGCCTTGGGCAGCCCCTTCCAGTGCCTTACAACCCTTTCCAGGAAGGAATTTTCTCAATTCCTAAACCTAAACCTCCCCTGGTACAACTTGAGGCTGTTTTTCCCTTGTTCCCTGGTAGCAGATCCCAAATCCCCCTGGCTCCACCCTGTCAGGGAATTCAGGAGAGGGAGAGAGTCCCCCCTAAGCCTCCTTTTCTCCAGGCTGAGCACAGGGATTTGTTTTGACCATTCTGAGCCATATTTGTGGTGAAATCCAAAGGATCTGGCTGTGCCAAAGCCAAGCAGAGGGAATTCTGGAGTTGGGCCATTCCTGAGCTGCTGGGACAGAGCCACATCAGCGATTCCAAAGTCCAGGAGTGAGAGATAAGGAGCCATTGGGCTCTCACAGACACCCCGGGCATGGACAGCATGGAAAAACCAGAAAAATGGGAATTACCAACTCCAACCCACACTCCTCCCTCAAGCAGCAGCCCAGGAGAATTCTCCAGGCACATCCCAGGGGGATCCCCAGTGAGTGAGGAACAGGAACCAGGGTCTCTCTGAAGGAAAAGATCCTTCCAGCAGGGGCAGGGACAATTTGGGATGCACCTTCCTAGCAACTCTTCCTAGAATTTTTTCCCAGGGAAGCACGAAAATTCCCAAAGGAATAAGAAAGGCAGGAATTCTTTCCCCGTTTAACTGGGAGCAGGGACAGGGCCGGGCTTAGCTCAGAAATATTTCAAAGGTGAAAGAAAACAGCACCAAATATTGACACAGGGGAAGAGAAACATTCCTGGGGGGGAAGGGTGTGGGATGCGCGATCCTGCAGCGCCCCCAGCAGCACGGCTGGGAAAGAGCAGCTGGGCAGGAGGAAAGGGGAGGAAAACACGGCAGGAGCGACAGCCCTGGAGGCAGCAGAGCTTCCCAGAGCTCCGGGAACGTCAGGAGCTGCTCCATTCCCAAAGGGATTCCCGTGCTGGAGGAGCTGCAGGATCCCCGTGGAAGCTGCGTTTATGGGAAGGGCCTCAAAGTCCTCCTGCGACTCTGCTCAGCATCCTGAACCACAGGGAATCCTGGAATGGCTGGGTGGGAAGGGACCCTCAAATCCATCCCATCCCATCCCATCCCACCCCTGCCATGGCAGGGACACCTCCCCCTGTCCCAGGCTGCTCCAGGCCCCCATGTCCCGCGGCACGGCCAGGGATCCAGGGGCAGCCCCAGCTGCTCTGGGAAATCCATTGCAGCCCCTGCCCACCCTCCCAGGGAACAATTCCTTCCCAATCTCCCATCCAGCCCTGCCCTCAGGAAGCCATTCCCTGTGTCCTGTCCCTCCATCCCTTGTCCCCAGTCCCTCTCCAGCTCTCCTGGAGCCCCTTTAGGCACTGCAAAGGGCTCCAAGGTTTCCCTTCTCTTCCCTTCTCCAGGCTGATCCACACATTTGCTTTTCCCCCCGCCCTCTCCCTGCAGGAGGAATCAAGGAATTCCCCGTAAGGAGGAGGACAAATCCACCGAGGTTTTCCCAGGTCCCTGCTCGGCCGGGCGGGAACAGCGACACAGCAGCACCACCTCCTGGAGCTGCCGCCTCCTCTGCCTCTGGGACGGAGCTCACCCGGAACAAGGCTCGGGACACCCCCGGGCTTCCCTCGCTCGCTCCCACTGGAGCAAGGAAAACGGGAAGTACAACACAATTCCCAGCTCAGCGCCCTGGCACCGCTCAGGCGCTGAAAGGAACGGGGATAAAAACAGGATTAAAAACCCCAACACGGAATTTAGGATAAAATTCGGTGCTTTTTATTCCAAGGTTGTTATTCCCAGAAGCACTCACCGTTAGGGATGAACCCCTGTCCTCGGAGAGTTGAGCCAGGGGCTCAATCCGGGGGGGGATTGTCCTGCAGGTGCCTCACCCACGTCCTGGGGGATGTTTTGGGTGGATTTTGGGAGAGGTTCCTCATCCAGAGGGTGGTCGGGCACTGGAACAGCTTCCCAGGGAATGGTCACAGCCCCGAGAGAACAAAGCTGGGGGTGCTGGGATTTTGAGATCAGTGGGATTTTTGGGCTGTCCTGGGCTAGGAGTTGGAGTTGATGATGCTGGGGGTCCCTTCCAACTGTGATTATTCCATAATTCTGGAGGCCAGGGCGTGCTTGGATAACACTCAGGCACAGGGTGGGATTTTGGGGTGTCCTGTGCAGGGCCAGGAGTTGGACTCGATGATCCAGGTGGGTCCTTCCAACTCCAGATGTTCCATAACTCTGTGATCCCCACAGGTCCCTTTCAGCTCTGGATATTCCATGATTCTGGAGGTCTGGGAATGTTTGGACAACGTGGGCATCAGGATTTTGGGATTAGTGGGATTTTTTTGGGATTTGTGCAGGGCCGGGAGCTGGACACGAGGATCCTTGTGAGGCCATTCCAGTCAGGACATTCTACGTTCCCTTGGGCATGTTCCCTGTTATTCCAGGGAATATTCTTGATACACATGGAAAGCACATGTAGGAACTTGGATTGCAGGAGCACTTCCTTGAACCACGTCAGACCCCACAAAATTGGTTAAAACTGTCCCCAAAAATCAGTCACAGACACTCCTTGCCTCAGATTCCCAGGGGAAGTCAAGCTCTGGTCCCAGCGGGGATTCAGGAATTCCCAGCTCCGCCTCCTTGCCCAGCAATCCAGGGATGTGCGAGGCCCCTGCTCGGTCGGAGCCCTCGGCGTGGGCGCTGGTGGATCTGAAGAGCAGCAGGCTCCTGTCCCAGCTGGTGCTGCCGAAGGAGCAGACGAGCTCCCTGGCGCATTCCCGCGGCTGACGCTCGCGGCCATGTCCCCGTTGATCCGCAGGGATCGGAAGTGCTCGAAGTCGGCCCGGCCCAGCCTCCGGAGCCGGCGCGCGGCCGCCCGGTAGCACTTCCAGGGCTGCGGCTCCACCAGCAGGAAGGTGCACAGCGAGGCCAGGAGGGCCAGGAATTCCAGCAGGCCCCTGTCCCCGTGGTTCAGGTGGATCCACATGGTCACGGACATGCAGAAGCCGATGTCGAAGGAGGAGCGGCCGAAGCGCTCCAGGTAGGAGCTCAGGAAGGCTTCCCTGGCCCCGGAGTCCATGATGTCCAGGCTGGCAAAGGAGATGGATGCAGGGAAGGGGCTGCTCTGCTGGGCCCTCCGGATCAGCTCGGGGTCGATGTCACAGCACAGCAGGTTCAGCTCCTTCCCGCTGGAATCGCTCTGCTGGAGCCCCACGAGGTGCTGGTACAGAGCCACACTGAGCTCCTGCGGGAGGAAAAGGGCGATTCAGGGGGAGCACTCACGGCACCTCCCCGGAGCTTCCTCTCCGTGGGTTCCCAAAGGAAAATCTGACCAAGATCAGCAAAAGATCCATCCTGGGAGCCCCGAGCAGCTGGGGTGGAGCCTGGAACCCCCCCCCCACCTCAGGCCTGCTGCAAAAACCAGGGAAGCATGGAATGTTCCGGGCTGGAGGAAGGCAGCTCATCCCCTTCCACCCCTGCCATGGGACACCTTCCACCAGAGCAGGTGGCTCCAAGCCCCCGGAATTCCAGGGTCCCCAGCCTGGAATGTCTTTCCACAGTGCAGACTGATGGGAAGGGGATTCATCCTTAATTACAGGAGATTCCATGGAGCTCCTGGAGCCGCAGGCACAGGACAGGCTGGGAATGTGCATCCCGCTGGCCTGCTCCACAGGCTCACCTGGAACGGGAGCTGGAGCTGTCCTTTAGGGAATGCCTCAGGGGGAATTGCAGTTTGGGGGTCCCAGGGCAGGACTCTGTGGGACTGGAATGTGTCTGGAGCTGGCAATGGAGCTGGGAATGGAGCTGGGAAAGGGCTGGAGCACCAGAAGGAGCTGGAACACTCCCGAGGGAGCTGGGGGTCTCACGTGGGACCTCCTCGCTCTCCAGCCTGGACAGGAGGTGGAGCCAGGAGGGGTCGGGATGCGCTCCTGGGGAACAGGAGGAGAGGAAGCGGATTCCAGGGGAGGTTTAGGTTCGGTTTTAGGGAAAATTCCTCATGGAAAGGGCTGTCCAGCCCCGGCCCAGGGTGTCCAGGGCAGGGGGGCACTCCCCATCCCTAGAGGAATTTAACAGATCCAGGACAGTTTCTCCCCAGTGTTCCCAGTCCTCCCTCCAACACCCTCGGCACTGCCTGCCCCAGGCCTCCCCAGCTCCCCCAGTGCTCCCAGCACTCCCCACCACGGCCCCCCCACCGTTCCCATCTGCGTCGCCCGGATCCCTGCCTTTTCCAGTATTCCCAGTTTGTCCCATTGCCCTCCTCCTTCGTTTCTCACCTGTGTTCCCAGTCTGCACCACCACAGACCAGTGCCTCATCCCGAGCCTTTTCCATGGGCTGGATTGTCCCCCAGTGCCCCCCACCAGGACCTCCCCACTCTGTCCCAGTGCCCCCAGTACGAGGGGGCTCCCAGTGTGTCCCAGTGCCCCCCACCAGCGCCTCACAATATTCCCCAGTACCCCACACCAGTGTCCTCCAGTCTGTACCAGCGTCCCCCAGTACCCCACACCAGGGTTTCCCAGTCTGCCCCGGTGCCCCCAACACCCCAAACTGGTGCCTCCCCAGTTGGCCCCACCCCGTCCCCCCAAGGCGCCCCAAACCCGCTCGCGTGCCGCCCCCTCACCCCGGAGTTGCAGCCCACGTCGAGCCCGAGCAGCGGGCGGGGGGCCGCGGGGGAGAGGCTGGGCGGGGAGCCCTCGGGGGCGCCGCCATTTTCCCGCTGCTCCCGCGCGCCGGGCGGGAACCGCAACTGAGGAGAAACGTTCCGAGGCAGAAATAGTCCGAGGAGGGCGGCAAGGATGGGGACAAGGGACAGCGCCAGCAGCGCAGCCACAGCCCCTTTGGGGCGAAAAGAAGAGATTTGAGAGATTTTGTGTAAAAAACCCCAGTCTGGGCCCTGCCAGGCTGCAGAGGGACCGCGCCGAGCACCCGTGTGTGCTCTTTGAACGCTTCCCCTCGCGTTGCCATGGCGACGCCGCGGCCCAGCGGGGTCTCAGGCCTTGGCGGGGTTGGGTATTTAAATAACATGGACATGTTAATTAAGTAATATAAAAATCATATCTTATCCTATAGAACATATTCATTCCTTTCAAATAAATAGCATGTAAATGCTACTTAAACCAACGCTACTGAAAGCATATTTGAATAATATAAACCGATGTTATATAAATAAATACCATAAAAATGTTATACACAGAAATAACAAATAAATGGTATTTAAAACACATTTAAACACGTGATTGCGCTGAGGGTACCCAGGACCCTACGGGCTGCAGCTGAGAGAGGTTTTAAAGCAGAAAAAAATGGAAGTTCCCTGTTAAAGGGGGGTTTAAGAGGAGGGGGAGGTTCAGGGTTAAAGAGGCGCCGTGGGGCAGAGTTAGGGTTAAGGGGCCTGGCGCAGGTGTAGGGTTAAGCTGGCACAGGAAGCTGGATTTCATTTGGTGCTGGTTTCAATCACAGCGTGAAGAGCAGAGGGCGCCTGGAGCTCACAAATGCCGGGGAAAGGCTCCTGCTGCCCGCATCGGCCCTTCCTGGGTTTTCGTGGAATCAAGAAAACCCAGTGGTTTTTGAGTGGGAAAGGACCTTAAAATCCATCCCATCCCACCCCATCCCCATCCCATCCCAATCCCACATTCCCCCATCCCACCTGGGACACCTCCCACTGCCCCAGGCTGTTCCAAGCCCCAATGTCCAGCCTGGCCTTGGGCACTGCCAGGGATCCAGGGGCAGCCCCTCAGAAATCCATTCCAGGGCCTCCCGACCCTCACAGTGTGGAATTCCTTCCCAATCTCCCATCCATCCCTGCCCTCAGGAAGCCATTCCCTGTGTCCTGTCCCTCCATCCCTTGTCCCCAGTCCCTCTCCAGCTCTCCTGGAGCCCCTTCAGGCCCTGCAAGGGGCTCTGAGCTCTCCCTGGATCCTTCTCCTCTCCAGGTGAGCACCCCCAGCTCTCCCAGCCTGGCTGCAGAGGGGCTCCAGCCTTTGGAGCAGCTCCAGGGCCTTCTCCAGCAGCTCCTCATCCTCCCTGTGCTGGGAGCCCTGGCCGCAAACAAAAGGCAGAAAAAATTGCAAAAATAAATACGATTTCGCTCCCTTCTCCAGGCAACGGAACCCAGGGGGGTTGAGGTCTCCTCTGACTCTCTCTGGCTGGATTTAGGACCCCCAAATTCCTGTTTTCAACAGGCGTGGGAAGCAGCTCGATGCCTTCCTCTCTCCAGCATCCCTCACACCCTGACAAATCTCCCCCCTTGTCCTACATCCCTCCACCCTTCCTTTGATGGTCCCTGCCTGATTAATCCAAATTCTTGCCCCATTCTCCAAAAGCCAAGTGCTGAAATTTGATGGAATCCTCAGCCTTTTACCCTGTCTGTGGCACTTTCAGGGAACGCTGATGATGTCTCATCCAAATGCTCTTGGACACCTCATTATTTGGGTGCGAATTCTCCACTTCACTCCTTTTTTTTCTGAAGAAAGTACAGGAAGATCCCTCCTGGCTGCACAGGCTGTTCAGCACCACTTCCCAGGAGCCAAATTTCCCATGTTTTGGATTCCACTGCTTCCCAAAAGCACAGACCTGCTGCACTGGGATTTCTGTCCTGGACAATCATCCCTTCCGAGCTGATGGAGTGAGATGGGAGTTTGGCCCTCCCAGTGCCAGTTCCCATTTCGGGTGGTGAATTGTCCCTGGAGGAACTTTTCTCCTGCATTTACTCTTGGGAAAGCTCCAGCTGCTCTCCAGCGCTGCAGAAAATTCCCTTGGAGCAGGAGCCCTCTCACAACTCATCCCCACTCACTGATTCTTGAATCCTGCGGTCACATAAACCAAGTGGGAGAGGGAACAAATCCCTCATTCCTGGAGCCCTTTGGCCCTCAGTTCTCCAATATTCCTCATCCATCACACCTGCTCCAGACCCATGTGCTTTTTATTGCTCTGTGTGGGATGTTTTCCTTACTCATAACCGGGGAAGAGGTCACCTGGGCTCCGTTAAAGCTCTGGGCCATGCCAGGATCTTGTTTATATTTTAAGGGATGAAGCAGCACCTGCACAACCAGAGCAGGAACAGGCACAGGCTCCATTTTGCAACCATTTATTAGCAATAGTCGGAGAAGATACAAAATCCTATTTACAGGGAAGTTGTAGGAATGACTGCTCCAGAGGATTGGGATACGGAGCTGGGTGAGGACTTCGGGTGGAGGACACGGGAGGAGGGGGAGCAGCCCTCCATATCCCACCCCAAATCCTGCATCCCTCAGCCTCCCGAGGAACTCCAGCTCCCCGAGCTCAGTATCCACCAGGGCTGGCTGGGATGGGATCAGTGTGGAAAAGGGACCAGGACACATGCAAGGGACACAGGAGGGCAGCAGGTGCCCCCCGTCAGGTGCCTGGAGCGGGGTCATGCCAGGAATTCCCAACAGGAGCAGAAAAGCCGGGATATATCAGCAGAAAGCTGGGATATATCAGCAGACAGCTGGGATATATCAGCAGAAAAGCCAGGATATATCAGCAGAAAAGCCAGGATGCAGCAGCAGCAAAGTTACTCCACACCAGAAGGAAAAAGAACAATTCCAGAGGGGGCTGCAGGTCCAAGTGTTCCTCCCCAGCTCCCAGCAGGGCATTTTGGAGGAGTTTTTGGGACTATTTCAGAGCCAGAGCTCATCATGGAGCTCCACATTCCTCCCTCCAAGCCTGGAAAGCGCAAATCCCTACAGGAAATGGCTGTGAGCAAGGAAAGGCTGTCCAGCCAGGTTGCTGAGGGCCAGGAAATTCCCTCTTGAAACTCTTATTTCATCCACTTTTAGGGTGCCTCCCGTGCCATTCCCAGTCCTGCCTGCTCAGCATTCCCAGGATTTGGTTC
>NW_008238107.1:367255-367556 GCF_000691975.1 Corvus brachyrhynchos
TCATGAACTTCCTGCTGTCATCACCTCATGGTGCCCTTCATCCCTACAAAGAATTTGGCTTTGGTTGGGGTTTTTTTGGTCTGGTTGTGGGTTTTCTGTCCAGTTGGGGGTTTTTTTGGGGGTGTTTCGGGGAGGAAGTGAAGGGGAAGGCCTCACTTGTGCTCATTGGTGCAGCCACAGAGGGGCCAGAGCGTTTCCATTGCCTGCACGGTGACTTTCCCTGGACACTGGACACGTGGGGCAGGAGGACAGGGCATGTGTGGGGTAAAACCCGGGCCAGAAGCAGCAGGGATGTGCCGTG
>NW_008238107.1:367656-369970 GCF_000691975.1 Corvus brachyrhynchos
CAGCAGGAAGGATCACTCTTGGAATGAGAGCAAAAGGCCCCTTATCTCCCTGGGGAGCTTTACAGTCCCAGATCAGCCAGCTGAGCCCCAACAGGGAATGTGAGCATGGCCACGGTGGAAAGTTACCTGAGCCCATCCAGAGCCGTGCTGCCATCCGTGTGTGGGAGAGGAGCAGTGGAAAACAGCCGGGGAGAGGGAACACTGCTGTTCCAGTGGCCTCGGTCCCTGGGGAATAACCCCTTAGGAACGCGGATTTGGGGCAACCAGGACAATTCTGGGAAGGCCTCAGTCCCTGGGGAATAACCCCTTAGGAACGCGAATTTTGGGCAACCAGGACAAATCTGGGAAGGCCTCAGATCCCAGCCCACTTCCCACATGGAATGGCATTTCCCAGCATGGAAACTCAGCCTCCTCCTTCTCTTCTCTGCCATTTCCTGGCAATATTCCTTCCTTGGGATCCCAGCCCCTCAGGTGGGGAGCCACACTCCAGAGAGCACACTGCCCTGGGCGGGAGGGGGCCATGGATCATGGATCCTGCTGTCAGGGAAGGGAAGGGAAGGGAAGGGAAGGGAAGGGAAGGGAAGGCTCATGGCCAGATGCAAAGGATCCAGGGGAATTCTTCCTGCAGTGGCATCAGGGATGGCCTCAGAGAGCTGCACGTCCTGAACAAACAAGTTCCCTGTGCCTGGAGCACAAATCCAGCTACATGGTCCCACACTCCGTGTTTCCAACAGCAGAGCCACCAGGAAGAGCGCAGAGGCCACCAAGCTCCGAAAGAATGTGGGAAACAGGGCAATGCAAGGATTCCCCAAGCCTTTCCCTTGGCTCAGCTGCTTTTCCTGCCAGGATCTAACCAAATTCCCTGCTCCGCTGCCCTCGCTGTTGTTTTGTCTCAGCACTTTCACCCTGTGACGGGCAGAGGGCACCTCCAGCAGCCCCTGGGGCCGGGGAGGTCCCGGTCTCCTGCCCCCAGTCTCTGGACTGGTTTGGGCTGGGCGGGAGTGGGGGGAGCAGAAGGGACACGACACTGAAGCCCTGCTTTGCTCTCGGGGTCACAAAGGCCTGACAGCAAATGTACAAAGCTGCGGGAGGGGCCCGGGGCTCCTCAGTGCGTTGGATGGACCAGAAAGGGAGGGACTGGCTCAGCTTGGTGGTTCGGAACCCTTTCACCTCTGCTTTTCAATTTAACCCCTCACATTTCCAGCACAGGGAGGATCCTGCCCTGCTGCCCTCACTCCTGGCTGGAGCCAAAGAACTGCAGGAAGAAGGAGAAGATGTAGATGATGTCCAGGTAGATGTTGAGGGCTCCAAAGATGTATTCCTCGGGGCTCAGCGAGTACCGGCGATTCCCCATCAGCATCTGCGTGTCCAGGGCCAGGAACTGGGAGGGAAAGGAGGAAACCCCAGGACAGTGACAGGGAGGTTTGGCCCAGGGAGGCAAGAAGGGCTCTAATGACAGGAGATGTCCCCGCTGCCTCCCTGGAGCCGGGACAGACGTGCAGCCCCTTTTTATGGGCTGTAACCACAATTCAAGAGCTCAGAACAAGGCACTGAACAAGCTGCAACTTTCCCCTTCCCTCATTTCCCTCCTGACAGTCAAACCTTGAGTGTAACTCCCACTCCAGGCCCTCTTCCCTCAGGCTTGCTCCATGCCAGGGCCACCTCTGGAGCCACCCTCCCTCCTCCTCCTCTCCCAGAGCCCACACCTTGAAGCTTCCACACTTCCCCCAGGTGGGAAACATCTGCCAGGGAACGAGGTGGTCACAGGGTGACCTGGCCCCAAGGGAAAACCAGAAATCCCAGGCATGACTTCAATCCACCATTTTCTCCTCCCTCCCTCCCTTCCCTCCTTCTGCCATCCTGCTGTCCCCCCGGGGTCCAGAGCTCTTGGGGGCTGCACCACCCCCCAGGAGATGCTGTTTTATCCCCCCCGGAACAGATCCCAGCCGAGCTGCCCTGGCAGGGCCAGGCTGAGGCTCTGACTGATGTTTATGGGGTAATTATCAGATGTTGAAGCCTCCTTGTATTTTACAGAGGATCTTGAGCCGTGAATCAGCGCCGCGCTCCCCGCGCTCCCTTGGAGTGTCTTTTATGGGTGATAAAGGCAATTGCTCAACTGCTCCCATTCCCAACGTGCCCAGTGGGCACCGCCTCGGAGCCCAGGGCAGGCCCGGGCTGAGCCCCGGCTCCAGGGAACGCCGGGCGCCCTCCCAGACACCTCTCCCGGCTGAATCCCAGCGCAGCGCTGCCGGCACTCGCTCTGGAAGGGGCTCTCGGGACGGACCACTGGGAACCAGCCAAACCATTCCTTGGA
>NW_008238107.1:370891-377143 GCF_000691975.1 Corvus brachyrhynchos
GGGCCGCCCCGGGCTGAGCCCCGGCTCCAGGGAACGCCGGGCGCCCTCCCAGACACCTCTCCCGGCTGAATCCCAGCGCAGCGCTGCCGGCACTCGCTCTGGAAGGGGCTCTCGGGAGGGACCACTGGGAACAAGCCAAGCCTTTCCTTGGAGGAGCTGCCCAGTTCCAGGGCTTTTCCCGCCTGTGTTAAACCCTCCTAATTACCCTTAATCCCCAGGCTCAGCCTTCCCTGTCTTTCTGCACCTCCATGAGACGAACTCATCCCAATCCTTGGCTCGCTCTCGCCCAACCAGCCCCAACTCGACCGTGCGGCCTCATCCCTGGATCCCCTCGCTCCCGGGACTGTGCTGAGCTCAGCTCTGCTTGCTCCTCTCCAGAGACACCTTTGGCCTGTCCCCACGATCCCTGCGGAGCAATCCAGCCAGGATTGCTCACCCCACACAGCTTGGCACTTGCACCATGCCCTGCGCTGGCACCAGCACGTCCGCAGCACCTCCCGTGCCAGGCTCTGCTCCCGCCGGGATCGCTGCTCCGGGGCCACCCTGAGCCCTGCAATCCCTGCCCCGGCTCCCTGGAGGCTCCAAGCTCCTTCCCAAATTCCATTTTCCCTGCCGGATCCCGGGAGCAGCCACTCACCATGGTGAAGATCCCGGCCCCGAGCAGAGCGTAGATTGCGTGGAGCCACGGGACCTGAGGGACACAGACATGGACACACGGACACAGACATGGACACATGGACACAGACATGGACACATGGACACGGACACACGGACATGGACACATCGATACAGACACATGGACACAGACATGGACACATGGATACGGACATGGACACGGACACATGGACACATGGACATGGACACATGGACACAGACACATGGACACGGACACATGGGCATGGACACATGGGCATGGACACGGACACATGGACACATGGGCATGGACACATGGACATGGACACATGGACATATGGACGTGGACACATGGACATGGACACATGGACACGGACACAGACATGGACACGGACACATGGACATGGACACACGGACACGGACATGGACACATGGACATAGACACAGACACATGGACACATGGACACATGGACACAGACATGGACACATGGGCACGGACACATGGACACGGACATGGACACATGGACACATGGACACACGGACACATGGACACATGGACGCACGGACATGGACACATGGACACACGGACATGGACACATGGGCACGGACACATGGACACACGGACACATGGACACATGGACGCACGGACATGGACACATGGACACACGGACATGGACACATGGACACGGACACATGGACACGGACACAGACGTGGACACGTGGACATGGACACATGGACATGGACATGGACACATGGACATGGACACACGGACATGGACGCATGGACATGGACACATGGACATGGACACGGACATGGACACATGGACATGGACACATGGACACACGGACACACGGACACACGGACACGGACACATGGACACAGACACAGCCATCAGAGCGGGGCAGAATGGGCTACACAGGACTTCCCTCCCACGGGGTTTGGCTCCCAGGTGGGGGAGAAAAGTTGGGAAGGTGCTCTAAAGGCGCAGGCTGGATTTGCACCACTTCCGACTTCAACAGATTCTTTGGGAAAGTTTCTGTGGCACAGAGCAGGACACGGGCCCTCAGTTGCCCCCTCACTGTGGCCTTTGTGTCCTAAACTTCTCCGCCAGGTGTTTGTTATCCCAAACTGCACTTGGCCCCAGTGACTGTCCCATGGAAATCGTGGAATCATGGAATGGTTTGGGTTGGGAAGGGACCTTAAAACCCATCCAGTGCCCCCCCTGCCAAGGGCCCCTTCCACTGTCCCAGGGTGCTCCAAGCTCTGTCCAGCCTGGCCCTGGACACTTGCAGGGATGGTGTCCCAGTCCCAGCACTCCCTCATGGGAACACTTTGGAGCACCCCCAGAATGGATTTATTTACCCAAACACGGCTGATCCCAGTGGAAGAAACACCAAATATTCCAAGAGCCAGACCCAGCTTTAATTTACCTGAGGGAACAGCTGGAGCTGTGGCAGGGGGGGTTTGGGTCAGATACTGGGAAAAGGTTCTTCCCCCACTGGAACAGCTCCCCAGGGCTGCCAGAGCTCCAGGAGCGCGTGGACAACGCTCAGGCACAAGGTGGGATTGTTGGGATGTCCTGGGCAGGGACAGGAGCTGGTCTGGATGACCCCGGTGGGCCCCTTCCCCCTTGGATATTCCATGACTCTGTGCTTAATTAACATGCACAGATTAAATATATTCATCTGTGGGAGTCACGGGGGGAATTCCACTGGAACTGGGACCAAAGCTCAGCCCCTGCTGTGGCCCAGAGGAACCAGGAGAAGGTGCTGGTTCAACCCGAGATGGGTTCAGTGAAGCCAGGGATGTCCCTGCCTCTCCAGGGATTTCTCCTGCCTCTCCAGAGTTGCCTCCTGCCTCCCGGGCTCATTCCCGGGCTGCCTCCACTGTGCTTATCTCGCCACATGTCAGATAAGGAGCAGCTGTGTCTCCAGTTTCATGGCTGTGCTTTGGCACCCGGAGCTGCTCCAGCCTCACATTCCCACTGGGGAGAGGAGAAGCCCGAGCCCCGACAGCCAAAATCCAACCCTTTGGAATGCCCAGGCTGGATTTGTCCAGCACCAGCTCCAGGGCTGGGACCAGTGGGAATCTCCTGCAGGTCTTCCACAGGGAATGGCTCAGGGCAGAGGAACCGGCTGGGATGGCGAAGGATTTGGGATCCCTGAGCCTCTCAGGGGATTTATGGCACCTGCCCGGCCCCACCCCCTTCCCTCACCCATCCCAGTGTCCCAGGGGCTGCCAGGCTCTGGCAGTGAGGCCTCCCGGGATGAGACACCTTGGATGCAGCCCAGCCCTGCTCTAGCGTGCTTGGAAGCTGCTCCAAGGTTTCCCCTGGGCACAGCTGGAGCCAGGAGTGGCCAGAGAGGCCGAAGGAAGTGGCTGGAGCTGTGTGAGGGGTTGGCAGGCCTTGGGGACACTCAGGGGGTCACTGTCCCTGGGGACTTGGCTCCTGAGGGTCACTCAGACCTCAGGGTCATTGCTGAGAAACTGAGGCCTCAAGATTTGAACTCTGCAGGTGCCGGGTGTCAGTCCTAAGTCCAAGTCCTGCCCTGGATTTGGGACAGAGTTTAATGTGCTCATTTCCCTGTTTTACTGAGGGGAAACTGAGGCCTGAGCAGAGGCACCTGTGCTCAGGTGAGACCCCGTCTGCATCCAGGATGCCCCAGCACAGGAGGGGCATGGATGTGTTGGAATGAGTCCAAAGGGGGCCATGGAGCTGCTCTGAGGGCTGAAGCCAGGCTGGGAGAGCTGGGGGTGCTCACCTGGAGAGGAGAAGGCTCCAGGGAGACCTTGGATCCCCTTCTGGTGCCTAAAGGGGCTCCAGGAGAGCTGGAGAGGGACTGGGGACAAGGGATGGAGGGACAGGACACAGGGAATGGCTTCCTGAGGGCAGGGATGGATGGGAGATTGGGAAGGAATTGTTCCCTGGGAGGGTGGGGAGGGCCTGGAATGGATTTCCCAGAGCAGCTGTGGCTGGGCCCCGGTCGCCGCCGGTGCGGCCATCCCTGGCAGTGCCCACGGCCAGCCTGGGGCAGTGGGAGGTGTCCCTGTCCAGGGCTCTGGGGTCCCTCCCAAACGAAATCATTCCAGGATTCCATGGTTCCATCACCAGGAGCAGCAGGAAACGTCCTCAACCCTGGGCCAGTTCCATCCTTGAGCCGTTCCCATTGGCCATCCCCGGGAATGACCCCCTGCTCTTCTGTCCCTCCCTGGGGGTTCCCGCCTGGTTTTGGGGAGCTGACCCCCACAGCCCGCCCAGTTTGGCCCAGTTTGGCCCAGCTGGTCACTCACATATTGGTAGGGCAGGATGACAGCCAGGACCAGTCCCCCCAGGAACAGCACCATGAGCAGCACGAAGAGGACGCCCTGGTATGACGTGAAGTCGAACTGCGGACGGAAGGGGGGAATGTCCCATTCCAGGGGCTCATCCCGGCGGGAACCACAACCCCCGAGTCCCACAGAACCCCCCGGAGCCGGTTCTGCCCCTCAGCCACCCCCGGCACAGAGCCAACACTTCCCAAACCCCCATCAGTGCCACAGGGAAGGGCTCGGGACCCACCACGCACCAGGAATCCCAAATCCATCACACACCTTTGTGTCCTTCTCTATCCCACAGCCCAACCCTCCAAAATTCCCATTTACCACCAGCCAGCCTCTTCCAGCCCCACTGACATCCCTGACACATCCCAGTCCTCCAAAATCCCAGATTATTCCCACATGTCAGCATCTTCCAGCCCCATTCCCATCCCAGTCACGTCCCTCCCTGATCTACTCCAACCTTCTCGTGACATCCCCACATCCCTCGGTCCTGCACCCAGAGCCTCCCAGACATTCCCAGCTGCCCCCGACTCCCTGTCCTGCCCCAGATGTGCCCCTTCCCGAGGGAGGCTCCACAGTCCCACCTTGCTCTGGAAGCTGAAGATGGTGACAGACAGACAGACCAGGGCTGTGATCCCGAGGCACAGCAGCACCGACTTGGTGTTGTAGTAACTGCAAAGTTACCGGGAAAACCACGTTGGGATCATTCCCACAGGGATGGAAAGGGGGGCTCCCTGTCCTGCCCCGGATGTGCCCCTTCCCGAGGGAGGCTCCACAGTCCCACCTTGCTCTGGAAGCTGAAGATGGTGACAGACAGACAGACCAGGGCTGTGATCCCGAGGCACAGCAGCACCGACTTGGTGTTGTAGTAACTGCAAAGTTACCGGGAAAACCACGTTGGGATCATTCCCACAGGGATGGAAAGGGGGGATTCAGACAGGCAGGAGCCTGGCAAGGAAAGCGCGAATCCTCCGGGCACGAACAGCGCTGGAAGTGTCAATATCCCACACTCGTGTTAAAAAGGAAGGAGAGAAAAAAGCCTGGATGGGTTTTCCTGCTGTTTTGAAGGATGGAGGGAAGGCAGGAGGGTCCATCTGGACCTCCCAGAGCTCCAGAGCAGCCGATGGGCTCCAAGCCCACCAAACCCATGGACAGACAGGGAATGGGGAGGGTCCTGACTGGGAGGTAACAACACCAGGATGCCAAAAGTCACCGCAGCATGAGGGGAAACCAGAGGAGCAGCCCCTGGGCTCCTGCCTGGTCTGGCTTTTGGAAAAGGGCAGGAAGGAGGGATTGGAGCAGGGACAGCGGCTGCAGGCTCAGGCTGGAATGGTCTCCAGGCTGGATCAGGATTTTGGCTGCAGTGCCAGGCTCAGCCCTTGGAAAAGCCAGTCCCGCTCTCCGGGGGGTTTGTGCGGAGTCACTGGAGTTTTCCCCCTGGAGCTGCTGAGGCCGCGGATTTCTTTGTCCCGATACATCCATCACCCACCCGGGATCACATCCTGCTCTCCCGGCTCCCACGTGAGCCAGGAGCAGATTTCCCAGTGCAAATGAGCGGAAGGGAACAGGCTGGGGGACACAAATTCCTGAAACTGCTGCAAAAAATCCCTTGGCTCACTGCAGCCCGCCTGGGAGCTGCCCAGTGGGATCACTGTGTGGTCACCTCCAGCCCATCCAGGTGCTGCCCTGTCCCGGCCCTCCAGGGCTCTCCTGCAGGATTTGGGATGTGGGAATCCCCCAGTGCTGCCTCCACCGGGACAGGGACAGGCCTTGGAAACCTTCCTTAGAACTGGGAGCCCCAGACAGCTCAGGTGGCCCAGGTTCCTCAGGAATAGGGAATTTTTTCAGGAAGAGACAGAACACAGGACACGGGACAGTGTCCAACCCACCTGGAGAGCATCGCCGTGAGATAGGCCATGGACAGGGTCTGGGGAAAACAGAGCCTCGTTAGTGCCCTCATGTCCCGGGAGGAGACACCACAGGCACTCCCTCAATCCCAGAGAAAGGGCAGGGAAGCCTCTCAGACCCGCAGGAGAAGGAATTCTGGCAGCGTTTGGAACCCCCCAGTGACTGACTGCCACGGGAGAGGGCAGAGGGAGGGCAGAGGGCCCGGGAGCATCCTCTGCTCCTGCATCCCTCCTGCACGGGAGCCAGCTCCCATCCCAGCTCCAATCCCAGCTCCCATCCCACCTCCCATCCCAGCTCCAATCCCAGCTCCCATCCCAGCTCCCACCCCAGCTCCCATCCCACCTCCCACCCCACCTCCCATCCCAGCTCCCACCCCACCTCACAGACCGACG
>NW_008238107.1:377843-378390 GCF_000691975.1 Corvus brachyrhynchos
CCCCCCCCCCCCCCCCCACCCCAGCTCCCCCCCCAGCTCCAATCCCAGCTCCAATCCCAGCTCCCATCCCAGCTCCCATCCCACCTCCCACCCCAGCTCCCACCCCAGCTCCCATCCCACATCTCAGCTCCCATCCCAGCTCCCACCAGACTCCACGGATTATTTTTTGTAAGTTTTTAACAAACAGAGGCTCCCTTTTTTCCAGCTTCTCCCATCCCAGTGCAAGCACAGCTCCTCAGCCCAAGCACAGGGCAATCAGAGGATGAAATTGCCCCGTTTCCCCAGGAATCCCAGCCCTGTGGGTGTCCTTGGGGCCGCTCAGCCCCAGGGCAGGGGTGCCACTCACAAAGATGCTGAGCAGGATCAGATTCCATGGGAAGTATCTCCTGCAAAGGGAAGGGGCCGCTCAGCAGGGGCTGTGCCAGGGAATCAGTGACCCCGAGGGTAATTAGTAGCTGTGAGGGTAATTAATGGCCACGAGGGTAATTAATGACCCTGCTGGGTAATTCATGTCCGTGCTGGTAATTAGTGCCCTGTGCAAAAGTTC
>NW_008238107.1:378439-380278 GCF_000691975.1 Corvus brachyrhynchos
CATGCCTGCTCCGGTGGGAGCGGAGGGGACCATCCTCTGGAACGTTTCATTCCCAGAATCCGGAGCTGCAACTGGACTCGTGAGCTGCAGCAACCTGAGGCTGCGTCAGGCCTGGAGCAGCTGCTTCCAGCACGGGAGCAGGGTGCCCAGAGCAGCTGTGGCTGCCCCTGGATCCCTGGCAGTGCCCAAGGCCAGGCTGGACATTGGGGCTTGGAGCAGCCTGGGACAGTGGGAGGTGTCCCTGCCCTGGCAGGGGTGGCACTGGATGGGCTTTAATGTCCCTTCCAACCCAACCCATTCCATGACCCCATGGGAACACAGCTGCCACCCCAGTCCCTCCATCCCGGTGCCAGCACAGCCCCATCCCTGCCCCATAGCAGGGCCTGAAGAAAACCTCCCTGCTGCATTCCCCAGGCTGTCCCAGATCCCAAAGCGATCCCCGTACCTGGGCCCGGAGCAGCAGGCGAGGATCAGGTAGGTGATGAAGAAAACAGCGCTGCAAGGAGAGAGGGAGAGTTCAGGGGGGAAAACCAGCCTGGGATGGTGGTGCAGGTGGGAATTCCCATGGGATGGGGATGTTGGAAATGCAAACACCCCGTCAGGTGCGGATCAAGGCAGCTCCTACCCCTGGTCCCTCACTAAAGCTCCTTCCTGCCCTCAGGGGCCTCCTCTGCAGTGCCCATCCCTAGGGTGGGACAAAACTTCCCTGGAAAAGCTGAGGGCCGGATCTGGAGCAGAGCCAAGGTCGGGTTCAGGCCCAGGAGAGCTCCCAAATGTGTCAATGACAAAGAGGGCAGGAACTGGATTTGTGCTGGCTCTTAGGAAACATTCCCTGATGGAAAGGGAGGCCAGGGATTGGAAGGGGCTGCCCTGGCAGCGCTGGAATCGCATCCTTGGAAGTGGCCAAAAAGCTGTGGATGTGGCACTGGGGGACACGGCCAGTGGTGAGGGGAGGGTTGGTGGTTGAACTCGATGGTCTCCAGGGGCTTTTCCAACCTTCGTGATTCCAAGATTCCATGGCTCTGTGAGGTGCCAGGCTTTGCCCCTTGTTTCCAAACCTTTTCCAGCTTGGTGGGATCAAGGCTGGGGGTTCTTAAACCAGGGGCTGGGAGAGTGACTGGGCTCAGGCAGGGCTGGAAGGGCTGTGCTGGAGGAGGGAGCTGCTCCATGGTGCATCCCTCCAGGAATGGGAAGCTTTGGACTGTCCATCCCTGGAAGTGTCCAAGGCCAGGTTGGATGGGGCTTGGAGCAGCCTGGGACAGTGGGAGGTGTCCCTGCCCATGGGGGTTTGGGACTGGATGGGCTTTAAGGTCCCTCCAACCCAACCCATTCCAGGATTCCGCTGCAGGAGAGCTTGAGGAAGCGCCCAGGGCAGGGAAGGGCTCAGGGAAGGGCTCGTGGCAGGAGGATCCACCCAGGGAAGGGCTCAGGGCAGGAGGAGCCACCCAGGGAAGGGCTCAGGGCAGGAGGATCTGTTCCGAAAAGGGCTCAGGGAAGGGCTCAGGGCAGGAGGATCCACCCAGGGAAGGGCTCAGGGCAGGAGGATCTGTTCAGAAAAGGGCTCAGGGAAGAGCCCAGGGCAGGAGGATCCACCCAGGGAAGAGCCCATGGCAGGAGGATCCTCCTGGCTCAGCGGAGCCGTGGCTGCCCAGCCCCACACAGGTGCTGGCAGTGGATTCCGCTGCAGGAGAGCTTGAGGAAGCGCCCAGGGCAGGGAAGGGCTCAGGGAAGGGCTCGTGGCAGGAGGATCCACCCAGGGAAGGGCTCAGGGCAGGAGGAGCCACCCAGGGAAGGGCTCAGGGCAGGAGGATCTGTTCCGAAAAGGGCTCCGGGAAGGGC
>NW_008238107.1:380584-381017 GCF_000691975.1 Corvus brachyrhynchos
GGCTCCGGCCGTGCCGATGGCTCCCGATAGCCACTGACCCTCGGCCAAGGCGGGGAGGTGACGGCAGAGCCCAGGGCCACGAGCAGGGCACAGAGATAACCCAGGCACAGCTCTCCCACTGGGAAACCAGGAAAGCCAGAGTGGACACGGCTGAGCAGCTGGAAAGGGACTGGCGGGAGCACAGAGCCAGCGGGGCTGTCCATCCCTCGTCCGCTCTGGATTTATTCCCCTGAGGTGCCACCCCAGCAGTGGGAAACCATCCTGGGGCTCCCAGCTTTGTTTTACAGAGGTCTCTGGTCAGGAAGGGGATCCAGGAATGGACCAGGACAAGCATTTGGAGACACTGGAATGGAGGGAAGGGCTTGGCTCCCTGGGCAGTGAAAAAACAGAATTAAAGTCATGGAATGGCTGGGTGGGAAGGGACCCTCAAATC